>NC_073746.1:87639852-87974888 GCF_029784135.1 Toxorhynchites rutilus septentrionalis
TCTGGAATTCCATGGATATCCTGCTTCATGGACAGATCAAAATGTACAGAGGAATTGATGTAGTCAGGAAAACAAACACGGTTGGGAATATACGAAGAAGGATCAACCTGCATGGAGACGAATTCATGATATGAGCTCATGAATCCAGAATGAAAATTTAGCTCGATCAGCTGCTCAAAATTTCCGATCACCAATGGGTTCATGACCTTACACCGGATGAGGAACCGAAGAGATAATAAATTGAAGCGATCTTTTAGTGGGAGTAGGCCTGCCAAAACCTCGAGACTCATGGTATGCGTTGAGGGCATACATCCCAACGCAATACGGAGACAAAGATACTGAATTCGCTCGAGTTTAATGAGGTGTGTTTTGGCAGCTGATTGAAAACAGAAACTGCCATACTCCATCACTGAGAGAATAGTTGTTCGATACAACATTATAAGATCTTCGGGATGGGCTCCCCACCAGGTGCCGGTAATTGTACGGAGAAAGTTTATTCTTTGTTGACATTTTTTACTCAGATACCTAATATGGGCCCCCCAAGTACATTTGGAGTCGAACCATACCCCAAGATACTTGAATGACATAGCATGAGTGATCGGTTTACCCAAAAGTTGAAGCTTTGGTTTTGCTGGTCTATGCTTCCTAGAAAAAACCACCATCTCTGTTTTCTCCGTGGAGAATTCGATCCCTAGCCCAATGGCCCAGGTTGAAAAATTGTTCAAAGTATCTTGTAAGGGTCCTTGCAGGTCGGATTCGTTTGATCCTACGACAGACACCACTCCATCATCTGCAAGTTGTCTTAGGCTGCAATTTTGTGTAAGGCAATTGTCGATGTCGCTTACATAGAAGTTGTACAAAAGGGGGCTTAAACATGAGCCCTGGGGGAGGCCCATGTAAGAGAACCGACTTACTGCCGAATCTCCGTGAGAAAAGTTCAAATGTTTCTCACAAAGCAAGTTATATAACATATTATTCAATAGAGGCGGCAGACCCCGAAAGTGTAATTTGTCTGACAAAACCTCTATTGAAACAGAATCAAACGCCCCCTTTATGTCCAAGAATACTGAAGCCATTTGTTTTTTTCCGGCGTAAGCCATTTGAATTTCTGAAGAAAGCAACGCAAGACAATCATTCGTCCCCTTGCCCCTGCGGAACCCATATTGTGTATCTGAGAGTAAGCCATTCGTTTCAACCCAACGATCAAGGCGAAACAAGATCATTTTCTCCAACAATTTCCGTATACAAGACAGCATTGCTATTGGGCGGTACGAATTGAAGTCGGACGCGGGCTTTCCGGGTTTTTTAATAGCTATAACTCGTACTTGTCTCCAATCATCTGGAACAATATTATGCTCCATAAACCGATTGAATAAATTCAACAAGCGATGTTTCGCCACATCAGGGAGGTTTTTCAGCAAGTTGAACTTAATTCTATCCGATCCCGGCGCAGAATTGTTACATGAAAGGAGAGCAAGAGAGAATTTTACCATCGAAAACTCGGAATCAAGATCGCACCTATCTTGTGAAATATCTCGAACAATTTTTTGTACAGGAACGGAATCGGGACAAACCTTCCGTGCAAAATTTAAAATCCATCGATGTGAATATTCCTCGCTTTCATTCGTTGAAGAGCGATTTCTCATGTTTCGAGCCACTTTCCATAATTTTTTCATTGACGTTTCTCGTGACAGACCTCCCACAAAATTTCGCCAATAAGCACGTTTTTTCCCTTTGATCAAGTTTTTAAATTGATTTTCAAGGGATAAATACGTTTGAAAATTCTCAATGGTTCCACTTTTCCGAAAAGCTTTAAATGCATTCGATTTATCCTGATAAAGCTTGGAACATTGGCTATCCCACCATGGATTGGGAGGCCTTCGACGAATAGTGGAACCTGGGATGGGTTTCGTTTGAGCGCGAACCGCGCTGTCATAGATCAAACGAGAAAGGAAGTTATACTCCTCCAATGGAGGTAAACCATCTTTGGAATTGATGGCTAGAGCAATCGCGTCCGCATATTTTTTCCAGTCAATGTGTCTTGTGAGGTCATATACCATGTTTATAGATTCAGAAGAATTCGACCCAATGGTGATGGAAATTTCGATTGGCAAGTGATCACTACCGTTGGGATCCTGGATTACATTCCACTTGCAATCTAACGATAGTGAATTCGAGCAAAGCGAGAGGTCAAGAGCACTTGGGTTAGCAGGAGGTTTAGGTACACGTGTTGTTTCCCCAGTGTTCAAAACGGTCATATTGAAGCTGTTACAAAGGTCATATATCAACGATGAACGATTGTCGTCGTACTGTTCCCCCCAGGCAGTTCCGTGAGAGTTGAAGTCTCCCAAGATCAATCGTGGCTCAGGAAGGAGTGAGCACATGTCAACAAGTTGCTTGCGGCTAACCGCAGATCTAGGAGGCCAATACAAGCTGACTATACAAAGGTCTTTGCCTCTGATGTTTGCATGACAGGCAACAGCTTCGATCCCTCCAATAGGTGGAAGGTCAATTCTAAAAAAAGAGTGACACTTATTGATCCCCAATAGTACCCCTCCGTATCTGTCATCGCGGTCCAAGCGTATTATATTAAAATCGTGGAAAGAGAGATCATTTTGAGAAGAGAGCCAGGTTTCGGACAGTGCAAAAACATCACAATTGACTTTATGAATTAGAAATTTGAATGTATCCAATTTAGGGGTAAGACTACGACAATTCCACTGTAAAACAGTGATATCTCCGACCTCTCTATTTAAATTAGACATCAAGAGAGATAATCATTGCAAGGAGGGGCCATGTTTGCATCAATTGTTGCAAAATTGTCTTTAATACTGGAAGCATTGAGATGACAATGGTTCTGATGGAGTCGGAAACATTAAAACACTTGAAGATTTGATCCAAAAGGTCAGACAACTTTATAAATCCCGATTGGGAAGTTGAGCTGGACGGAAAAATAGGGACAGTTGGGGTTTTTGATGTCCCCTCGGGTGCTGGGTCGTTCGAAGATGAACTATTCCCACGGAAACCAGGGGGAACCTGATTTTGCTTGTCCGCTGCACTCGATTTTTTAGGCAAGCTAACAGGGGGTATCACCGGAGGGACTTGTCCTTGAACTTTGGGAGTGGTCACATTTTTGCGCCGGGGATTCCCTTTGGAAATAACCGTTGTGCCCCCGCTAGCTGTGTCCGCTTCTATTTCGTCAACTGGCAACGTAGCGAAAACATTATGTGTGTTGATTGGTTGTTGCTCTTGAGCCAGTGGAGAAGCGCCCTTCAAAATTTCCGCAAAAGTGCGCTTCGAGCGTTCCTTCAAAGAGCGCTTCTGTTTATCCCAGCGACTCTTGTAAGTTTCACAAGCTGAGAGCTCATGTGGGGATCCCCCGCAATATGGACATTTATGCTCAGTCGCACTGCAGGATTTCCCCTCATGTTGCTCTCCGCAAGTGGCACAGCGCTCCTTGTTGGCGCAATAATCTGCTGTATGACCAACTGACTTGCATTTGTTGCAAGTCATGGGCTTTGGCACGAAGAGTCGCACTGGAAGCCTTAATTTATCCACCATAACGTAGTCAGGGAGGGCGGAACCAGCAAAAGTTACTCGAAACGAGTTGGACGGCGTGAATTTTTTTTCTTCCCCATTCTGGGAAACTTTTCCTAGTTGCTGGCAGTCCAATATTTTAATTTGCTTCAAAGGGAGCTGTTTAAATCTGCCATCTCCCTCTTTTATTATTTCGCTCGTCAGACCCGTTTCTGTAATCACCCCCGCAATTTCTACGTTATGGCAGGGCACATATACGCGATATTCTATTACAAAGCGATTGTCGACAACAATATCGTTAGCGTGCTTCCGATTAGCCACGACAACACGCAGTTTGTTCGGTCTAGCCTTTCTAATTTCGACCACGGAGGAATAATATCTTGCCAGATCTTTAGAAATTTGAATGACATTTAGAGATTTTCCTTTTGGTTTGGGCCGGAAGAAAACAACCCATGGGCCAGATCCAGGTGAATCTTCTGGATAGACCTTGACACGAGGAGAGGAAACAACTGAGGGGGACGAGGTCGATTGTTGAGCGGGATCAGGAACAGTAGGGCTGGGAGGCAAGTTCGGGAGTTGATCGGAAGCGGGAGCAGGAGATTGAGGGGGTGAAGAGGAAAGGTTTGCAAATTTTCTTGAGGGGGGCTTGTTTAGGTGACTTAACTCTCCCTCTAAAGAGACATCCGAGGGGGGAACGCGTTTAAGCGACTTTCCAGCTCCCGTAGATATGGAGGGGTAGACAGAGGATTCAATCTCCATGTCAACGGTTCCTTCTTCATCTGCCATTTAAAGTGGCAGATGTACACTTTTTAGTTAATTTTTCAATTTTTTGTTTGTTTTTTCTTTCTAAAGCTAATAAACTTAACCTAATAAAATTATTGATACTTATAATGCACACCACACCAATGCGGATAATCTCCAACGCGTATCAATCCTTCGGTGCAGCTGAACCGGTGTATCGCACCACAGCACGATAATGGTGTCGATGACGAGAGGCGATAAATTCACCAGCACACAGCACACAGCGCCCGCGCTGCAGGCCTTCTTTCTCCTGCTTGTTGTGTCCGCTTCAATGCAATCCAGCTACAATCTAGGGAATCCCGTTATTGCGCACAATCACTTGACCAGTCACGAGAATAACGGTATCACTTCAACGATACACGATCACGAAATATATGCGTCCGGCGGCTTCGAACTTAGGAAGACGAATGATTCTCCTCTGGTATCTGTCTTCAAAATCTGTAGCAAAAATCATTTCTTGGCACATATTTTCATCTTTAATATATCGAACAAACGCACACAACAGAGTTTCATTGCTGGGTAATGTAAACTCATCCAGCTGGAGAGAAAATATATTGGTCTATAACATTTAACATTTTTCCCTCTTCGCGACCCATCTCAAACTTCCTGAAATAATAAAAAAAATCAATCACTTTATTCTAGTTCACTTTATTTAGCTATGTAAATACCTTATAATCTTTTGAATAAAATTAGAAGCTGAATACATTATCATTCAAGCTCCAAAGCATTTCAGAATGCATATAAACTTGCAACCTAAGGGTAAGCTTGTTGTACAGTAAAATATAAGGAGCATGTTTGGACATCGAATTGATGATGACTTCCTTCGTGTTAAATCGCGTATATGTTTAAATACAGAGAAATGTTAAACATGCCACCCAAAATAATGTAGTTTTAAATTTCCTAGATCATTGATGAAGGTGTTTGGCGGTCAAGGTTTTGATAACACTGAAGAAATTCGTGACGCAGTTACATCGTACTTCAAAAAGTCGGACGCTACGCACTTCGCGCTCGGAATAGAAAAACTCGTGCCACGCTATGAAAAATGCGCCGAGCGTTACGGCGATTTTGTAGAAAAATAGAAAATAAAACGTAGATTACGAAAATCACCTTGTTTTTTGTCCTAACTTTATTTTACCGCGATTTCTGAGGCACTGAAACTTATTTTTTGAACGATGCTCGTATAAATTAATCGGTGGCTTATGGTTATTTTTTACAGTTACAGTTTCGGGGATATTTTTTTTATAATGAACAATATCGACAAGAAAACAAGAAAAAAAGGAAGTTCCTGGAAATCCTTTTATATTGGGCCTGATTCTCGAATACACTTCACGGTGGAAACGAAATGAAATGTATCCGCGATGACAACGGTACGCTGTCGACATCTGGATATGAAATTAGTTTCCCACTAAAACTTATCATTATAATATAAAATTATCTTCAGATAAAATTTTTGTATGAGATTATTATACCACATGACGAGAACAATGTTTTCCATTCACATTGAACACCAGTTTGATACGAATAAGTTAATTTTCATTAATGATTTATGTTTGAAAAGTGCTCAATCTGCCTGAAAACTCATTATTATCTTCGACACTTCACTAACTCGTGAAATGAGTTCAATGGCGTGCCGTTTATTACGTTTCCACCGTGAAGTGTATTCGAGAATCAGGCCCATCATCTTTTTATGCCCATCTAAAAAAAGGCGTTAATTCTTAGTTTACCAAGAATACAGTGATAAAGAGCATTAGAAATATGCAAACTTTATTTTCCAGAACCTTTATCATCTGGTAGTTATCTAAAAGGTCGTTATACATTCTTCTCTTCGATAAAAGACCCGAAAAACACCCTACAACTGCATGAAATGTAAAAAATATGTTTGTCTCGAGCATGCAGTTATGGTGTGTACTGATTATTACGCCAATGAAACCATAATCGATTAATACGATTTTATGTTGTTTGCTTTATACTTTCATGAATCATATTCAGTTGCTTTCTTTCAATAAATAACAGGAAAAGAGGTGAATTTCGTTTTTTTGGAGTATCACAAATTACTCTGTTTTGAGGGGGTTAAATAAGATGACTATTAAATCTGAATACAAACGGAGAAAACATATTTTATTTTTTTTTTATTTTTTTTTATATGCCCTCCACTCTCCCCCACACCAAAAGGCTCTACAGTGAGCCCCCTGGTAGTGGACACACTGAACTCAACCAATAAAACAACGTAATAACAAACAAAAATAGAAACTAAATGGTTGAGCTAAACTAAATAAATTTAAAGCAATAAAGGGAGAAAACAACAGTACATGTGCTTCTAGTGGATCAAGACCCTTTGAAAGAAGCACAGTAAAATATATATTGCGCTATTTGTTCTTTCAAAAAACAGTTGATCTTAGTTTTGAAGGTTAAAATGTTCGTAACTTGTTGAATGTCGCGTTGTAGATTGTTATATCTTGTCGGACCTATAAAGGATAGCCGTTTTTGACCGAAATTGGAATGCGTACGGGATCTTGCAAGGTGGTAGGCTTGTCTGGTGGCCTGAATCCGAGGAGACGTATCAATATTTAGATTGTGTAGCATTCCTGGGTTGTGTAGAATGTTGTGAACCATTATAAGGGTTTGTTCCTCACACAAACCTAAGATTGGCAATATTTTGCGGGATGAGTCCGAGTACAGTCCGATCGATGGGTATAAAAATGGAAATTTGAAAATAATTTCGAGGGACCGGTTTTGTAAAGTCTGGAGTTTCTTTAGCTTTGATTTACTTGCTCTACCCCATGTTACGATCAAATAACTCAAGTGTGAGTGGATATGGGCAAAATACAGAGCATGGCATAACGAGGGAGAAAAGTACTGACCCGTCTTAAAATTCCACACATAGAAGCTACTTTACTTGCGACCTTGTTTATGTGGACATCCCAAGATAAGGTAGAGTCTAGATAGACCCCCAGGTATTTGAATGAGTCAACTTTTTCGATGATGTCGGCGTTCATAGCTAAAACTGGTGCTTGAGGAAGTACTTTTCTCGGTGAGCGGAAAATCATGTACTTAGTTTTTTGTAAGTTCAGCGAGAGAAGATTAACTGAGAAATAATCCCGAAGCAATCGTAAATCCTGATTCATGTTTGACATGATTGTATTCAAGTTTGAATGCGGATAAAATATAGCTGTATCATCGGCAAACAGCCTGGGGGTACCAATGAGGTTTATTTGGCTTAAATCATTTATATAAAGTGTGTCTTGTTTTTTTTTCATTCAATTGTGTGTTGTGTGTCTTAAGTTTTTTCATTCAATTACACGCTATTCTTCAAATAAATACCAATGGAGACTAAAAAAATACACAATAGCAATATTACAGAGAAGCCCAACTTCAGGTCCGTGACAGCGTGCGCGAGTATACGAGTTATGATTTTGCACGCGAGTACAGGAAGGTTAAAAATCAAACAAAAAATCTTCAATTCGGACGTTGCAAAATTGGGTGTACAGTTGATGTTTTTCTTGAAAAAATGAAATCAGTTCATAATTGTTAACATATAACAAAAAACAATCTGCTAGTATTTGGTATGCCCCTCTTTGGCGTTCAGCAATGTTTGCGAGCATCGGGGCGACATTTTTGTGGGTAGTGTGGGTTCTTCCAACAGCAGCTGCAATTTCTTGTCTTTCCTCGACAAGTCTTACTTATTATCATTGTACGTGTAACACTATCTATTACGTTCCTCTTATATGTCATTTTGATAAAAACTTTTCGCCATATTTTACGTTTTTACTACCTGCGAGGTAAAGCTAACGAAGTAACGAAGGCGGCCGAAAAAATTCGTGTAGTTTATGGACCCGATACTGTAACGATTCGCACAGCACAGCGTTTGTTTGATCGATTTCGTTCTGGTGTAGTGGCTGTCGAAGATACACCCCGTACTGCTAGGTCAATCGTCGTGGAAACCGATAAAATCGTTGAAATCATCCAAGTAGACCGGCATGTTAGCACTCGCTCGTTTGGCCAGGAACTGGGTATAAACCATAAAACCGTATGGAACCATTTGCAGAAGATTGGATTCGAAAAGAAGCTGCGTGTATGGGTGCCACACGAGTTGACGCAAAACAATCTTTTAGACCGAATCAACGCCTGCGATGCACTGCTGAAACGGAACGAACTCGACCCATTTTGAAGAAGATGGTAGCTGGTGATGAAAAGTGGATCACGTACGACAACCTGAAGCGAAAAAAGTCGTGGTAGAAGCGCGGTGAGCCGGCCCAAACCATCGCCAAGCCCGGATTGACGGCCAGGATGGTTTTGCTGTGTGTTTGGTGGGATTGGAAGGGAATCATCCACTATGAGCTGCTCATCTATGGGCAGACCCTCAACTCGGTTCTCTACTGTGAGCAGCTTGGCCGTTTGAAGCAGGCGATTGACCAGAAGCGACCAGAAATGATCAATAGGAATGGTGTTGTTTTCCACCAGGACAACGCTCGGCCTCACACATCTTTGATGACCCGCCAGAAGCTACGGGAGCTCGGATGGGATGTCCTATTGCACCCACCGTATAGTCCGGACCTGGCTCCAAGTGATTATCGTCTCTTCCGGTCCATGCAAAACGCTCTTGGTGATACTAAGTTGGCCTCAAAAGAGGCTTGCGAAAACTGACTGTCTGAGTTTTTTTGCAAATAAGGAGGAGGGGATAATGAAGTTGCCTTCTAAATGGCAACAAGTTTGCGAACAAAACGGCGCATATTTGACTTAAATTGGATAATTTTAGGTATGTTAAATAAAGCTTCAAATTTCTATCAGAGAGTATCGTCGAGTAGAAGGTGTACACTCAATTTTGCGATAGACTGTACTGCCGTTCTACTCATAGTTGTCCCATGTTCCAAAATCGGCAACTAAGAAGAACGCAATCAAAGTTTTCTCGCATATTTGTCTACCAAAAGCTTTAAGCTTTTCAATTTAACAATACACCGGGTTTTTTTATGGGCCTGATTCTCGAATACACTTCGAATACCTTTCACGGTGGAAACGGAATGAAACGTATCCGCGATGACAACGGTACGGTGTCGACATATGGATACGAGATTAGTTTCCCACTAAACTAATAATTATAATATCAAATTATCTTCAGATGAAACAGATGATTATTATATCACATGAAGAAAACAAAGTTTTCCACTCACATTGAATACCACTTTGATACGAAGAAGTTAATTTTCATTAAAGATTTTTTATTTAAAAAGTGCTCATTCTGCCTGAAAACTCATTATTATCTTCGACACTTCACTAACTCGTAAAACGTAGTTCAATGGCGTGCCGTTTATTTCGTTTCCACCGTGAAGTGTTTCGAGAATCTGACCCTATAAGCACTATACTATTGTCTAATGAAATGTGATGAGATTCTCTCACTGAATCAACTGAATATATGTTTTTTTTGTGTTTTTCCGTAAGATTATGCATAAAAACAACGTTTTATGAAGAAAAGTGTAAATCATCAAAAAGTAACATGGGACAACTATACGTAGAACGGCAGTGTATATGTTTACCAATTTCTCCTCGTAAGATATATCAATAATTAGTACGGTAGAAAATGATTATAGATGGGTAGCATTTACCAAAAAAAACTCGTAATACTTACTAATTATTTCTCTCAGTGCAGTGACCAGTGGCCGACCAGAACGAGGTCAATCTTTGACGTCGAAATTTTCAGAACGGTATCAATTAAACCATCTGTGTTCATTCACAAATTCCGTGCCATCAACTTGGTCAAGTTTTCTGGATGTCTGGTAATTTTCTCCTGTAGTGTAAAACATCATACCACGTTTTTCTTCAGAAATGTCGTTCATTTTAAAACCATAAATACAAACTATGTTTACAAAAAAGTAACATAAAATGACATCGTTCATGCGAGCGTTTCTTTGACACATTTGAATTCGTATTGCCCCATATATGAGCATTAACATCATCTAATGATAAATTCCTCGGATACTTTTTTGATGATTTTGATTCGAAGGCATGCAATATATGTAATAGTGGATTCAATAGAAATGAGCATTGAAATAACGCCCTTTCTTTGACAGAGTTATAACACTTCGTAACTAGGCGAATCAAGCCAGACAACTTCGCCTATTACCAGGCTTTTTTATACTAAAGGGTGCGTAGGCTCTGCGGAATGCGCGTGTCTGCATGCTCGTGCTTAATCCTGGTCAAGGATTTGTCGGGCAATCACACAGACGCTCAGTATGATGAACGACTTTTGGATGACGACTCATCCAAAAATATCGTCATTCCTATCTCCATGTTCAAGTTCAGTACACAGTTCACTTGACTCAACTACATGTCTTCAGCTTCGTCTTGATGTCGAACTAACGATTGTCTCGTATAAACTCGCCGTCGTAGCCTCATCGCATATTGCAGGAACCTCACGACGGTGGAATCAATTTTATAGATCTTCAATACCCTGACTCAGCTAAAGAACCACAAAGGAGCTGCTAAGGATGGTCTCACAGCGATGCTATTCAAGGGGGGTCCGGGAAAGCATCTTCGTATACACACGTCGACTTCGAAGACGCACATGATACAATTATTCGACGGCATGGACAATCACGGCTTTCCCCTAAAGCTGACAACGGTGTGCGCAGCGGTGTGCGTATCTCAGACGATCTGTCGGAATCCTTTGAAATTCACAGGGGACACCGACAAGGCAATGAATTCTCCTGTCTGCTCTTCAATGTGGCGCTGGAAGGTGTTATGCGGCAAGCGGGCTTCAATATGCGGGGTACGATTTTAAACAAATCCAGTCAGTTAATTTTATTGGCCGATGGCGTGCACATAATCGGAAAAACACATGCGACGGTTGCTGACTTGTATACCCGACTTAAACACAAAGCAGAGCTTTTATAGCTGGGGATTAATGCGTCTATTACTGAATACATGGTAGCAGGATGAGCCAATCGTCACAAGCTGAAAATGGTCGACGAGTTTATCTACCTTGGCTCGATTAGCAACTGACAACAGAAACAGTAGCCGTGAAATTCGCAGACGCATAATCAATGGAAGTCGTGCCTCCAAAAATCCCTAAGGTACAAATGTACAAATTTCTTATACGACTAGTAGCTCCTGCAAGCAGAAAACATGAACAGTTTTCGAAGAGGACGTGTAAGCACTTGGTGTTTTCGAAAACCGAGTTTTTCGAACAATTTACGATAGTGTACAATGTTCGGAAGAGGAAGATGAACCACGAACACATCATTCACACAGACGTCAAGACTGGACGAGTGTGATGGGTGGGTCATGGTTTTAAAATGCCGGACAGCAGCCCCACAATGATGGTGTTCGCATCAAATCTGGTGGCCCAGCGAACGAGGTGGATGGATTAGGTAAAGCAAGACTTGGGAAGAATTGTTTAGAAATCTGTTAGTTTCACTCTTTTGAAACTCTAAATAGTAGCCCTGGAAAGAGCCGTTTGTTGTATGTACTCATATCCTTCAAACGGTTTGTAATAAACAAAGAAAGACAATAAGCTTCTGGCAGGAAGTTCAACTGTGTAACTGAAAATGATTAATGAATATCAGTGGGACACATAACAGGATGGAATGGTAGATGAAATATATGTGAAACGTTAAACAAAAAAATTATATCGTCATTGATTACATTAAATATGAAATTTATGGGGAAGAAACGAAAAACCAAGTTGAAAATACTCACGGATTCGTGATATTTTGAGCTAAAATACACATGAAATCAGGAAGTTGTTTTATTTTTAATGGATAGCTATGATATTGTGATTTCTTTCCATTGTCTTATTCTTATTATTAGGCATCGGGAACAGTAACTTTTTCGGTGCAATAATGTTCGTTTGCGGACTATCACAATCAAATCGTATTGGTTCTACTGCTCAATTTATCATAAAAGGAATTGAGTCATTGAGAATATTAATATTTCATTTCGTTCCATTTTTGTAATGCGATGTAATGCCGATCTCAATGCCTCCTTCTTATTAATGAACGGTCACTGTATGGATGACACATTCATCGTGGCTTTGATGAAATCTTGCGTGAAGTTTGAGTGATGCATGAAATCGTGCATATGATTACTTTAACAGCTTGCTAATTTGTTAAATAGAACGAATTTTGCACGCAATTTTGTGTTACATACAACATTCATGGGAAAGAAGTTGGAAGAAAGAATGCATAATACATGATTTACCTTCGCATCCGCTCGCAAACCATCCCTCTTTTATTTGTTAAATTGCTCACTTGTTTTATTATCTCCACTGTTGATGTCTCAGGCGAAAAAAATGCTGAATAAATTTGTCGTCTAATGGTATATATTATAACTTCGTAAGAACGATTCTACGTAATATGTATTTTAAAACTCTTAATAAAAGTTACATTTTTCGTGGAGTGACCCCCTATATAGAAATTAATGACGTAGTCCTACGTCAAAAAACGGTTATTACTTTAGGCGTCGTCCACAAATTACGTAGCGCTAAAAATCCGGATTTTGGACCATCGTGCAATTTTAAAATATTTGGCATCAAACATTTTTATTCGAAAACCTCATTTTTATGTACCCACCCATGTTGTAAATGTGTTGACACTTCTTGAAATAGGTGCAGCTTAGATGAAAACATTCGCCTGGTTCGGATTTCCTCACGCAGAAAGGGAACTAGACTCTGCAGCATTCACGCATTTGCATGCTCATGTTTTTCAGTCCTTTGATGCTTTAATTTAATGTATTAATGCTCAAGAGCTATATTTAGAATATTTTGGTTCGCTAAATATTTAATGACTTCAGATAATATTGTGATATCCTATTTGAAACAATTTTGATTGGTGAAAGCATACAACACACATACAGGGTAAACAAGGTTATGGTAAATCAAATGGATGCGATCAGTAGTTATATACAAGGTCTTATGTCACATCAGCCAATAGCAAATTGTAACGACCCTGCCTTTGAAAAGTGCACGAGTTACGCTGCGCACGGTTGTGTGTTATTAGCATAATGTGTTGGGTAATTCTAAAATCTATTTTTTCACTTCACCTTGCACTTTCCTATTCATTTGTTTGTATGCAGTGAGGTTTCCTTCTAACATATGTTACCTTGTCCGTGGCAGAACGACTTGACCTTCCGAAAGGGAACATCACTTACTCGTAACCGTCCGAAGCATTTAGAAATCATTTGAGCTATTGTGGTTGAAACCGGCTTACCGGCAGAAAATAAAACTACATTTTGAACTTGGAAGTAGCATTGCTTCTATTACGCCCTTTTTGTAGTAATCTAAGCATGTTATTGTCGATCGGTAAAATCCTACGCTATTCGTACTTTGTTCCGGCCAGACCCTTGGAATAGGGCGGACTCCCATTTGTCTGCAGATAGTAATCACCCTTCGCGCTGCAATAGAAAACGTAATCGATCATAGCGACAGTGGAAACGAAAATGCTGTTTTGAAGTGACTCACTCTAAACTACAATCAATGCCCATGTGCACCATCTGGGATGATCGGACCACTTTTCCTTCCTTGAAATCGCTCCAGCTCTTGCATCGCAGCGAGTGGAAAGACGATGCTCTGGCTACACTTTCTGCCCAAAACCACCACGAGCGGCGGTGACTACAGAGGTCTGCAAGGATACCACATATCGCGATTAGCTTGGTTATCTTAATTAATGGATAAAATATTCACAAATGGAGGTATGCTAAGCTTAAGCTAAATTATCAATTCTACAAACATGCATAACTACAGGCATGGGCTTCGGGCGAATCCGATTTGAATGGCACAACTGGATTGAAATGGAAATTCGATTATTAGGGGATGGAGGGATCCACGCATTAGCAGATGTTAGCAGGAAATATGAGAGAGAAAGAGTAAAACTTTTTTAGTATATATTGTTGTAGTGGAATCATCATAAATCTTCCACCGAAAACACACATCGAAAAATCATCACTAACCATTATCTGTTAGTGGCTTGTAGTTTCTTTTGGGACATCCTGGCTGGAGAGTTTTGCCATTGTTCGGCCAAAAATCTGCCGTCCCAGTACTAACTGGCGCCCCATACAACCAAGCATCTGTGTGAATGACGTCCACGAATTCTGCATCTTTGTCACTCAGGTGCGTTACAATAACTCCGGGATAGAACGGTGGAAAGGCTGGATCCAGTGCGGAAATCCTGTAGACGAATAAGCATTTTTTAAATCGTTATTGTGTCATAGAGATTAGTCTTGTTACCTTTTTAGCTTGATCTTCTTTTTTGATGATGATATCACAGTTCGTCCAGCGTAACCTGCTAGCTGACCCCCTAGTGAATGACCCACCAGATGCAGCTTGTCAGCCTCCAAACCGGCAGCGATCATAGCTAATAACACCGACCCTAGTTTGTGTCCTAGCTGTGAATTGGAACAATTACGATCACTCTGTAATAAAAAAAGCATAATAAAACAATACTTTTCTACAGTTCGGCACTGCCTCCAGCAGATAGTTTCCATCGGCCAGTTGTGTCCAATCCAGCACGATCAAGTTGTGATCGTTGCGCTTCTGGTACGCGTCCACAATCACGTGCACGCTCTCCACTTCCGGTGACTCAATATATCCGTGGAAGTACATAACTGTTCTCTTATCGGGATCGAACCGTGCGTGACGTACAATTTTCTCCGCTTCATCAAGATCGAACACCTCATGTTCATCGAATTTGGACCTATCGACAATAATCAGCGTTAGTGATACAAATGTTTTCGATGTCATATACTTACCCGTAGAAAAACATGAACTTTGCTGTTCCCAGTTGCGCTTTGGTTGGTCGCAGACCAACCCATAGTCCTGTGGAATGCGAGCAAAAACACAATCAATTAAATCAATTCATACTGATTGGCGGCAGTGTATACAATATTGCAGATTCGCGTTTAAATATAGCAATAACGGTTGCGCTCAACGCTAAATGGGAAAATATGGTCGTTTGCTTGCCCGTGAATGGATGATGTAAGTGATTTACAATGAGGCAGTAAAAACATATGTTTGAAGAAAGTCCGAACAGGAATTAGATAAAGTGATGTTATGACGGACCTTGATCGATGGAAGCTTCATGTACTACATATGATTGACCATCGGTAGGAGAGAGATATTGAGCAAGTTGCAAAATTAAGCTTTCCATCTACGCTACATCTACTAGCATCTCATCAAGTTTAATAATATTGAGTAAATTTTGAACTTTGAAACCATTTTTGACGAACCAAAAACTTTAATAGTTCAAATTCAGAAAAAAAATTCAATATTCTTAGATTACATTATAAAATCCCTTCATTAAATATGTACTTGAAGTCAGATCAGATGTTGCGATACTTAAATTGTAATGATCAATATGATTATAATTTGTGAATTAAGCATTTATGAATGTATCACTCTTGAAGGTTATGTTATTGAATGAAGACCACAAAAGTAGCGTCATTCCAACCACTGTATGGTCAGGTTCTCCTAAATTTTGACACGAACTTTTTCAATGTGAGAACGTGAGAATCGAATTCGTTTATCATGGCGCTTTCTGTTTATCATTTCATGAACTTGTTAGGGTTAAATTTATGTTTTATTCATATACATGTTGCTTTCCGAAGGAAACAGGACATAAGCTAAGAACAAAAATAAAATATTTATGATGTGATAAAGACTGATGATTATGACAAAGAATACTACATAGATATTTGCGCCAAGGAAGCCAATCCAATAAATCATGTAGAACGAATAATTTGAATAGTATGTAATAAATGTTTTTATAGAAATACTGGATGACCCGGCAATCGTTGTTCTGTCATTCGAATTATTTCTGGTGAATATTTTGGGTGTTAAATAAACCATAACTAATGTATTGTAAGTGTGTTCGTATGTTTTTACGATTTAATGACTCTACATTAGTATGGGCATTGATATTTTTTGCTTAGCTGAGGCGTATATGTCACTACTCAATGATTTTAAATATTTATGTCTGCGTTGTTGATATTTGCAAATGATTGTACGCCACAATCAGTATTTATTCGTTGATATATTGGATATCCAACTACGCTTGTGATCCTGTCGTTGGTGAAATGTCTAGAAAAATGTATAAAGATACATATTCCGTCTGCCATGCAAGGCGATAAAAGTTTCAATTCACCGCATGGGCATGAACCTTGTGGTAACAGTATCGAGCAGTGATTACTATTCCGGAATCCGATTGATTTGAGACTCGATCGAATTTCATGATTCGAAATTTCACGAAATCGAATTTTGCATTCTCAAATCCGCTTGAGCCAACTTCAATCGATCTACGCAAATGTGGCAACCTCTCTCAGATTGGCAGACCCGAAAGCAATTCTAATTGTTAAAGTTTGAATGAAGATTATTACTCGATGAAAACTTTTTATTACTATCACTTAAATACTTAGAAGGATTTTTTTTCTTTAAGTTTCCCTGCATTTCCACCAAGACTATCCATAACATACAATTGTCATCAGGCACAAAGTTTTTCGCCATTTGCAAAGAATGTGTTACCTTATTACATAGAACACATATATGTTTATATGTTATGTATGTTTTTTGTAGAGTTATTTTTCATTTAAAAATTTTGTCTCAAAAGTCTTTTTATTTCACCCGAAAATCCATTACCATTTTTGCTTCACATAAATGAAACACGGATCTTAATGTCGTATATGTCGAATTGCGTGACAATGTTGCCACATTTGCATAACTCGATTGAGTTTGAGTCGAACGAATTACCGAATGGCGAATTGCAAACCGTTCGGGTAATTCTGACTCGATCGGATTTCAGAATACGGGTAGTTGATCAGTAGACAAATCTGGAATTTTTGAGGAAATTACACAATCGATTTCCTCAGCGTGTATTCTGTCGATCAACCAAACTGAAAAAGTGTGTATGAGGTAATCCTCGCTTCATCCATTCAACCGAATACATCCAGCAATATGTGGGACTGAAGCTGACCGGACTTCGTTTTTTGTTTGAACCAGTGCCGCAAATTGTCAAAATTTATTCACGAATGAAAGAATTAGCTTTCTCCCAGTGTCGGATGAATTCTCTTCTGTGTTGAAACTCAACACCATATCTGTCATAATGAGTATAACAGTATTGAGTATAAATATTGAACGAAAGTAGCATAAATGAATTTCGAAAAGCCTGCATTCAGGCTCTTTCATTACTGTCAATAATTTAAGGTGATTATCACGAACATTGAGTTTATCTTCATCGCTTGCAAGGAATTTTTATTGAAAACGTGTTAGATTTCCACATTTAGAAAAAAAAGAAAGGACCTGGAATTCGGAAAAGGCAACATTAGTTTCGTTGAGCGTTGACCGTTGTGCGGTTGAGCGACGTTTAGCGATGGGTTTTATATCATTTAGAGTAAACTGACCAGACGTCCGCGTTACGCGGGACAGTCCCGCATTTCAACTAAATGTCCCGCGTAAGATTACGTCCCGCGAAACGTCCCGCATTTGGCAAAAGAAACAAAAATGTCCCGCGATATATATTGATAAATAATAATAATAATAATTTAATAGAATAATATATATATATTGATTTTCTTAAATGGATGAACCTCAAAAAAACTTTTATTTGGGAAACTGTTAAAGAGCGCTTCTAATACATCCAAAGATTAATACGTTGAGCTGGCTTCATCGCACCGACAGTGGGCTTTTTGTTTAGAGAGTGTCACCTGGAAGCGACAGCAACAAAATTGGAAAATGATTTTTATAAAAGCCCCCTATTGATCCGCAGGGACCAACGTGACTCAGACGAGAAGTTCATCTTTGGTCCCTTAGCTCGGTCAGGGCTTAACGTTTCGAATAAGTGCGGAGAATTAGTGTATACTCGACAGGAAGAGGCAGGGTTATTTGATTAAGTATCATAAATGAAGCGCTTGGCGGCCTTACGGAAGTTGACCTGAACCTCAACCATGACCGATGAACATCTCATCTCGGCGTGTTTTTTTACCCTTTCGTGGCTTTGGTTGGCGACTGCCTCTCCATTTTGGCCATTCGCCCATAAGTTTTCTATAGGTCGCAGCTGTTAGTTTCGGTAATTTGAAGAAAATTGCAGAATTTGAATCGTGCTTGCCAGGCGTAAAAGCTCTGATTGAGGGAGTGATTTTCAGGCGAAAGCAAAATCTAAACCACCGAAAAATCACAATCGAGTGCCGATACTTGGAAAGAAATAACACAGATCAGTTTAGACTCGCTAAACTATGGTTTATGTTCACATAACATATATACATAACGTTTTGTTTTTTATGTCCCGCGTTAGACCTCTGACCATCTGGTCACTTTAATTTAGAGCCAGTATCATTAAACCGTAAATCAAAAAAAGATTAAACACATTGCCCATATAATTGGACATTATGCCATTTCCGACAAATCGGGAGTAGGTTCATAAAACATAGTCAGAGTTATACTATACATTCCATCACCGATGTTGCCAAAAATAAGAATTTTGTGTGATGAATGCCCATCTTTTTCCATTAATCGATTTCATTCTCAACGGGTTGACGTTGAATTTTATGCTTTGATTTTCACTAACACGCAATGATCTTCAATTTCGACGTTTCGAGTATCATGACAAAAATGAAGGAGCAAATGAAAAATGAACTTCATGACAAGCTGATGTTGATGTTCATTCCACTGGTGTACATTGATAGTGTTGTTTCATATTTATCGACTCTCGCTTGAGCAGTAGGTTATCAATACAAGGTAGGCTGAAATTCGCCGTATTTGAATGTCGTGAACGTGAATATTTTCGGCACTGGTTTGAACAAATGCGCAATACATTGCCATGACATTACACATGACAACGCATAGCGTTGTGAGTCAACAAGAGCAAGGGCTGTGTCTGTTTTGCTCATGATAGCGTCTCGCAAGAGAACGGATTCTCCCTCACTTTGCTCTTTTTGATGGTGTCTTCGGAATCGCAGTCATTTGCTCTCTACAATTGGCGTACATATCGACCATAAATTGTTGGCACCGCTCACGACATCGTGAAATAGCGTTGTCCTGACAGTGTCGAATCATCATATGATATACATAAAAATACAACGAGTACTCTCTCTTGTTTGTTTTATCTCCTTTAACCGCTTCTTCAGAAATGTTAATTCAGAATGAGTAATGAATGAAGTATTTGTTTAATGTTTAATGTTTATCCAATATCCGTCTTGTCTCTTCAAACCGGCTGGGGGATTTTTTGTCAAAGAAACTCTTTAGGCTTGCACCATAGAGGTTGTCACTATATTCGAGAGCTTGTCACTCAGAATACATTTAAGGTATTTTGCTTGGCATGGGAATCTAAACTAAGTACTAATAAAAATGACGCAAGTAATACTACGTTGGGAAGGTGAACTTTGGGAACGTTAATGTCATTGCAGAAGAACATGGCAGGGTCTTAACGATGTGTGTCAACGACAGTGTTTGGATTTCGATCAAAATCGAATAATACACAATGTATCATGCAAGTAACCTCTTACGATCACATAACCAAATATGAGAGGATCATTCAGATACTTGTATGAATGACAGTAATCACCTGTGTTACTCTAAATGATTAAACCAAGAGAGGAACGAAGACTGTTGTTTGCATATTCGAGCTGTATCAAACATCGCAAACCATTTTCGAAGCCTGCATACAAGTTTGAACCGCATATATCGTCCCGCTCCACTATAGCGAAACCCACTGCACAGACAAGTACAAAGCAATAAATGATACAAGAAAAATTACGTCATCATTCGGTCACCATTTGCGGAGAGCAACGAATGGGAAAAGAGAGCGGTGTTGCTAGTAAAACTATGCGGTCTATATGAATATACATATTTCAAGGGATAGCGGCGTTAAAAATGGAAAATATGATCTGTCTATCGAGATAAATAATCATATAGTTTGCACTCTCTGAGACTTAAAAATCAGGATCCGCTACATTAGCTGAATATGAATCATTCGCTTTGCGTAGTCCGTACGAACCAGCTGTTTCATGATGCATGGAGAGGTCGATATGCAAATGTTAGATGCAAAGAAGAAAATAAACTTTCTGCACCGAAAGCGTATATGATGGTTCTACTTGCGTGTCGGTGTATCATGAAGTGCGAACCGATGCAGAGTTGTCTCGTTCTCTTTTGTGTCGTGATTTGCAGCACGTAACAACAAAAGAATGCCGCTGGGAGAAATGATTTGTGTATGATCATATTTGTACGAACGAAAGCGATTTTTTCAGTGAATGGATCATTTGGCAAACACTGGTCAACGATGATTTCTAGATTGTTGTTTTTCATCGAATCACAATTTCTATAATTTCAATAATTCATTGTGCTCATCTAAAAAGGCTTCTAGTTCGTCGGCAATGCACTTGATTTTAGCGAATTTTGATTACTTGCGCATGTATGGACGAAAGTTTGACTATGCGAGCATAGCGCCATCTGGCATTGTTTCGGATAAACAGAGAGGCTGGAATCGTGTACGCCATGGTACAACTTTTTTTTGAACCCACTTTCACTTCATCAGTTCTTGTCTATTCTAGTTATAATTTTTTTCCGCTCAATTTTTGTTTTATTGCTAAGAGATAGATGAACAAATAATGATACAATGGATACTAAAAATATTATCTGTTTTATTTTTACGGAGCTCGAAAAGACGTTCGAAATTCGTGTCTCTACACTAGAATACCCCCTTAACAACGTAAATAAATTCGTTCTGTTTGAAAAACGAACGACGGTTAAATTATTTGAACATTGTTTATAAAAGCATAAACAAATCTCGTTTGACACTAAACCTATCGATGTTTCATGTATACTTATTACTACCACAGCAGGTCATATGACCCTTTATGAATAATTAGTGAACAATGACTCGATTTATATAGTTTCGTTGAGAAACGAGACATATCATCTTTCTCCTGTATATTTCGACATTTTTAGGAAAACAATTATTAGCAAAATAATCAAATTACAACTTTTGACACACAACATTTCACTGTGGCTTGAAATGGTTACTGTTAGCTCGCTTGGATAGTCAGCAATACAATTAATTCTAATCATTCACTATTCATTCACAAATACAACAAAATATATAAAGCAATAGCAAAAATGTGTAATGCAAAGGTTTCATATCACAACCACACATTAAAATCTTCCTGATATCATGTAAATGTTTGCACGGGTCGAAAGATAAAATAGAAGTCATGAAGAAAATTAAAAAAAAATAATATGTTTATTGCGTTATAACGCCATGTTCATGAAATTTTATGAGTTTGCTTATAATTTTCAACAACTTTTCCAAATTCATCATTATGGTAAAACAATATGTTTAGGAGTTACGTATTTGGAAAAGTTGTTGAACATTATAAGCAAATTCGTAAAATTTCTTGAACATCGCGGTATAACACGACAAACATATTAAGAGAGCCTAAATTATTTAAATTTAAATTTCCTACATGACTTCTTTTTTTTTTTGCTGTATTATAGTGACTTTCAGCCTTTGGCTGGTTCATCATTTGGGCCAACGGATTTATTCCGTTGGAAGTATGTTGGGAGTGAGAATTTAACTCGTGACCTTTAGCGTGAGAGGCACGGATGTTAACCGCTACACCAGATCGCCTCCACCTACATGACTTCTATTTTATATAAAAAATATATATAAATTTAAAAAGACAATAAATTAGAAATGTTTTTTCAAATATCTCGATAATGGATGCTATAGAGATTGATATAGAGCTTTTTTATTTTAAATCACATCAGGATCCATAATTTGTGATTAAATGATTATTAACATACAAAAATTCGATCCTCCACAAAGTTCTTGAAAAATAGTAGTAGTATGACTTCTTTTTTATATGAAAAAAAAAAAATTAAAAAACACATTTTTTAGATATTGCAAATGAAAGTTTTTTTTTGTAAATAAAAAAAGTTTAATTTTTTTTTCTCAGTGTATATTTTTTTCACATTCCAACGTCAATACACCGGTGACTGGCGTGGCAGTCAACGTGTTAAGCGTCTCTCGATAGTTGTACCCAAAGTACACATTGATTCATTCCTCCTTATTTGGGAACTACATCCAACTCAAAGCTTCAGGACGAATCATCATAGAAGGGTTTATTCGAACAACTTCGTTGAAAATTACACGTCGACATCGATATAAAAGGCGATGAAGCTTAAAATTCCAGCTTTTTTTTTAACTGCTATGACTAAAGTGCCGGTTAGCTGTTGTTAAGCTGTCAAGAAGAGTACTCTTTTAAGCTGGTGATTCTTTTTTGCATGGTAAAATAACATGCTATCACCAACATTTCAATAAATAAAAAAACGAATTATGGAATAATGAAATGAAATCTATTATCCATTATCAATCGAAACCATGTATATGAACCATCTACTTCCGGAAGATTTCAATTCATCTAATAGGCACGTGAGATCAACATCGTTGTTGTATATTCGTGGAGCACGCAGTTCAACGATTTTTTTGATAGAAAACACCAGGATACATGAACCTCGCAAACACTGATACCGAGCAATCAGTCATGTTTTCTTGAAAAAACAAAATTTTGGCCATTCTACAACACAATGTAAATACAGCACTGTTTCATGAATAAAACTTGTGGTATTGCACTACAATATGTGGTATAATATTTGTTGAAACGCCTACTTACAAGTACAAATATTTCCAATTAAAGCATCAATACCGCCCTGGTGGGTTTTTGGGATTAAAAGGCTAATCTTTGCTAACGCCACTTAAAATTAACATCCGTGCAACATGGCTTTGAAATTTCGAACCCTTCGAACCGAGCTCAGTTATGTACCTAGCGTAGATATTACGACGACCGGTATGAACCTGAAAGACGACTATTTTACTACACTGAAGATGCCTCTCGTATTTTGTTACGAAATTTTGGGTATAATTAATTATACGGAAATGTTCACGGAGTAGATAAATTGACATTATGATTTTGTGTGTGTGTGTTTCAAATAATATGCTTAAAACTTAAAAAACAAATATGCCATTGGCATTCATAAAATGTTGGCGGCATACTCGTAAACTGCTTTTTCTCAGTCCAATGTATATACACGGTAATAATCAGAAGTGCTTTTTGAACCAAGTTACAAGTCGTTATTGTGTTTATCTCGCTTCACATTGGTAGACCTGCATTTGAGATATTAAGTGTAACTGTTGAAAAAAAAAACTTTATTTGACCACCAATGTTTGGTAATAGCTGAGTGTAAAATGTGGAGGAATCTAACTCTTGCTAATGTTCACCAACGTTTTGAATGCCTCCGGCTTGTTTGGTTACTCCCCAAACAAAACAATAATTATACACACTTTCTCTCGATAACGGACAGCACGTGATTGGAGCGCCGTTCAAATACGGCAAACTTACGGCGATAAGTGATACAATACTAGCGCAGCATCCATTATCACTGACCATTCGCGTAAAATTTATTACACGATGCGTCTCACTTTGACCGTGTACGCTTCCAGCCGCAATGTTCGTGTTGATCGTAACGCTGCTATTTTAGTTGGAGGTATTCTATTTTTAGAGTGGATGAAAAAAAAATGGATGGAACCCTTTGACATTACGAATCAAATTTTTTTATGCGCATCCGAATCCACGAGTTGACTATTATCAAATTAAAATTGTGTATTTTCTATCAACCACGTTTTCAGTGCTACACTACACTGATTTTGCTTATGACGAACAACAACCACATTCAACGTTTCATCAGTTGAACGATATCGTTCAGCTGCAATCAATTTATCAATATATGAGCAGTTGTCAATCACATAACATAATTTATAGATGTTACGGGTAAAAACAAATCAGGCGATTAAATAACGAAATAGTTGAAACAATTTAACAAAACTGAAAACTTGAAATCTCAAATGCCTCAAATCCTTTACAGACACTCTTTAAATTTCATTGCAAAGCTTTTCGGAGATTCACTACCTTAATTGGTTGGGATTAGAAAAGCTATCATGATAACTTGTGATCCAAGCGCCGCTCCTTAAGTAAAGCGCTGAATCATTGCTAGACACTCAGTGTGTACTACTGCGCAAACAACTTCTTATATCGTTTTCTCCCCGTTGTTCAACTGAGGTTAACAATCGTAGCACTTCTCAATATATTGTTTCAGGTCAATCATGATTCATTAATGATCGTAATTGTGGAAAATACGGAGAGGGATTATTCTATCCAATTATTCATTTCACAATCAACATTAAATGCGATAAAATAGTGAACTCAATTAAGAGAATTAGATCCCACGCAAATTATTGAAAGGAACTAACCCTTGTCAAAAGAATGAGGTACACAAATGCTGTTTGTATAAAAAATAAAATAAATCACATACTAAAACACAAATATATTCAAAGTAAGTACCTCTCTTATTGTTCAGATAGTAGTGGATGAAGGTAAGCCTGTGAGGTGAGAACCTGTAATCATCATCAAAATAAATGCAAAAAAAATAAATGTACCGGGGCAAGTTGAAATGCGGGGTGATTTGAAACGGAAGCCGTAACTATTGCCACAAATTTGAATGAAGAGTGAATTCGAACTTTTCGAAGTCAATTCGATTCGTCCTAAAATATTTTTTTTAGTAAATAATTTAATATTTTTAACAACACGCCAGGTAGTTACTGGATGTTAACGAGGTGGATTTCAGTTTATGAATCTACGAGCGAAATGCATAATCAAAGAAAGAGAGTGCGAGGTTGAAATTTTTAAGTGATTTTTAACATGCTGTAACTTTGTGTAAAATCAACGCATAAATATGAGATATACATCATTTTATAGCTATACAGATAAATAATAAAAACGATTTCTTTCCGTCTTTTTGAATATTTTGAAATAAAGCTATGGATCGATTAATTGTCGGCTAACCGCACTTGGTCTTGAAGTACGTTAGGAGAACAACTTCTGAGTATTTTGAGGAAATGCTGAAAATAGCAACATCTACTGTGCTAGGACAATCAATGACACAAGGACAACCGACACGGTTTTACACAATACCAAAATCAACTTTGTTTCGGCATTTCAAAGGATTGAGTGAAATGAAAAGCATAACAAGAAAAAAATCTTCCGCTATTCCTTTTAAAGTGGAAACAAGAACAGCGTCAAAGCTATAGAGAAAAAAGACTATGTTTAGTTTCGGAGTAGTATCCAACGAAAAACATCAAGAATCCCAGAAGATAATCACTTTCTTAATTTCGAACTACATCACGGTCTTTTTCAAAAAAGCCGTAGAACGGTCAAACAGAGTGCATAAAGGGTGTGTCACATCAAATTGCATCACGGAAAAAACGCTGTAGAAATTTAATTTTTAGGAATTATATCTTCAGCTTTCGCTTATAATCAGATAAGAGTGTATAGTTCACGTTGGCCATGCTTCACTGTCAATTTTTCGTAAATTTGGAAAAATGAAACGTCGTGAATTAATCCTGTGCACTCATTTCGAGAATCCGGAGTTGTCACATCGGGACATCGGTAAGATGCTGGGAATCGTCCAATCCACGGTCAGCAGAGTACTAAAACGATACTTCGAGAACCTAACCATCGACCGGAAGGTGAAGAACGGCAAAAATGGATGCCCCGTCAGTGAAAAAGATCACAAGTTAAGCAGTTTAGACGTGATCCGAGAAGTTCGGTCCGGGATGTCGCCAATAAGCTGAATTTGTCAAGTTCATTCGTCCAGCGGACCAAGCAGCGGGAGGACCTGTGTACATACAAGGTTTCAGAAGGCTCCTAACCGCGACGAAAAGCAAAACATGGTGGGGAAGACGCGAGCCCGGAAGCTGTACACCGAAATGCTGACGAAGCCGCATTGCCTGGTAATGGACGACGAAACCTACGTCAAAGCGGACTTTCGTCAGCTGCCGGGCCTGTTGTTCTTCTCCGCAGAGGACAAATTCAGCGTTCCGGAGGAGATTCGCAAACAGAAACTATCCAAGTTTGCCAAAAAGTACATGGTGTGGCAAGCGATCTGCTCTTGCGGAAAGCGGAGCGCCCCCTTCGTGATGACCGGCACGGTAAACGGGCAGGTTTACCTTAAGGAGTGCCTACAGAAGCGCTTACTACCACTATTGAAGCAGCACGAGGGCCCGACCATCTTCTGGCCGGATCTCGCTTCGTGCCACTATTCAAAGGACGTGTTGGAGTGGTACGAAGCCAACGGGGTCACCTTCGTGCCAAAGGAAATGAACCCGCCCAACGCGCCGGAGCTTCGCCCAATAGAGAAATATTAGGCGGTTATGAAGCAGGCCCTCCGGAAGAACCCAAAAGTTGTCAAATCGGAGGCGGACTTCAAGAGAAAATGGATTTCTGTTCAAAAAAAACTACAACCTGACGTTGTACAGAACCTTATGGACGGGGTAAAGAGGAAGGTGCGAGCATACCGGTTTGGGCTCGAAGTATGAATAAAAAGAAAATGCCAAAAGTTGTTTAATAGTTTTTATTGTACTGTCTAAAATTTTCAAAAGGATCGGTCTACTGGGCGAATTTCTACAGCGTTTTTTCCGTGATGCAATTTGATGTGACACACCCTTTATTCTGGAAAATCACTTGAAGTTATGCTGCTGGATGAAGTGAGGCAAGATTGCGGTAGAGATAAAACCGAGAAACGACGAGTCTTAACAAAACCGGAGGTCATCGCAACACTAGTGGCTTAACCGAGAATATTGAGATCGAAAAATGAAGGTTTGTTTATTTGATCGGTCATCAGCACATGAGCAGGCTTTTGGGCGAAAAAGACGTTGTTTCCGATGATTTCGTTTGAATAATGATTAAATTTAATTGGTTAAAAAATTTAAAAAAAATAAAGAAATTTTTAAGTCTTTTGGGGCAATATCCAGCACATGTCACCATGTGGCCAATGTGGTTAGAGACACTTTATTTGACTTCCAATCAACGCGGATGTCACATAATATGTATGTAAGTTTCAACGCGCTCACAGGCTCAGGAGCCATTGTCTGGAACCAGCTTGAGTATACACATGCAAATAGAAGATGGCACTGATTAAGGCAGTGATGTATTATAATTATTCCAATACTAAAATGATCACCAGCAATACCAAATCAACACTGCTCAAGTATTACTTAGGAATTCAAAATATCGTATTTTGGTATTGGAAAGATAATTCTCTCCAATGCTTCGGTCCTATTTTTTAGTATTTTACTTCTTAGATTCGGCTTGTCCAAACCATATTTTGGTATCAGGATCAAAATGAAGTATCCTTAAGTATTTTAGCAGAAGCAGGAGGCTCGAAAAGGTATTTTTCGAAAAATTATACTTGCAAAATAAGCACTACAGTACATATGCATTTTATCCAAAATATGCATTATCCCTTTTTATTACGAACGCATCAAATAAAGGACGAACACGAAATTATTGCGACACCGAAAATGTCATGCCAATTTTCTTATAATGTTTAGAATCAAACCAAAATTTTAGGGTAGTTTTATACATGTATTTACTTCAAAAATCAAAAGAAAAGTTAATCTTGAGTGTAAAATTGAACGCATTTTCGCTTGATGCCCTCCATCAAAGTCTTTACAGTGCCATCCGGTACCAGTTTCTCAGTTTTTTTCCGTTTTCTTAACATGTCCTTCTCGTTTTTGACTGTCTTCTTGCTCTTCCGAAGTTCTCGCTTCATTATTGCCCAGTACTGCTCCACCGGGCGTAGCTCCGGACAGTATGGCGGGTTCATGTCCTTTGGAACAAAATGGACAGAATTGGCCTCATACCACTCCAGGACACTTTTAAAATAGTGGCATGATGCCAAATCTGGCCAAAATAGCGGAGCTTCGTCGTGTTGCTGCAAGAACGGCAAAAGGCGCTTCTCGAGGCACTCAGATTTGTAGATCTCGCCATTTACTGTGCCCTTTGTCACGAAAGGCTCACTCCTCAGTCTGCAAGAGCAGATGGCCTGCCAAACGAGATATTTGGAGGCGAACTTCGACATTTTCTTCTTCTTAACATCGAACATGCTCTTGCCGGTGAAAAACTCCAACCCCGCAATTTGCTTAAAATCGGCTTTTATATACGTTTCGTCATCCATCACACAGCAGCCATATTTTGTCAACATCTTCTCGTAGAGCTTCCGAGCCCGAGTTTTGGCCATCGATTGTTGCCGCTCATCGCGGTTTGGGAAGTTCTGTACCTTGTATGTATGTAGTCCAACTCTCTTCTTTGCATTCTGGACGTAGCTCTGCGACATGCCGATCTTTTTAGCCAAATCACGGCTTGAGACGTTGGGATTTGCTTTAATCATCCGCTTCACCTTTCCCTCCGTCTTTTTGTTCTCCGGTCTCGGTTTTCTTCCAGCTCCTTTGCCGTGCTCCAACGTCAACCGCTCCTGGAACCGCTTCAACACTCTGGAGACGGTTGAATGGTGAATGTTCAACATTTTTCCCAACTGCCGGTGCGACAGGTCAGGAAATTCCAGGTGTTTGGAAAGAATTTGATTTCTCGACTCGCGTTGGTTCACCTCCATTTTCGTTGAATCGAAAAACACGACTTCGAGTTTGACAGCATGTAGACAATACACATCAATGAGAAAGTGTGCAATATTTGGTTGATTTTTACCCAATGGTAAAAAAATTATGCCCTGTTGAATGTGTGTGACCATGAGAAACTAAATATCCCACTGATGTGAAAAAAAACAAAAGTACTTGGGTTTTATATTCATATCAATTGAAGTCAATGGAGAACATTGACTCTTTAATCTTCAGAACTTTAGAATGATCTGGAGGACCTATAAAATCTGATGTTTGTATTTATGCAGCCATTTCATGTCGAACCGATATAGTGGTTCTCAGATTTCCATGGGAATTTGTAGTTTTGTTCTTTATCGCCAAATATCAGACCCGTATTTTTTTTCATTTTTTCGTTAGGATGACCATTTCTGGGTGGTCGGAAAAATCATTTTTTCCACTTTTTCCCAAAAATGCATTTTTTCAAATTCATAACTTTTGGACCACTGTACTGATTGAGATTATCGAGACATATCAAATTGAAGCCAATGATCTAGCCTTTTATAAAAAATATTGAACTCGCAAAAAAAAGGATTTTATTTTCTTAATTATTGATCGTAGTCGTTTCTATTATTTTCATGGCTTTAGACAAGAGGGCGCTATATTTGTTTATATTTTTTCTTGAAGCTGTGAATTTTTTACATAACATATCTCGATATCAGAGATGCCATTTTTTCTTTTTTAAGATATGATTTTCCAAAGTTAACAGATGGTCCGAAAAATCCTTTTTCCCCTTTTATTCAAAAATGACTTTTTGCAAAAATTCATCACATTTGAACTATTGGACCGATTTAGGCAGTCGACATATTAAATTGAAGCCAATGAGCTAACCTTCTTTGAAAAAATATCATACTTGCGGGAAACTTATAACATCTTAAATTTGCAAAATAATAACTTAAAAACGAAAAATAACACCTCTCTCATTTTCGGATATATTATGTAAAAAAAACCTCAGCTTTCCAGAAAAAAAATTATGTGTTATGTTATGTATAAAATTTTCAACTTTGAAGAAAAAAACAAAAAAAAATATAGCCCCTTTTGGTCTAAAGCCATGAAAACAATAAAAAACGACTTCAACCAATAATTACGAAAATAAAATCCATTTTTTTCAAACTTATTAAATATTTTTTGTAAAAGGCTAGCTCATTGGCTTCAATATGATATGTCGATCATCTAAATCGGTTCAGTGATTCAATAGCTATGAATATGAATTTTTCAAAAAAGTCATTATTGGGAAAAAGTGGAAAAAATGATTTTTCGGACCAACCCAAAATGGAAATGGGCTTTCTCATTAAAAAATTTAAAAAATCGAGGGGTTGTATCCGAGACACGACCGCTTATTACGTAGAACCACGCCATTTTTTTTTTATTTATCATTTCGGATATTATTTGCGAATACGTCGAAATTTCATAAACAACTCTTTAGCAAACGGTTCCGGGGAGCCTGAAAAGGTTTGATGGCTTGCGTGGTTTTGTAGAATCATTTCGAGAAGCAACGATTCTTCCTTGCCTTTGCGAGAACAATACATTAATTGGTCATATGTCGCAATTTGTTTATTTATATCAATGCACGCATTGCCCTGAGTATCTAACAAGAGGCATCTTCCATACATCGCCATTCAACGAACATCAAACATGCATCTAACTGATGCACACCGTTGTAGCGATCAAAATGAAACATCGCGAGAATGATGGTTTATGAAAAGTCGTTTCTCGACTCTCGGTCAAAACCGTCAACAAAGCTAGGAGCTTGTTGCATCAGAACACAGCCGATGCGCACGAGAGCAAAAAGCCCTCTTCGTTGTTTCTATTCTAGCGGCTGCATAAATTGCACGTTATTGACAGCTCTGTTCGGAGAAGCACACAAATGGACAGAACAAATGTATGGGGAAATGGGAATGCTTCCAACTTTCATCCATTTAAACCATATACAGACTATGGGATTGTAATGTATAGTACATATATAAAACAAATCTTAGAAAAGTTCCGATTCGATTGATATGCAAATCGTTAAATTCCGATCGCAGCAAAAATAGTTATTAACGTTAACTTTATTTCATAAAAACGTGACCTGTTTTCTGATTTGGCATCCTTAATGTAAGACGTAGTCCTTCGGGATAGGAAAGATGAGGAAGGGATAATATTTATTTATTTATTTACTTGCTATTCATTCAGGTAACTTAAGGCAAAAATACTTTCCAACTACGTAACACTGTGTTGAGATATTCTGACAAAAAAACATAACTAGTTTCTGAATTTTTAATCCTCCATACTCCATACTCGCATACGATCAAGTTCCTCAAGTAGACACCTTTTGAAGTCGAAAATAGTCACAGATGATTTGAGAGCAGGTGATAAGCGATTCCAACAAATAACACCTCTCACTAGCATTGATTGTCCATAGTAAACATAGAATGTTGTGAGACTAAAAAAAACTTCTTGTTCTTTTGTTTCTCATGCATAGAAGTTCTTCAAATATTAGATTGGGGACTAAATTCATAGCGTTTTTATATTTGTTTTATTCTACAACGACTTGTTTGCAGTTTGGTAAAGGGTAAGTATTAATTCGATAGAAGTCTTTCTGCTCAGCGAAACTATGTATTTTATTTATTTATTTCATTTACTTTGTCTCGTTAACCCTCTACAGCCCAAGCCCGCCTTTAGACGGGCTTCGCGGAATCTCTTTTCAAATTATTCAGACATTATTTTCAATGTTCACCCCCACTAGAACGTCTTTAGAACATTTTCATCTATCACACATACATATTGTTTTTATGCTGGCAGCTTTCTGCTAGGAGTATTTTATGTAAGTCGGAAAATCGAGATAAAAGTGGAGTAGGTTTTTTTAGATAAATAAAAAATTGGGCGATAGAGGGTTAATTGTATTTTTGAGTTATTCAATTTTTTTATTAGCTTTGAGACTTGGAAACCGAAGCAGCTCGAGACATTTGCGACGTGTATGTAGAAGGTCTACAACACGAGAATGGTTTACAATATGGGGGTAGTACACTGGGAAATGCCCGAAAAGAATGCCACGGTCAACAAAGAGCTCTTCATTGCTCAACTACACCGCGGCTATTCGACTGAAAAGACCTGAGCGACATGGTTAAACCATACTCCTTCACTAAAACGCCTGGCCCCATGTTACAAAAGTCGTCATAATAAGCGCAACCCAATACAAGCATCTATATATATAAAAATGGAGTGATGTCTGTCTGTCTGTCTGATTCTTATAGACTCGGAAACTACTGAACCGATCGACATGAAAATTGGTATGTAGGGATTTTTGGGGCCGGGGAAGGTTTTCGTGATTTCCTCTCCCCTCTCTAAGGGGGGGCTGCCATACAAATGAAACACAAATTTCTGCATTACTCGGAAATTAACCAAGCAAACGAAACCAAAGTTGGCATGTGAAAGTTTTGGGGTGCAATAAATGTTTCTATGGTGATAAGATACTCCTTCCCCCTCTCTTAGAGGGGGCTGCCATACAAATGAAACACAATTTTTTGCATTACTCAGAAATTAATCAATCAAACGAAACCAAAGTTGGCATGTGAAAGTTTTAGGGTGCAATAAATGTTTCTATGATGGTTAGACAGTCCTTCCCCCACTCAAAGGGGGGGCTGCCATACAAATGAAACACAAATTTCTGCATTACTCGAGAATTAATCAAGCAAATGAAACCAAATTTGGCATGTGGAGGTTTTAGGATGCAATAAATGTTCTATGGTGATAAGATACTCCTTCCCCCTCTCTTAGAGGGGGCTGCCATACAAATGAAACACAATTTTTTGCATTACTCGGAAATTAATCAATCAAACGAAACCAAAGTTGACATGTGAAAGTTTTAGGGTGCAATAAATGTTTCTATGATGGTTAGACAGTCCTTCCCCCACTCAAAGGGGGGGCTGCCATACAAATGAAACACAAATTTCTGCATTACTCGAGAATTAATCAAGCAAATCAAACCAAATTTAGCATGTGGAGGTTTTAGGATGCAATAAATGTTTCTATGGTGTTAAGATACTCCTTCCCCCTCTCTTAGAGGGGGCTGCCGTACAAATGAAACACAAATTTTTGCATTACCCGAGAATTAATCAAGCAAATTAAACCAAATTAGGCATATGGAAACTTTAGGGTGCAATAAATGTTTCTATGGTGGTTAGATACCCCTCTCCCCTCTCTTAGGGGTGGCTGCCATACAAATAAAACACAAATTTCTGCATTACTCGAGAATTAATCAAGTAAATGGGCGGGACGAAGTTTGCCGGGTTAGCTAGTCTATAATAAAATCATTTATGGTAACAGTTCAATTAGCAAAAATATGTAAACACTGTGAATTTATTTTAAATAAAATGGGTAAAACTGAAACCCACATATAAAAAAAATTGGATAAAACTGGATATTACTAAAAAAACTGGAGGATTTGAGGAATTATTTGGTTGTATCGAGAAAAAAAACTAGAAGAATCTAGTTTGAACTGGAACATTGGCAACACTGTCTGGAACGTTTGGGCCGATCGAAAATTACTTTCATATCGTTCAATAGTCTAAGAATATCTTCTATTTTCTGATCGTTGATTCCAATTTGGTTTAGTGGTTGCCGGAAAACCTACCACTAACAGACTCCAGATTGATAATCTTACGATTTTTTAGATAAATTTTAAGTTCAACTAAAAAAAAAACGATTCAACTCGCCCCGGTGTATCTTACATATTTTCGACCGCTCATATTGACTGGAAAATTGTTATCATTTCCCTTTTCTTCTCTTTGTTGCAAATTGTCACAGAGATGAATTCATTGCTTTGAAACAAAAGCTCTAACTGTTTCCATGGAACTCATAAACAATCAAAAAAATCCATTAAGCTTGTCTATGATGTACGGTACACACAAAGAAATCCACCCCTACCAGATTAACTTCTCCGTGACACATAGAAACCCCACAAATAAAGTCGTTATCGATCCACGAGCCAAACACGAGCCTGTACCTGTTGGCGGCCGTTTTTGAAGGATGCAGCCGGCTTCAAGTTAATTTCCTCGTAGGACTGCTGTGGCTCGCATCCAGCTCGTGATGCTGTATATGGAAGCTATGAACAAGATGCAATATGCGCCTTAAGTGCCAAGTGGAATGCACGTTTTGTTCCGACAAGCTGCAGCGTCAACTTATTAGAAACATTGTTGCAAGGACTAATCGGGTAAGACGGAGAGCGAGCGGTCAGAGTTGCTTGTTTTCTTTGTTTCCATAGTACAACGGGAGAAGTCGTTAAACATGGAAGTGTTTTTTGAAGGGCGTCTATAGGTTCAATAGCTCTTATGAATATTTATCCCACAGGAGCGAATTGAAATTCATTGCAAGACGACTTCGAAGAACGGAATGTCAATATCGATCGATGTTATAGTCGATTAACTAAACCATGTGCAAATTTTGTCCTGAATTGAATTATCCTAACTATGCTGAATAAAGTTTTGAAGTTTACGTATAAATATTGGATGTGCTCTTCCCCAATCTATTGTCGAAATGCATTTTTTTCGCTTGTTAGTGGCAAGGAGTGATTAAAATATACTCGGGGTCGTTGAAATGGGAACCCGCAGTAAATTCCAGACGTAGATTCTATGACTATAACTTGTAAAATTGAATCAACTGATCGCCCCAAGAAATTGACCAGTATTTTCGACGCGGAATTCGTTTATTGCTCTTATTACAAGAAAAATCAAAGCTCATCGATAGATCACACTGCAAATCATAAATGTGAACCAGTTTTTTACAATAAATTGCAATTGAAAAAATCGATAGAGATTTGTTAACATATTCTCAGTAGTTGGAAGTCATCGTTACCAGGCGCGTTCCGATGAACGTTTTATTTTAACATAAGAAACAAATTTTAATATTTAACAAAGGGAAATAAAACGATAAACGCCACATTGATTTAATGAACGTCTTCAGCATTGACAATATATCAAGATCAAAATAAAAATAAATTAATTAAATTATTACGTCGAAAATAACCGTTACCACCGAATCGGAACGACCACTACCCGGTAGTTATTAAAGCTATTCTATTAATAACACGCACCGTGACAAATAAAAAATATAAACAAGAAATTACGTGCCAAAATCCTTTTAATTTACGCAGAAAAGCGTAACGGAACCAGTTATACTTTGAAGCATTGCTGTAGAATCCGCCTTCTCATATTATCAACGCGTTTATGTCATTTTATTCTGTTCCATTTGGCCAACGAGTCTTAACCGACCCATCCATCAGAGCGTAACTGTTCAACGGATACAATGGCGATTACCCGATACATTGGACGAAAATGTTTATATGTTTTGTATTTTAAGCAATGACACATGAGCAATGTTATGTTTCCTCACGTTTCCTGTTTACCGGGGGATTAGAGGAGGTGGAAGCTTTTCTAGACACGTTATTGGCTGGTGACTGATGACTATTGAACTTACCTCGAATCACATTATTGGCTATTTTTATCAACGTTACAATAGATTCTGATAATTTAAGCAGATGATAGAACCGGTATGACGTTCGTTTTCCGATCTCCCGCGAACATCGAGGAGAAGATCTAGCGAATGGAGGATTCTGACGAGCGCCCAGAACATCAAGCTTGCGTCTGCGAACCGATTCCAGAACTTGAACGAGAATTTGTGTATGTTTTTTTATCAATGCTTAAAACAGATGAGATCGACCAGCCACCCCATAACCTACCGAATATCTTCAATTTTGTTGTGAATATGTAAGTATGGGAGAACGTTTTGTTTCGAAACGTTTACGTGTAATTCCTAGGTTGTTCTACAAGTTCTGTCGTACAAGAAGAATACTGTGAAATATATTCAGTGTTAACCCTTTCCCGTACAACATCGAATCTCACTCGTGGTGTACCTGCATAACATAGGGCGCTAGAACGCTCAGTAAAGTAATGAAATCACTTGATGTGTGACGTATTAAATAATACGGGAAGGGGTTAATCTCACCGAACTCCAATATACCTTACCAATAGTACTTGTTCTAGCGAACTTCTAATTTAAATGAAATCCACAAATTAGAAGATCGTTGATAATGTAATAATTCGTACTTTAATTCACAGATTATCGCGATGAATGTGTGTCCTCTGTTAGAGGATGTTTGCCTTGATTGAAAATCATTTTGCTGCTCTTTCTTGCGAATGTTTACTTTCAGCAGCTTCAAAAAGTTACGGCACCAATATGAGTTTATAATTTTACAGGTTTGTAATCACGAAGAAAAAATCCAGTCGCATCCCAAATACTGATGCCAATATCAAACAATATCAAGCACTGATGCCAATATCAGCGAGGTCTTACTCTCGACTAGTCTACTAGGGCAGAGATTGAACGGAACAATTTGTACACTATTGGACCTCCTACTCTGGCAATCTCCGAGCAGTTTCTTCGAGCAGTAACAGAATGTGCTCGTTTTGTGGTTGGGGAAAAGGGGGGAATTTGGACCACCTAAGCAAATCACCTAATATTTCCAAACCAATACGGTCTGAATAAAAAATGTCACATTGTATACTGAGCTATACATTATATAAAGCTTCAATCTACCAAATATAACATAAAATGAAAGAGATGATTTTTGGACATTAAAATTTGATGCGGGGTGATTTGGATCGTCTGTGGGGTGATTTGGTCCAGTGTGTGTTTCATCGAAAAAAACATACTTATGTTTATGTAAAGTATTTTGGGATAATGTTACAATCAGTAACAATGTTTTGGGATCGATACCAGGTGTCTTGGCCAGATTCTAGACCAGAAAAGTTGGATTGACACCATCTCGAATGCTGCATGAATCTTTTCACTGTTGTTCGAGCATTTTCAAACACTTTGGATGCTTGGTCAAAGAAAATCCGTTCCCGATGGCCTGCGTTGCTCCTTCAAGCTCCTCCTTCTTCCAACGTTGTCTGTCCATCCTCTTCTTGTAATTCATCGGCATCTGGAATCAATTAGACCAAAGAAAAGTCTCAAACCTGTAAGACCAATTCACCCCACAGAAACGTGTCCATGTCACCCCACACAACACGCAAAAATTAAAATGCAATTAATTTCATTGATTGTAATCAAACTTACAGTTTCGCTAAATCAAATTGTTCCTCTTCTGTAGGCGAACAGAACTTTACTGCACAATACACGAAAAGTTTGTTTGGGAAAAACCTTAAAACCACTATCGGAAAACTCACATTTTTTGACAATCAAAGTGCTTGCTGTGTTCATGCTACCGTTTCCCTCTACTTGTGAAGTTTTACCAACGTTTTTTTACTTCAGGTATATACGGTTCAACTATAGAAGGAAATGTCATTATAGAAAACCCAAGTTGGCCGTAATGTTTGAGATAAAGGGGTGGTCCAAATCACCCCATATGACCAAATCACCCCGTTTTACCCTACATGTTACTATCGGATGCTGCTCACAGCGGTATGCAGGAAGAAATACGAAACTTCGAATAAACATGGTTCAAGATGCAAAAGATAGGCAAGAGTCCAACGAGGTTAGATCCGTGTCAAAGCAAGGAATGTAAGCAGCAAACGACAGTGATGAGAAATCCATTTTCAGTACACAATACCTGTACAAGAGCAAAAAACCTCTCAAAACAGCCATCAGTTTTTTTCAAAAATCTGTAAGTGTTCAAAGGACTTGGACAGGCTTGATGGTTCCTCTCAAGGTAGATCACAGCTGCCACGCCGAATATCTGTACCCTTGAGAAACGAACTTCGGAAGACTCTAGCAGCAAAAGAGAAAAATGGAATCATCGCCAAAGAACCGAAAAAAACACTGACTAGATGAGTAACCTCGCGCTGGTAGAACGCAACTACAAGCTGCGAGTGACCATTGTCGTCCTCAATCAAGCCTCAAAGTGTCCGCATTATGAATTGACTACAGTGGATAGTAATTCATTACAAAACATTTAGCTTACAAAAGCTAAAGTAAATATTGGATGTAAAAAGTTCTAAATTAACCACTTTTTGGTCACCATTTGAACACTATAAGTGACTTCAAATGCCGTACGGTATATAATCGGTAGCTGATTTTTTTTAGAAGAAGTTTCACGGTTTTCAAGGTGTTCAATTTCTTGGAATATATCTAACAAACTTCTTACCAAACTTAGCGAATGCAGCAGAATCTTTGAGAAAACAGATTACCGAAGATCAGTTATGGATTTGTGTACAAATTCTGTATCTTGTGTCTCTCTTTCGCTCTTTTGCTCCTGTGTGTTTTTGGCTAAACTTCAAGTAATTAATAACGACTGCACCAGTTTTCCGTCCGAAGTTTCCGGATCGAAGACAAATGCTGTCGTGATCCAACGCGACTTCAGCAATGTGGAAGCTTGGAGCTATTACTGTTGAAAGGTACCAATGTTTTGTACGCTTCGAAAACATACCAACTGAGCGTAAATATGCTCAAATTAAAAAGAGATACTGGCTAATCTATTTCTTGTCGCAAGTTCAAACAAAATCTTCAGAAAACCGGTTGAAGCACAAACGGATCTTCAGTATTTTTCAGAAGCCCTTAGCTATCACTTCTTTTCGAATCCAGTGAATGTTGCTTGGCCCGTAGCGATATTGCGTTAAATTTAGCTCCACTCCATGGAAGGAAATCGTGATTGCTGATATCCTATCTCGAGCGGCTACGAAAGAAAACAATAGCACGTGTCAAAAGCAGTGTTGCCACACGTACAGATTTATCAGGAAAGGTACCGATTTTTTCGTTATTTTTGGTACAGATTCTGTACGGTACAGGGTACAGATTTTCGTCAAAAAGTACATATTGGTACAGATTTTTTCCGCGTTTGAAATTTCTTACATTTAATCAAAGCAACATTAAGGTACATGATGACTTTTACGCCGCAGTATCGCTTGGTGTTGCTGATCATGAAAGTATCTAAATGCAATAATTGATTAGTTTCATAAGGACGCAATTCGTTCTGTTAGAAGCGTTTCCGGTGTCCTTCTTCTTCTTCTTCTTCTTCTTCTTCTTATATGGCAGTAACGTTCCTAGAGGAACTTCGCCGTCTCAACGTAGTATTACTTGCGTCATTTTCATTAGTACTTAGTTGAGATTTCTATGCCAAATAACATGCCTTGAATGCATTCTGAGTGGCAAGCTCTAGAATACGTGTGATCACAGTGCAAGTCAGAGGAAATTTCTTTGAAGAAAAATTTCCCCGACCAGAACGGGAATCGAACCCGAAGCATGTTAGGTTTGGCGCTAACCACTCGGCCACGGGACCTACGGTGTCCTACGATAGGAATATATAAGATCTGGAGAATGAGTTCCCTAGAGGTAAAATTACCCGTAAGGAAATCTTAATTTCAGAAAACGAGCATGTGCAAGATTGGTGGACAAAAACAGGAAGTGGGTTATATCTATAGTATAACCGCAAGGGTGACGTAGGACTATCGTTGATTTAGAGATCATTTGTTTTAAGTTGAATCTGAATTCATTCTGAATGAATGAATATTTGGGAGACTTCGAAAACGAGAGCGTTACGTTGGAGGCACAAGGTTTTATGCATCCAATATTGGATACGGAAATATCCTACTGATGGGGAAGAATAATCTTCAGAAGCTATCCTGTTAATTGCGATTGATTGAAAAATCACAAAACCAAATGTATTTGGTCACAGTGTTACGTGGATAGAAAACATTAAAATAATTTTTTTCACATGAATGTAATTTTAAATTCCCAGAGGAACTGGCAGATTATTTTCAGTAACGATTAGATATTTCCACATTTTCCTCGATACTGGAACTGGCAGATTATTTTCCGGATCTTTCTCGATGCTGAATGGCATCCAAACGGAAAGAATTCCGTGCGTGTATATGTGTGTGTAGCGGTTACTTCGATGGTCACCTCCTCTTCTCCTGAAGGATCGGCTTCTCTGTGCTCCCTCACAGTTTCAAACAAACTGCTTGCGTTTCAGGGCAGATCTCGATCCTTCGCCGTCCAGCACCCTCAGCAACGATGTTGTCTTGTCGATGTCCTCACGAAAAATGAATGCATTTCACCACCAGAATAGTGGTTTATGCTAACTCGATAACCATCTGTTAATAGCACTTGATTGAAAAATATTTGGTCACAGTGTTACATGGATAGAAAACATTAAAATAAACTCTTTCACATGAATGTTTTTTTAAATTCCCAGAGGAACTGGCAGATTATTTTCCGCATCTTTCTCGATGCTGAATGACATCCAAACGGAAATAATTCCGTGCGTGTATGTGTGTGTGTAGCGTCTGCTTCGATGGTCACCTTCTCTTCTCCTGAAGGATCGGCTTCTCTGTGCTCCCTCACAGTTTCAAACAAACTGCTTGCGTTTCAGGGCAGATCTCGATCCTTCGCCGTCCAGCACCCTCAGCAACGATGTTGTCTTGTCGATGTCCTCACGAAAAATGAATGCGTCTCACCACCAGAATATCGCTTAAGTATGCTTTTTGTGCGTGATTGAATCGAGAGAAGGCGTGGTTTACGATGGCAATTTGGAAGGCAAACTAGAGGGGAATGAACTCTCTGAGCTCGGAACATTCGGCGACTGAGCAATAATCGATTGTGGGCGCATACAATATTGGTTACGGAAATATCCTACTGATGGGGAAGAATAATCTTCAGAAGCTATCCTGTTAATTGCGATTGATTGAAAAAATCACAAAACCAAATGTATTTGGTCACAGAGTTACATGGATAGAAAACATTCAAATAAACTCTTTCACATGAATGTATTTTTAAATTCCCAGAGGAACTGGCAGATTATTTTCAGTAACGATTAGATATTTCCACATTTTCCTCGATACTGGAAGCCCACCAGTGGTTAATGATAACTCGATAACCGTCTGTTAATAGCACTTGATTGAAACATATTTGGTCACAGTGTTACATGGATAGAAAACATTTAAATAAACTCTTTCACATGAGTGTATTTTTAAATTTCCAGAGGAACTGGCAGATTATTTTCCGGATCTTTCTCGATGCTGAATGGCATTCAAACGGAAAGAATTCCGCACGTGTATGTGTGTGTGTGTAGCGGCTGCTTCGAGATCTTCCCGGGGAACCGTTTATAGCATCACTCTCCTCCTGATGGATTCCCTTCTGGCCTAAGGTGCACAAACAGGCTCTTGGTGACACCGTTCATCCGCGCTTTCATGATAAACGAAGAGCTTCACCACAACAGCGACAACATGCTCCAATCGCTGTTCAATTTGAACTGAGTGGATTTCCGAGCGGCGCTCGCTTATATACCGATTGGTGATTTCAATAGCCTGTTTTGAAAGCAATTTTAAGACTATTGAAACAAGTTTTTGGATCAGAAAGTAACAAGTATAGAACGCGTAGACATTTTATCTTTCGAATGAAGTGTTTATCATACCATTCCGTTCAGTTGTTTAGGAGCTATTAACGCTCAAAATCTCGGTCTCCGGCGTAACGCTTTCGTTTTCGAAACTTTGATTTTACACCCCGGTATAGAAATGAAAGACGTAGTCCTACGTCAAAATTTGATGTCTAAGAAGTATTGGCGATTCGCTCGCATATTCGGCGCTTCGATACCTTGTTTGTAACGTTCTCACTACGCCTCACTCCTCTACAATTTTTTTTTCTGAATACAACTAGAACAAAATTAAGCTTCGAAATCAGCTCAGCAATGATACGATGAACACTATTTTGAGATCAAAAGATTTGATTAAACATAGTGCCTATGTATAAGCATCATCAAACACACGAATGACTTGCAAATGTAAATATAGTATTTGAAGTAAATAAATGAGTATTTTTTTATTATAATAAAATATAGTTTTTCTACAACAAATAATTTCGATGGTACACATTTTTGGAAGAAAAAGTACAGATGAGAAAGATTTTTAACCTCTCTGGTACAGATTAAAATATGGCAGCACAGATCGACAGATCTACAATACATACGAGATAGAGAAAATCAGCTCTGTTAAGTATATTCCGATTTCTGATGAACCTGTGGAAAAGACTAAGACTGAATCTCAGATTGATTCAGGGGACCAAACCTGCATTTACAAGAACCACATTCAACCGAACACCATTTACCCAAATGTCACATGTACCCTAGTGTAATATTGAATCAAATGAGAAAGAACGGAAACGTTCGAAAAAATGTATCACATCTTCTGCTACTAAATTAAATTAGTTCAGAACAGCGTAAAAGAGCAGCTCACGTATTGGAATTTCGGTTATTGCAGCTCGAATACAGGGAAACTTCGATATAACGTACCCTCGTTATAACGTACCCTCGATATAACGTCACTCGATATAACGTACATTTTACCTCGATATAACGTACACATTTCCAAAGTGTAAAGGAAATTTTTTTTCAATATTTTTTTTTCTGATAGAACAATGAATTATCTGTATCGTGATGCTAAAACAAGTTTTGTACCTTCAACCAATCCTGAAATACAGCTGGTTTTGTGATTCCGGATTCTAAATGAATCAAGCTTTAATCAACAGTACGAAGGGAAACATCATGAGAAAGGCTGGCTTCGTCTTCTGATTGAAGTCATTCATCAACTGTACTAAAACATCAACACAATAATGTATTAGGGGCTGTCCACATACCACGTGGACAACTTTAGGGGGGGTAGGGGGTACGAAAATGTCCACGATTGTCCACGGAGAGGGAGGAGGGGGTTCAGATAATGTCCACGTGGATACATAAAATGAATATTTTTGAAAATACATTAATATCCATAATCAATAAAGAATAAAATCTGCTCTGCATTTTTATCAAATTTCAATCTTGCCGCCCCTTGCGAGTACTCCGTATTTATCAATAAGAGACCATATTTTTTCATAATGTTGAACTGTTTCGCTGAAATGTGTATTTTGAGAGTAACGCACATGAACTGAGAGTGATGGATTTATTTACATTGGCAGAAGAGGATCATACATTCCGCCAGGACGAAGATACCACCAAAGTATGTTAGAATCTTGTTATGTGCTTCTACAGAGCTTCGATAGATTCTAACAAGAACTGCTTATAACTAAACGAAACTAAAGTCCAGAATAAACTAACATAATTAGCCAATAAAATAGACGTCATATTCCATCAGGACAATGTCAATCTTCCTTCTTTTTGACAACCTGGCCGAAAATGTTAGGTTTGCCTGAGAAGTGCTATTTCACCCGCCATCATCACCAGATATTGCACTTTCCGGTTATCAATTTTTCAGGCCACTTTTCTTGAGCGCAATAATTTCGGCCCATTGGGTAGCATGGAAAAGAACCTTGTCCAGTTTTTTACGAGAAACCAAACAAGTGTTGGGAGGTTGGGTTTTGAAATTGCGGAAGGATCGATTCAGCAATACCTTACACTGTGTAAACTAGGCATAAGAATTAACCAATCAATATTAAAAAAAAAACTTCGCAAAGAAACTCGATGTTTGGAAGCCACATGAATTATAGTAAATTTTTGCTACATTTTGTAAATTTTGGACTGAACTTTCATCAGAAAATCGATCACGGTGTATGAAATGGGTAAAATACGATATTGTTTGCAAAGATCATGGGATAAGCAAGACAAACCACTGCAAATAACATCAAAGCCAGGATTACACGAAAAGGGACGCGGTGTGTATGGTGGAACTGGAAGCGAATCTCCGATTATGAGGAGTTACATGGCCAAAAGGTTAATTCCGTGTTGTACGGTTCACAACTGGATAGATTTCACGAGGCGATTATGGAAGAAACAGAATCGATCAACAGAAAAGTGTCACATAGATTTTTGATGACGCACCAAAAAATTAGGGCGATTAATTGGGAATTTTTGATGCATCCATGGTTTATCCCAGACCTTGCAAACATAATTGCGATCTATTAAGAAATGATCGAGTAATAAGCGTCCGAAATTTTTAGACGTAGTCCTACATCAAAAAACATTCAGAAATTGAACAGAAAAACGCGAATACTTTTTAAATGACCCAATACATTCGAATAATTGTGTGTTTGTAAGAATGATACTTTGGATTTTTTTCCCTTAAAGTCGGCACGAATTCGGGAACAACCTAATATTTTCCAAGTCTTACGAGATTAAACAGAAAAATCATTGGTAGATGAAGCCAGCGATCACGATACAGGTTTATTGTTCATTTGAGCCGCCATTTGTGTGTTAAACAAACTAACACTACATAATTCAACACGACATTCTTATAACTTGAACAGCATGATGATACCGATATCGATTTTTGACGTAGGACTACGTCTAACCGGAAGATATAGGGGGTGAAATGGAAATCTAGGCACTGAACAAGTAGGAAAAAATGCAAGATTTGGAACGCTTATAACTCGAGCATTTCTCAATAGATCGCAAAGGTTTTTGCATCAATTGATAGGAAATATATCTACGCATCTATCATAACGAATAACATTTCATTTTTCTTGAGATAAATAATTGAATAATTGTGAAATATCAACCATTGTCCAAATACACTATGTGCCCATTTTTGATTGGTCCATTTTGTGCTCCTCAAATCGTACCGACCAAAACGGGCAACCAGAGCAGCAGCGAAATAGAATGAAGCACGATTGGAAAGGAAAAAGAAAAAAATGAGGGAAACATTGGTCGCAGTCTCACACATGCGTAATTCTCGAGCCAGCCAGTCAGCTTCAAAATCCCCTCTCCGCTGCCGTAACGATCATTCTCATCCGAACCGTACACCACATCGTTTCGCATCACCTCACATCAACAAACCAACACAAGCAGCCATGGTTGGATATGGCAAAGGAGGAAAAGTGAAGGGAAAGGCAAAATCCCGCTCGAACCTTGATCTGGAGTTCCCGCTCGTGTTGATCTGGAGTTCCCCGCAAGGGTAGCTAGGCCGAGCGCGTTAGTACCAGTGTACCAGTCCACCTAGCCGGCGTTATATAGCTTCGGCCGCCGAAGTGATCGAGTTAGCTGGCAAAGCTGTTCGCGACGATAAGAAAACCTGCATTCGGAACAGAACACATTCGGTTCGGTGAACATCAAGACAACAGGCAGTTGCAGCGAGTGGCGAGTGGCAAACGCAATCGCAAAACGGCATCAGGTAACAGAAGAAAAAAGTTTGTTCTTTATACAAACTGCTTTGGCGGCAAATCCAGAACAAGGCGGCATCGAGGGCGTTCGAAATGGTTTTTTTCAAAACCACGAGTACTAAGTTTTCTAAATTGGAACCATTCCATAAAACAAGGCGCTTTTCAGGGCCATTAAACCTTCCAAAAAAGAGTTTAGGAAATAAAGTTCAATGCTTTCTAAAACATTATCCAAAATAATAATAAAACACAAATTGATGTTTTCATAATTTGTTTGCCAGGATCTGATGAGTATGTGAATTTGGCAGTTGTTCTGAGCTTATTGATAGTTGGGGACTTTCCTGATTATTCAATTTTCACCAATTCTTAAATTGTTTCGAGATTGAAAGTACAGTAATCTACAATTAGTTCGACATTTAGCTAATTGGACGGACATGTAATGTGACTTATTTAGTTGGACATTTTTGTAAACATAGAGATCCAAATTATGATCCCACATTGAAAGTCGACACTGTACCACTGTCATCGCAAATGTTCAATTACAGGTTAAAATTACCTCCAATCCGACACTGAGTAGTGGTAATGCGACGTGTCATTGAATGTAATTTACTGTAAAATATGTCACAAGCTGGATGGGAAGAAATTTTCCAACTGTGAAAGCTGTGGCGAGTGACAACAAATCGCTAAACAGGAAGGTTTAGCCGAACAAGATGGGGATATCGAGTGATAACAAAACAATAAACTCTTTAGACTTTTTGTGATCCTGAAAAGGACCCTTTTTAGTCTGTATGTGAATCCAACGAGCGAACAAATCGTAATGAATGTATTTTTTTGCCATCGCTCCCTTTTAACGCTCATTCGTTCGTCTCGTTGGACCCGCCCCTTTGGCTGAGTCTGCCGATTTGTCTCTATCCTGTGAGTGTGTACCGCTAGAGTATAAAACACGCGGACCCCAAAAAAATATCTTATTTTCCTTTAAACCGTAAACCCGTGTGGTTGTACGGCATCGGCATCGTGTACTCAACAAAGGAGGAAAAGAGAAGGGAAAGGCAAAATCCCGCTCGAACCGTGGTGGTCTGCAATTTCCCGTAGGTGTATCCGCCAATTGCACCGGAAAAGGTAGCTAGGTCGAGCGCGTTAGTACTTGTGTACCAGTCCATCTAGCCGGCGTTATATAGTTTCGGCCGCCGGAGTGATCGAGTTAGCTGGCAAAGCTGCTCGCGACGATAAGAAAACCTGCATTCGGAACATAACACATTCGGTTCGGTGGACATCAAGACAACAGGCAGTTGCAGCGAATGGCGAGTGGCAAACGCAATCGCAAAACGGCATCAGGTAGCAGAAGAAAAAAGTTTGTTTATACAAACTGCTTTGGTGGCAAATCCAGAACAAGGCGGCATCGAGGGCGTTCGAAATGGTTTTTTTCAAAACCACGAGTACTAAGTTTTCTAAATTGGAACCATTCCATAAAACAAGGCGCTTTTCAGAGTCATTAAACCTTCCAAAAAAGAGTTTAGGAAATAAAGTTCAATGCTTTCTAAAACATTATCCAAAATAATAATAAAACACAAATTGATGTTTTCATAATTTGTTTGCCAGGATTTGATGAGTATGTGAATTTGGCAGTTGTTCTGAGCTTATTGATAGTTGGGGACTTTCCTGATTATTCAATTTTCACCAATTCTTAAATTGTTTCCAGATTTAAAGTACAGTAATCTACAATTAGTTCGACATTTAGCTAATTGGACGGACATGTAATGCGACTTATTTAGTTGGACATTTTTGTAAACATAGAGATCCAAATTATGACCCCACATTGAAAGTCGACACTGTACCACTGTCATCGCAAATGTTCAATTACAGGTTAAAATTACCTCCAATCCGGCACTGAGTGGTGGTAATGCGACGTGCCATTGAATGTAATTTACTGTAAAATATGTCACAAGCTGGATGGGAAGAAATTTTCCAACTGTGAAAGCTGTGGCGAGTGACAACAAATCGCTAAACAGGAAGGTTTAGCCGAACAAGATGGGGATATCGAGTGATAACAAAACAATAAACTCTTTAGACTTTTTGTGATCCTGAAAAGGACCCTTTTTAGTCTGTATGTGAATCCAACGAGCGAACAAATCGTAATGAATGTATTTTTTTGCCATCGCTCCCTTTTAACGCTCATTCGTTCGTCTCGTTGGACCCGCCCCTTTGGCTGAGTCTGCCGATTTGTCTCTATCCTGTGAGTGTGTACCGCTAGAGTATAAAACACGCGGACCCCAAAAAAATATCTTATTTTCCTTTAAACCGTAAACCCGTGTGGTTGTACGGCATCGGCATCGTGTACTCAACAAAGGAGGAAAAGAGAAGGGAAAGGCAAAATCCCGCTCGAACCGTGGTGGTCTGCAATTTCCCGTAGGTGTATCCGCCAATTGCACCGGAAAAGGTAGCTAGGTCGAGCGCGTTAGTACTTGTGTACCAGTCCATCTAGCCGGCGTTATATAGTTTCGGCCGCCGGAGTGATCGAGTTAGCTGGCAAAGCTGCTCGCGACGATAAGAAAACCTGCATTCGGAACATAACACATTCGGTTCGGTGGACATCAAGACAACAGGCAGTTGCAGCGAATGGCGAGTGGCAAACGCAATCGCAAAACGGCATCAGGTAGCAGAAGAAAAAAGTTTGTTTATACAAACTGCTTTGGTGGCAAATCCAGAACAAGGCGGCATCGAGGGCGTTCGAAATGGTTTTTTTCAAAACCACGAGTACTAAGTTTTCTAAATTGGAACCATTCCATAAAACAAGGCGCTTTTCAGAGCCATTAAACCTTCCAAAAAAGAGTTTAGGAAATAAAGTTCAATGCTTTCTAAAACATTATCCAAAATAATAATAAAACACAAATTGATGTTTTCATAATTTGTTTGCCAGGATTTGATGAGTATGTGAATTTGGCAGTTGTTCTGAGCTTATTGATAGTTGGGGACTTTCCTGATTATTCAATTTTCACCAATTCTTAAATTGTTTCCAGATTTAAAGTACAGTAATCTACAATTAGTTCGACATTTAGCTAATTGGACGGACATGTAATGCGACTTATTTAGTTGGACATTTTTGTAAACATAGAGATCCAAATTATGACCCCACATTGAAAGTCGACACTGTACCACTGTCATCGCAAATGTTCAATTACAGGTTAAAATTACCTCCAATCCGGCACTGAGTGGTGGTAATGCGACGTGCCATTGAATGTAATTTACTGTAAAATATGTCACAAGCTGGATGGGACGAAATTTTCCAACTGTGAAAGCTGTGGCGAGTGACAACAAATCGCCAAACAGGAAGGTTTAGCCGAACAAGATGGGAATATCGAGTGATAACAAAAACACAACACCAAAGGTTCTTTTCAGAACCATCAACATATTCATAAAGAGTAAACAGTAAACTAATCCATTTTTCAGGTAGATAGGTAGGTATTCACGTAGGTGAAGAAAATAAAACAATATATTTAAAATATATATTTAACAAAAGCTGTCCCCTTTGTATAGTCCTACGTCACTCCGGTTATGTCCCCGACATTACCCACCCGTCTTTTTTATCACTGCTGCTTTGTCTTGCGATTCCAATAACGATTTCGTAATGAAGCCCTAGATTTCATTGTCTGATTTTTTTTTGAAAACATATAACAGTTCGGCTGAAAAGTATATAAGGTAACACAGTAAAACGAATTGCAACTTTTCGATACCATTTTTATAGTAATCTTTCGGTTTTTCCTCAAAATAGGCCTCGGTTTCGGTAATCACTTCATCATCGGTCTTAAATTTCTTGCCAGCGTACATTCTCTTCAGGTCTGCGAACAGAAAATAGTCAGTGGGGGCCAGATCTGGAGAATACGGTGGATGCGGAAGCAATTCGAAGCCCAATTCATGCAATGTTGCCATAGTTTTCATTCGTTTGTGATTTTTCAATTTTTTGACGTAGGACTACGTCTAACCGGAAGATATAGGGGGTGAAATGGAAATCTAGGCACTGAACAAGTAGGAAAAAATGCAAGATTTGGAACGCTTATAACTCGAGCATTTCTCAATAGATCGCAAAGGTTTTTGCATCAATTGATAGGAAATATATCTACGCATCTATCATAACGAATAACATTTCATTTTTCTTGAGATAAATAATTGAATAATTGTGAAATATCAACCATTGTCCAAATACACTATGTGCCCATTTTTGATTGGTCCATTTTGTGCTCCTCAAATCGTACCGACCAAAACGGGCAACCAGAGCAGCAGCGAAATAGAATGAAGCACGATTGGAAAGGAAAAAGAAAAAAATGAGGGAAACATTGGTCGCAGTCTCACACATGCGTAATTCTCGAGCCAGCCAGTCAGCTTCAAAATCCCCTCTCCGCTGCCGTAACGATCATTCTCATCCGAACCGTACACCACATCGTTTCGCATCACCTCACATCAACAAACCAACACAAGCAGCCATGGTTGGATATGGCAAAGGAGGAAAAGTGAAGGGAAAGGCAAAATCCCGCTCGAACCTTGATCTGGAGTTCCCGCTCGTGTTGATCTGGAGTTCCCCGCAAGGGTAGCTAGGCCGAGCGCGTTAGTACCAGTGTACCAGTCCACCTAGCCGGCGTTATATAGCTTCGGCCGCCGAAGTGATCGAGTTAGCTGGCAAAGCTGTTCGCGACGATAAGAAAACCTGCATTCGGAACAGAACACATTCGGTTCGGTGAACATCAAGACAACAGGCAGTTGCAGCGAGTGGCGAGTGGCAAACGCAATCGCAAAACGGCATCAGGTAACAGAAGAAAAAAGTTTGTTCTTTATACAAACTGCTTTGGCGGCAAATCCAGAACAAGGCGGCATCGAGGGCGTTCGAAATGGTTTTTTTCAAAACCACGAGTACTAAGTTTTCTAAATTGGAACCATTCCATAAAACAAGGCGCTTTTCAGGGCCATTAAACCTTCCAAAAAAGAGTTTAGGAAATAAAGTTCAATGCTTTCTAAAACATTATCCAAAATAATAATAAAACACAAATTGATGTTTTCATAATTTGTTTGCCAGGATCTGATGAGTATGTGAATTTGGCAGTTGTTCTGAGCTTATTGATAGTTGGGGACTTTCCTGATTATTCAATTTTCACCAATTCTTAAATTGTTTCGAGATTGAAAGTACAGTAATCTACAATTAGTTCGACATTTAGCTAATTGGACGGACATGTAATGTGACTTATTTAGTTGGACATTTTTGTAAACATAGAGATCCAAATTATGATCCCACATTGAAAGTCGACACTGTACCACTGTCATCGCAAATGTTCAATTACAGGTTAAAATTACCTCCAATCCGACACTGAGTAGTGGTAATGCGACGTGTCATTGAATGTAATTTACTGTAAAATATGTCACAAGCTGGATGGGAAGAAATTTTCCAACTGTGAAAGCTGTGGCGAGTGACAACAAATCGCTAAACAGGAAGGTTTAGCCGAACAAGATGGGGATATCGAGTGATAACAAAACAATAAACTCTTTAGACTTTTTGTGATCCTGAAAAGGACCCTTTTTAGTCTGTATGTGAATCCAACGAGCGAACAAATCGTAATGAATGTATTTTTTTGCCATCGCTCCCTTTTAACGCTCATTCGTTCGTCTCGTTGGACCCGCCCCTTTGGCTGAGTCTGCCGATTTGTCTCTATCCTGTGAGTGTGTACCGCTAGAGTATAAAACACGCGGACCCCAAAAAAATATCTTATTTTCCTTTAAACCGTAAACCCGTGTGGTTGTACGGCATCGGCATCGTGTACTCAACAAAGGAGGAAAAGAGAAGGGAAAGGCAAAATCCCGCTCGAACCGTGGTGGTCTGCAATTTCCCGTAGGTGTATCCGCCAATTGCACCGGAAAAGGTAGCTAGGTCGAGCGCGTTAGTACTTGTGTACCAGTCCATCTAGCCGGCGTTATATAGTTTCGGCCGCCGGAGTGATCGAGTTAGCTGGCAAAGCTGCTCGCGACGATAAGAAAACCTGCATTCGGAACATAACACATTCGGTTCGGTGGACATCAAGACAACAGGCAGTTGCAGCGAATGGCGAGTGGCAAACGCAATCGCAAAACGGCATCAGGTAGCAGAAGAAAAAAGTTTGTTTATACAAACTGCTTTGGTGGCAAATCCAGAACAAGGCGGCATCGAGGGCGTTCGAAATGGTTTTTTTCAAAACCACGAGTACTAAGTTTTCTAAATTGGAACCATTCCATAAAACAAGGCGCTTTTCAGAGCCATTAAACCTTCCAAAAAAGAGTTTAGGAAATAAAGTTCAATGCTTTCTAAAACATTATCCAAAATAATAATAAAACACAAATTGATGTTTTCATAATTTGTTTGCCAGGATTTGATGAGTATGTGAATTTGGCAGTTGTTCTGAGCTTATTGATAGTTGGGGACTTTCCTGATTATTCAATTTTCACCAATTCTTAAATTGTTTCCAGATTTAAAGTACAGTAATCTACAATTAGTTCGACATTTAGCTAATTGGACGGACATGTAATGCGACTTATTTAGTTGGACATTTTTGTAAACATAGAGATCCAAATTATGACCCCACATTGAAAGTCGACACTGTACCACTGTCATCGCAAATGTTCAATTACAGGTTAAAATTACCTCCAATCCGGCACTGAGTGGTGGTAATGCGACGTGCCATTGAATGTAATTTACTGTAAAATATGTCACAAGCTGGATGGGAAGAAATTTTCCAACTGTGAAAGCTGTGGCGAGTGACAACAAATCGCTAAACAGGAAGGTTTAGCCGAACAAGATGGGGATATCGAGTGATAACAAAACAATAAACTCTTTAGACTTTTTGTGATCCTGAAAAGGACCCTTTTTAGTCTGTATGTGAATCCAACGAGCGAACAAATCGTAATGAATGTATTTTTTTGCCATCGCTCCCTTTTAACGCTCATTCGTTCGTCTCGTTGGACCCGCCCCTTTGGCTGAGTCTGCCGATTTGTCTCTATCCTGTGAGTGTGTACCGCTAGAGTATAAAACACGCGGACCCCAAAAAAATATCTTATTTTCCTTTAAACCGTAAACCCGTGTGGTTGTACGGCATCGGCATCGTGTACTCAACAAAGGAGGAAAAGAGAAGGGAAAGGCAAAATCCCGCTCGAACCGTGGTGGTCTGCAATTTCCCGTAGGTGTATCCGCCAATTGCACCGGAAAAGGTAGCTAGGTCGAGCGCGTTAGTACTTGTGTACCAGTCCATCTAGCCGGCGTTATATAGTTTCGGCCGCCGGAGTGATCGAGTTAGCTGGCAAAGCTGCTCGCGACGATAAGAAAACCTGCATTCGGAACATAACACATTCGGTTCGGTGGACATCAAGACAACAGGCAGTTGCAGCGAATGGCGAGTGGCAAACGCAATCGCAAAACGGCATCAGGTAGCAGAAGAAAAAAGTTTGTTTATACAAACTGCTTTGGTGGCAAATCCAGAACAAGGCGGCATCGAGGGCGTTCGAAATGGTTTTTTTCAAAACCACGAGTACTAAGTTTTCTAAATTGGAACCATTCCATAAAACAAGGCGCTTTTCAGAGCCATTAAACCTTCCAAAAAAGAGTTTAGGAAATAAAGTTCAATGCTTTCTAAAACATTATCCAAAATAATAATAAAACACAAATTGATGTTTTCATAATTTGTTTGCCAGGATTTGATGAGTATGTGAATTTGGCAGTTGTTCTGAGCTTATTGATAGTTGGGGACTTTCCTGATTATTCAATTTTCACCAATTCTTAAATTGTTTCCAGATTTAAAGTACAGTAATCTACAATTAGTTCGACATTTAGCTAATTGGACGGACATGTAATGCGACTTATTTAGTTGGACATTTTTGTAAACATAGAGATCCAAATTATGACCCCACATTGAAAGTCGACACTGTACCACTGTCATCGCAAATGTTCAATTACAGGTTAAAATTACCTCCAATCCGGCACTGAGTGGTGGTAATGCGACGTGCCATTGAATGTAATTTACTGTAAAATATGTCACAAGCTGGATGGGAAGAAATTTTCCAACTGTGAAAGCTGTGGCGAGTGACAACAAATCGCTAAACAGGAAGGTTTAGCCGAACAAGATGGGGATATCGAGTGATAACAAAACAATAAACTCTTTAGACTTTTTGTGATCCTGAAAAGGACCCTTTTTAGTCTGTATGTGAATCCAACGAGCGAACAAATCGTAATGAATGTATTTTTTTGCCATCGCTCCCTTTTAACGCTCATTCGTTCGTCTCGTTGGACCCGCCCCTTTGGCTGAGTCTGCCGATTTGTCTCTATCCTGTGAGTGTGTACCGCTAGAGTATAAAACACGCGGACCCCAAAAAAATATCTTATTTTCCTTTAAACCGTAAACCCGTGTGGTTGTACGGCATCGGCATCGTGTACTCAACAAAGGAGGAAAAGAGAAGGGAAAGGCAAAATCCCGCTCGAACCGTGGTGGTCTGCAATTTCCCGTAGGTGTATCCGCCAATTGCACCGGAAAAGGTAGCTAGGTCGAGCGCGTTAGTACTTGTGTACCAGTCCATCTAGCCGGCGTTATATAGTTTCGGCCGCCGGAGTGATCGAGTTAGCTGGCAAAGCTGCTCGCGACGATAAGAAAACCTGCATTCGGAACATAACACATTCGGTTCGGTGGACATCAAGACAACAGGCAGTTGCAGCGAATGGCGAGTGGCAAACGCAATCGCAAAACGGCATCAGGTAGCAGAAGAAAAAAGTTTGTTTATACAAACTGCTTTGGTGGCAAATCCAGAACAAGGCGGCATCGAGGGCGTTCGAAATGGTTTTTTTCAAAACCACGAGTACTAAGTTTTCTAAATTGGAACCATTCCATAAAACAAGGCGCTTTTCAGAGCCATTAAACCTTCCAAAAAAGAGTTTAGGAAATAAAGTTCAATGCTTTCTAAAACATTATCCAAAATAATAATAAAACACAAATTGATGTTTTCATAATTTGTTTGCCAGGATTTGATGAGTATGTGAATTTGGCAGTTGTTCTGAGCTTATTGATAGTTGGGGACTTTCCTGATTATTCAATTTTCACCAATTCTTAAATTGTTTCCAGATTTAAAGTACAGTAATCTACAATTAGTTCGACATTTAGCTAATTGGACGGACATGTAATGCGACTTATTTAGTTGGACATTTTTGTAAACATAGAGATCCAAATTATGACCCCACATTGAAAGTCGACACTGTACCACTGTCATCGCAAATGTTCAATTACAGGTTAAAATTACCTCCAATCCGGCACTGAGTGGTGGTAATGCGACGTGCCATTGAATGTAATTTACTGTAAAATATGTCACAAGCTGGATGGGAAGAAATTTTCCAACTGTGAAAGCTGTGGCGAGTGACAACAAATCGCCAAACAGGAAGGTTTAGCCGAACAAGATGGGAATATCGAGTGATAACAAAAACACAACACCAAAGGTTCTTTTCAGAACCATCAACATATTCATAAAGAGTAAACAGTAAACTAATCCATTTTTCAGGTAGATAGGTAGGTATTCACGTAGGTGAAGAAAATAAAACAATATATTTAAAATATATATTTAACAAAAGCTGTCCCCTTTGTATAGTCCTACGTCACTCCGGTTATGTCCCCGACATTACCCACCCGTCTTTTCACAATAATAAACGTTGCTTCACTCTCAATGCTGTAACTCACGAACCAATCGACCGATTGCTGTCAAATTTTGACACGTATCCATGATGGTGCTTTGTGATAGTCAAGTATATTTTTGCAAGAGGTTCCATCTAGACGTCAACCTTATGAATTTTTCAGCCGAACTGTTACAGCTCAACCAACTTTCGTCGGCAAATAATTGTATATGATTATGAAGAATGATAATAAGAAATCCCACAACATCGAAGTAAGTATAACTACACATACTATTTTATTGGTTAACAATCCCCCGTTTGATAAATGGCTGCGATCGTCAGAAATAAATCTGCAATCTCTGAAGTATTTTTGATTTGCACATTATGATTCAATTTATGAATATTTCATGAGAAGTATGACGGGACAATAAAATCTAATTAATTGAATGAATGGCATAAAATCCAAATAGCATTTTCCGTGTCTACTAGAAAGGATCAAACGGTCTGGACGTCTATTATTGAAACAAGGAAATACGATGAGGGTGCCTTGTGCTCAAACAAGATTACACTACATCTCTGCTGTTCATGAAATGATAATCAGCACATAATTTCCTATTAGTTTCAGTAGAATTTCCCATCACACGATTCCATGGGCACGACACTAGCTAACTAGAGAAAAAACCTCTCACACACTAACATCAACCATATAATTTTAACTTCCTGTCCTATAGATCAGTTGCTTCTAATTACCCGATTCAAATCGAAGACATTGTCACATTACTTACTTGGATTTTTCACTTTTTTCATCATCGTTGTCGTCTAATAAACCACCTTGACCGACACTGTTTGAAAGCAACGCGAACGTTTAATCATACACTACGCACTTGCCGTTTGATTACTATCATTAGCATAGCAGATTTATGCACTTTAAAACCAAGAGCATTCCTTCAGCAGCGGGAAAAAAAAAAGAAACACCAACAGTTCGAACGGAGCGAACCACATGGGTTCAGAGCGACGGAACAGGTTGCACTAATGTTTCCATGACATTCGTGAAGCGCTTCCACCGTTGTTCGCCAAGTGGCTACGATGGCTTAACGGGTCTCCTCGCATCGCATCGGTTCTTGTTCTTGTTCTTCACCCCTCCCCCCTAATCAGCCATTAATCGGTTCCGAGAGTTCAACCTTAGTTCGGGCCCTACTCACCTTCAGCGAATCGAAGTGAAACAGAACAATTTCGAAATTCGCAATTGGTAATTATACTGCGTTTATGTGTCGAACATAGGCATAGAGGTTCCGCCGAGAGAGGTGGAAGTCAGGTTCCTCTTTCAAGTCGACGCGAGGCCACTTATGAGGTAATAACTGGTGCATATGTACGATACAGTGGCACCGTTCCGTAGAGGTTCTTGTTGGACACGGTGAGAATGTTTCCGAGCCGTATCAAAGGTAAAATGAATGTTGTCGGGGAAGTCTGGCTTCTTGCGTTAGCGCGCACAAGAACACAGCCAAACCCGTATCTATCTGGTCAAAAAGGTAATGAGTAGCATTGGACTTCGAATGCGGTGTGCTGATGGTGGAGATATGTGCCATAAATGTACGCAAGGCAAGCCGAAATGATCGGTAATTAATTCTGTCGACAGAAGTCCAAAGTGGAAAGGGGAAGTGGCCATCGATGTTTAAAGTCACATCATATTAAAACTATTCATTCGAAGTGAAAATGCTTAGATATGCACACTAATGTGGAAACCTGACTCAGTGAATTATAAATGAATCATAACATTGTTGATAGTTTACAAACAACGATGTTTAGTTGAATTATAACAACAGCAACATTTTTATTCGATCGTTCGATCGTTCGTGCCTTTCAGTGGTAAATATTCATAGAGTGATTGATCCGAAGTGTTACAGTGTTGCGTCAGTTGTTATTTTGAACCGTGGAGTCAAGAACATGTTCTAAAAGGTTCGCTGAAAATCCAGCTACCTTTTGTCACATAATGACATTGCGAAATCGCCTAGAATTCCTGATTCGACTGTAGGTAGCGATTCCGTGAGCAGTCAATCGGACATCACGATTCGGCGATAGGTTTGAAGACAACTTCAAAGTGAAGCGAAATGCAGTACTTACGACGATGGAGAAAAATCCAAACCCTTGTGCGTGATGTGGCCATGTAATTTTACACGGCATTACAACATGGCGAAGTCAGCGATCCTTGCCGAAAATTGTTAACGGTTTGCTAGGCCATATGTAGTTGTGAACTAAGGAAACTTTTGACGTAGAATTACGTCTTTTATTTCAGATCAAAGTTTCGAAGACGAGAGCGTGACACTTTTATTTTATCCCATTTGTTTTTGTTAGGCTCATCAGCATTTTAGCTCTAACAGAGCCGGGTTTTAATCGTGTACATGTTACATGTTTATGGTTTCTATAAATTGTAAATTTTTTTGACGTAAAACTACGTCTTTCATTAAGGGTGCCAAATCAGAAAACAGGTCACGTTTTTATGAAATAAAGTTAACGTTAATAACTATTTTTACCGCGAACGGATTTTAGGGATTTACATACTAAACAAATCGGAAATTCCCTAATATTTGTTTAATATGCTATACATTAGAATCCCCTGGTTTGTAAATGGTTAAAATTCATGAAAACTTTAGGCGTTTCCATTTTTCCATACATTTGTTCTGTCCATTTGTGTGCTTTCCCGAACAGAGCTGTCAATAACAAGCAACTTATCGACGACCAACGAAGGGGAAATCGTAGGATTTGGAGTCGCCGTGAACAAAGGGAAAGTAGAAGAATGAAGGGGAATATTTGCCTTGAGTATAAACAGTGGATCTCGCTGAGGCAAACTTTCATTCGGCATCGGACTGTTGAGCAATCCAGTTCACTTTGCTTTCGCTGTGCTTCGATCTAAGCTTGGACCCCACCAGTGGTAATCCAACTTGGATATCCTCGTTTGGTTTTTCTGTTCGTTATTCGTTATTCGTATCGTATGTTTTTCTTCCCGCGTCATAAATTGGACGTTTCGCGTAGTGTGTGATGAGCAAGAAAAAGATGGAGGCAGGCTCTAGCCCTGCAAAAAAAATTGCCAGGGGCAATGAAATTTCGAGGCAAGCGTCATCTAATGATGCACGCGATGTTGGTGCAGTGAAAAGCGCTCGCACTGAACCGAGCCTTCGCGCGTGTGACACCGCATCGAACAACAGCAAAATAGGCGATTTCGGCGCGTCGGTCGAAAATGTAAACGGCTTCTTTGGTGCCTTTGAGAATGCATCAATGCATTAAACTGACGTTGAGGCGAAGCAGGCGTTAAGGTTATGCTCCAAAAAAATATTTGGGGAATAACAAGCATCTTGAATGTCTTACTGGAATGTTATTATTGTTAAGATATTTAGGTTCGCGTGCCAGTCGCAAAACTGCCTTCAACTAGGATTGCATTTGCGCTAATATTGATCATAATGAAGCATTGCTGCTGTTTTCGAGGTTGTTGATATTAAGAGTTTATTTCGCTTGTTTAGTCACCAAGAAATTAAATGTGGTTCTGGAGTTTTGTATGTGATTAGGTTTCGCTTACCAGTAGCAAAAATTCCTCCCCTAGGGGTGACAGCTGCGCTTCTCTCGAGCATGAGAAAGTAATGCAACTTTTTTTGAGGCTAGTAATATTAACAAAAGCCGATCGGTTTGAATTTTTCATTGATAATACTTATGAATTTTGAAATGGTCTTAAAGAAACTGGACAGCTGAAATCATCATATTTAAGCTAAATGAATAAACAAACAGCTGTTTGGAACGGAATTGACGTTAAATATACTTTATTCAAAGCATTCTACAATGTATGTAATGAATCTTGTTAAAATTCTAATTATTTGTGTTGCAACGAAATATAATCAGGGTGGTCTTATAGAAGTTGGACAGAGTGTACATACATTGGTAATAATGGCACAAATTTCAACATATGGCAAGTGTTGTTCTCGCGAAAACAAGAATGAATCATGAATCAACCATATCCAGTTACTTCGATAAAAACTACGCAAACCATTTGATCTTTTCAAAACAACCAAACCCTTCAACAAAAGAGTTATTTCTAAAACTTCGATGCATTCCAAAGTTATATCCGGAATAGTAAAAAGCGAATTGGTTTTATATATTAGGTTGGGGAAAAAGTAATCAATTATTTTTGGATAAAATTAAATTTTTCAATATGCTTCGGATTGTCCGATTTGATATGCATCGTTTTGTTGTAAAATTTGTTGCCATTCTAAAGGTAGCTTCATAATGTCACTATCATAGAGATCTTGGCCCTTATTGACGAAAAACTCTAGCAATAGATTTTTACAATCATCTCTCGATCCCGATTTCTTATAATTCTGGCAATTTTGCAATGTCACGACAAGAGAAATCCGGAAGCTGGCGTTTGATTTGGCCGAAAGAAATGGTATTCCTCACCCTTCCAATAGCCAAAAGCAATTAGTCGGAATAGATTGGTTGGCTGGCTTTCGAAAGCACCAACCACAACTCTCTTTTCGGACATCAGAAGTAACCTCCGTCACCAGGGCACAAGAATTCAATCGCATTGTAGTCGGGAAATTCTACGATTTACTGGAGGACGTACAACAGAAATACAACATTCCACCTTGGTGCCAGGTCCGGACTATATGGTGGATGCATTAAAATATCCCAATTAAGCTCTCGGAATTGTGTGACCTTGCGTTGTCCTGTTGGAACACAACGCCTCTTCTGTTGGCCAATGTACGGTAAAATGTACCGATTTTTTTTTTGTTGACCTCCGTTGTTAACACCCTGTAACTCACAACTGAATGGAACAAACAAAAAGAAGCAAACGAATTTTTTTAGTGTGATATGTTACCTTTACAACGAGCCTATACTTGAAATTGAAATGACCGATATTACGCGAGATATTGATCACTGAAGCCAGCTAATGAGAAAATAATGGAAAACTTTTTCCCCAACCTAATATTTTTCCGGAAGGAAGCTTGTGTGAACTTAGAAGTGTTCTCGGGTTTATTGGTGAGTTCTTCCGATTTTTCATTCATTTTTTGGGAATTCGAGCATTGTTTCCGGGTTATAATTGGCATCAAAGTGCAATACATTCTAGCCGAATGCCAAGAAGTATTTTTACTGCGGTTAGCTGTGTTATTCGGTTTACAACTGAAGGTGAATGTCGTCTCCGCTTGCACCACACAAATGATTTAGCATAGCATAGTGTAATTTGAGAATTATTTCTTTGGGAATGGAAGCATTGGGGGATATACTGGGTATGGATGTTCTTACACTCTTTGACCGAATACGAATATTTGACACTTTTTGCCAAATAGAACTTAATCAATGTGTACTGATAAAATACATTTCGCACAATACTCGACAAGAAAATATTCAGTTTTTGAATGCCTAACATTTTTTCAGATCCGTTCGTCAAATCTGTCAGTACATGATTACGTTACGTTAATTATTTCAGACGATTTTGTTCCATGTTCGATGTTTAACATTGTTTGCCACTGTTGATAATTGAAGAATGATACAAAAAATAATGTTTGTACCAAATCTAAAACAAACTTCATCAAGCAAAAAGTAGATGTGGTGTAGTCCAACATTAATGTAAAGTCTCCAACATTACCCACCCGTTTTTTTCTTTCATTTAAGAATACTGTAATCTATTAAAAGTAAGAGGTACATAGCCTTTTGAATTAGTAGAACTTTAAATCAATCACCCTGTCTATATCATCACTATTAATGAGAGAGAGAAAGAGAATGCAATGTAGAATCTTCGTTTTGCATGGATCCGCATGACAGCACTGGACAGCGTCTCGAAAAAAAGAAACATCACCAGGTTAGTGACCATCCTCTGAATTTTGTTCTCGAAACCAGAAACGCCACCAATTATGCGCATTGCGATGAGCGTCACCGAAAACAGCGCTCGCGGATGGTTGATTTATATTCAAACATTCAACCACGTCAGCTGTTGGTTGAACTTGACGCACATTCACATTCAAAAGCTCCACGAGGCAGCGTACGCACCGCGAATACATCGTGAGATTCAGTTTCGTATTGTTTTCTGGTGCAGCGCAAAACGATACAGGCAATTCACTTCGCCGAGATTCACCATCCGAGTACCACCCAAATTTGCATATGTGTTGAACTCATTCACAACCAACGACTGACAGAGGAGTAAATAAAAGTGATGCGAAAAGACTCGGTCAACCCACGACTGCATCAAGAACACACGCAAAAGCTGGTCGCGATAGATCAGCGCCTATAGAATCACGCTCTAGGTACGCGTCGAGAGTTACAGAGGTTCAATTGTTGTTACCCTCCGAAAAAAAACTAGGGTAAACAATTTCGTACACTGCGCACACCTTTGGCGGGATGACCGATGCGTTTATAATCGCGCGCGTTGTTGCACAGCATACAAAGTGACGCTACTATAATAGAATACTGAGGAACACCGCACGATACGATCCGATCGATACAACGCGATCCGACGGACTGATGACACGGAGCCCCAAACGACTTCTCAGCCAACTAACATACCGGTGTCTCGTGTTTTCTCACCGTGCTCAGCGATAGCGTATAACGTGGGTGAGTATGATAGTGTGGTACAGTGAAGAATTGAATTTATGAACTGCTTTTTGTTATTTGTGAATAATTTTTAGAGAAAGAGATAAAAATTTCATTAAGGTTTAAACATACATCATATTTGAAACGGAGACTCAACCGCTGAGGGGTTTTTGTGCAGTGTGTAATGTAAAAAGTCTCTCCATCTCTAGTCAAATTTCAAATACAAAATAATGCAATACACCATATCAAAATGATGTATGTTTTTCTATCTGCAAAGATAAACTCAAATCATGACACGTGACATGAATGTAGCCTTGTTCAATTTTCGATATCAGATGATTGAAATAACTGTAAAAAATGAAGCACAAAAAGTATACCCACTTTGTTCCGGGTATCCACTTAACATTTTATGGGCCACATTTGGAATGAATAACAGCATGACATCGCTATCCGTCAAGCTAAGCTGTAGTTCCTGGTGTGACTTTGTTCCACATAGTTGCCATTACCTGCCGTAGTTGTAGATGGCTTGTTTGATTATTTTCTTGAACCTTAACGTTCTATTGGGTTGAGAGCAGGAGATTGTGCTAGCCACTCCAAAACATTGATTTTTTGATTGATTTTGATTTTTTTCAATATCGTACTTTGTTCCGGAATGTACAGACCCTAAAGTTGGCTCACTTATGAGTGAAGAAACTTGAATATATTCGTATGTGTCTTGACATCTGGTTTGGATGGCATCGTGGTTGCAGTCGGTTCTAGATTGATGTCAGGTATATGGTCTGAATTCTTGAATGCATTATGAACGGATCAGATGTGTACACATCTGTTGTTTGTTTTCGCTACATTCCCTCGTTGTTACCTTCGTCCTACTTTCTACTGGAAACCGTACAAACTCTGTCATAATCAATATTCTTGCGTAATATTTGTGCGAAACAAAGATTATACAAATCTAATTTGAGGTTTCCTTTTAAGAGAGCGTAAAACACATTCCCCTTATTTTTCCATATCTCGTTACTAAAAATGATATAACAAACTATATGGTTGAAAAATTATTATTTAGAATTCGGTTCGTTTCGATTCCCACGACCACTCAATTCAAATAAAACGCGCCGTATGCGCTTTCTCTCAGGAGTTTATCGCCGAATAACTTGTTTTACATAACTTCTAGATCGTACGAACCTATCACGAGCACCAATGTTGAACTAACGATGACAAATTTTTTCGTAAATCCCATCACTGTCAGGTTGTTTTTGTATGTACAGGTGAGGTACAAATGAAGAAACCGTAATCCTCAATAACCGGAAATCAGTGCACCTTTTCACCCTCCGATTAGTCGAGGCGTACGAAACGATCGCTTTCAAAATGTGCCACGACGGAAGAATCACAACAGCACTAAATTCTAGCGATGCGACGTAAGCACAGTGCACCGGTCAACTATTATCAACGAAAGCAGTAACGATGTGAACAACGGAGGAAAACCGAAAACGAAACAGCGGAATCAATTTCCCTAGAAGAAACAACATTTGATCGATTTTCGATGAAGATCTAGGAACTAGACGCTCATGGGTAACGTAGACATGTTTGGTTTCGTGCAAAGGTTTCGATCGCAACGAATCCAACACTTTTCCTGAAACTACGCCAACAATAACACTGTTATAGCGGTGATCAAAACTGCGATCCATGACGTCGCTGCTGGCGCACATCCAATTACTGTGGACTTCCCCGCTACTTTCACCACCGGGCCACTATCAAACTGAAATAATTGTTTCGTCGGAATGAAGCTTAGCTGCACAGTAGAAAGAAAAATCAAATTACTCCGACTTCGTCATCATTCAAGACTATCAATCATTTAGTATTGAGAATGCATGATTCTCACAGAATTAAAGAATTAAATGAAAACAATAGGGAAGATCATCAATTTTGCCATAGAATGAGAGTCATTAGATACAATATAATTTGATCCTCATATTAGATTGGGCAAAACAATTTATTATTTTTATGTATATTTGAGGACTTTATGTTTAGCATAGTTAGAATTATCCGATTTTTTTTTCAATTATGAACCGTTTCATTCGACAACTTATATTCATTTCGAAGGTAATTCCATTACAAAAATTCTCGTCCTAGTTGGCAAAAAAACTGCAACGAAATATTTTTCCAAATTTTTCTAAATGCGAAGATTCCAGGGGTCGAACTATAAAATGGAATGCGTGGCCTGACGTTGTCCTGATGGAACACAATTCGTCTTCAATTGACCAAAGCTGGCCGCTTTTCGGCAAATACTTTGTACAATGGGCCCAATTTTGCACAGTATTGGTTCGAATTAAGAGCAATTCGTAGTAGATCCCACCAAACAAGTAACAAAATCACTCTAGTCGTCATTCCTGGCTTAGCCACCGTTTGAGCCAGCTTCACCCCACTTCTGAAATAAACCAATTATGTTACGATTCAGCGACGATTAGCAGATGGAAATATTGGTTCAGCTGTTACTTCTACTGATATAAATATTCTCCACTCCACGTTCAAGGAGGAACAGCTAAATCAAGATTTCACGAAGGGCAGCCAATTAATTAGAAACGTTTGAATGATTGAATGCGGAGGCTACTCCGGGGTCGACGGCTTATTCCTGGTTCTCTGCTGAAAATTGTTTTGGCGATTTGAAAGGTATTCGGACCACATGTCCAGCCCACTGAAACCTGCCGAGAGTTTTAGCACATTTAAACTTTTAACTTCTTCTCCTTGGTCGTTTGACGAGAATTTCCGCAGTGCAGCAGTTCGTGAAGAGTCACCGCCAAGCACATCAAGAATGCTACCATTGATCCAGTATAAGTTTCGGAGGTTCTCGTATTCCGGGCAAACACAGACGATGTGTTCGACCGAATTGCGAACCTCGTACAGGTCGCAAAGGGGATGAAAGGGACCCCATTATATCAAGCTTCAAATAACCAAATATATCATAAAATAAAAGAGATTTTTGGACATTAAAATTTGATGCGGAACCGTCTGCGGGGTGATTTGGTCCAGTGTGTGTTTCATCGAAAAAAACATATTTATGTTTATGTAAAGTATTTTTGAATAATGTTACAATCAGTCACAGTGTTTTGGAATCGATACCAGGTGTCTTGGCCAGATTCCAGACCAGAAGAATTACATTGAGACCATTTCAAATTATGCGTTCTGCGTTTCACTGTTGTTCGAGCATTTTCGAACTTTCGATGCTTGGTTAAATAAAATCCGTCCTTGATGGCCTGAGTTGTTTTTTCAAGCTCCTCCTTCTTCCAAAGTTGTCTGTCCATCTTTTTTAAGTTCGGTTGTCCCAGTTGTGCGGAATTATACCAGAACATCCGATCGTAAATAGTGGTCAAAGAACGGCTTGAACGCGTCAATCGAAGCGGTGAAGAGTGTTACGTCAGTGCGACATGCATCCTTAGTGCATTGTGAACGTTATTTACATTGTGCAGATCCTTTGCAGCTCCAGCTTCTCGGATCATTTGGTACTGTTTTTACGACGGAGCAATATTCTCACTATGGACAACGATTCTACGGTGTTACGACAAGAGAAATCCGGAAGCTGGCGTTTGATTTGGCCGAAAGAAATGGTATTCCTCACCCTTCCAATAGCCAAAAGCAATTAGTCGGAATAGATTGGTTGGCTGGCTTTCGAAAGCACCAACCACAACTATCTTTTCGGACATCAGAAGTAACCTCCGTCACCAGGGCACAAGAATTCAATCGCATTGTAGTCGGGAAATTCTACGATTTACTGGAGGACGTACAACAGAAATACAACATTCCACCATTAAGGCAATTCAACGTCGATGAGAATTCAGTTATTCCAGTAACTATCTCTTATCAATAGGAGAAGCAAACTAAAACTAAAAATTATTATCTTCATTCAACAAATTCCAAAATTCTAACAATGCGGGGAAAAAAGCAGAAAAGCGCTATAACTTCAGCTGAGCGCTGAGTGCTGAACACGGAATAACGATTATAGAATCTTCCTCAGGACTCCCTATGTTGCTACTGTCGGCACAATTCAGTTCCTCTGCGGGCGGCGATGGATGGATCCAACGCAACGAATATTAGGGTACATAACGACACAGATATTCTCTGTTCCTGCTTTGAGTAACGAAAAATTGCAGTCCAATCACTTTGATCACATTGTTATATTTTGTACATGCTGATTGAATAGAATAAACTTTCCTTTAATGAACTTGTTACGTTATTTCCTAGCGAAAAATACCGAAAATTCAGTAGGAAGGGGGTATGTTCAGGATCACCTTTCCCTGGACCTTTGGAACGGAATGGTGAGATCTCAGAGGAGAGCGAGAAGTATTCAGGATAATGACTAACATAAAAATAGTATATAGCTTGCTACACTACCATGAAATTCATATTTAAAACACTTTATTGATTTTGTGACGTGACAACGCTTTGTTGATCCTGTTTCTACGCTCAGAGCGTGTTGTCACGTCACAAAATGCATACCGAGTTTTTTTTTGAAAAACTGAACAGGTATACAAGAATTTACGTTCATCTTTTTTTTTTAAATCAGAACAAAGCTCCTTTGTATGTTTTGAAACGTTACTGAAAATACAACATTAATGTTCAACAATCGGAAACCACAAAAAGTCAGTTGTTGTCACTTCACAAAAGTATTGGGCTGGCAACAAGCGAATTCAACTATAGATGATTCTTGTAGGATTTTCTCAATTTTAAACAGAATTTTATCGTGTCGTAAAAAGAACAAATGTCGTTGTCTAAGATACACATACTAAATGGCCAATACCATATCAATACCCAATGAAACTCAATCTCTGTTAAATTATTGTTTTATTCTGAATGTATTATCGTTAATATTAACCTTATACTAGAATAATGTAATTGGATAAATTTGTTTTCAATGTTTTTTTCACTTTGCTTCGCGTTACTTTTTCTGCTGTGGTCCGACGGTCAATGATAACAATCTACTGTAGTAATGACGACACCACTCGCGCGGGGCCCCTCCAGCTAAAAAGGTATCGGTTCAAACTTCGAGTATCCCTTGAACGAAAAGTATTCCTTTTACGTTGTCCCAAATCCATTGCGTTGTCAGAGCGCATGTCGTGCTGAATTAAAAGTAACTAACGGATTCCTGTGGGGAAAGTGGTCCACATTAACGCATTCCGAATTGTATCTTTTTGTGTGTGAGTGTGTTTTGAAGTTCTTTTATAAAAATGACTGCGATTCCTATTAAACAAAAAAGGTCTTCCCAACGACTATTTTACATGATTTTCGGCGTAAAGCCCGATTTCGTTCACAATTTGTCAAGGCATAAACTAATTAGAAAAAAAATCGATCGCGCCGCGATTTTTCTTCACCGCACAAATAGTTTCTATATAGTTATGAGTTTATTTTCCACCGACTTACTTAACAATGCATAGAAAACTTTCCTGGATTATTTTAAGCGGCTGCAAAAAGAAAGAGATTAGTCTACAAACGTCTGTGATCATGCGCGGGAGTCAATATACATACCAGCAATTCCAACCATTGCCTCTGAGGCGAAATACTTTACATCCACGTCTGCGTCTGTGTTCAGCTTCTCCAAGATTGGCTTCACGTGTTCATCGATGGCAGCCTGGTCCAGGAATGGGGACAGCTTTTGCAGCGACTTGGCGACATTAAACCGCACGTTCGCAACGGGATCGGTCGCAAGGACCTTAATCGTTGGCAGGAATAGTCGCTTGATGATATCAGCGCCGACGACATCAGCCAGCGCATTGATACAGAAAAGACAGGTCATTCCTAGAGTTGACAATTACGAGACAATGATGATTGTACGAATTGATTGGGTTTTGCGTTACTTACTATGCAAATAGTTGCTGTTCTTGTACATGACCAGAATCTGGTTGATGATATTGGTTTCAGCCCACTGGGTTCCGAATGTTTGAACAATTTTCTTCATGTTAAGAGTGGCAGCCTCGCGAATGGCATACACGTGGTCATTCAACCAGTTGAAGCAGAGATCACGTAGCTTCTGGTTGAAATATTCCTGGCCCAATTGTCCGGCTAACAGTGGCATGTATTCGATAATAGCCAACCGCACTCGCCACTTGGAATCCTCAGCCAGCTCAACAATTGCGGGGAGCAACGACTGAGACAACTGTTGAATCCCGATGACATCGTTAATGCAATCCAGCGTGGAGATAATATTCAACCGAACCTCTGGCCATTCGTCCTTCAATTGGAGCAGGAATAATTGCAACAAATGCTCGATTGTGTTGTTACGACCTAGAATTGGACTAAGGCCCATGATAACCGATGCCAGTGCAGACTTTACATGCTGATTGGGATCGGCAACTAATTCTTTAACGTATGGGAGAATCGAAGTCATGATAATTTGCTCCTGGCTTCCCTTCTCCAGATTGGAACAGAACTCGGTCACTTTCGTGGCGGCCGAAGCACGCACCTCAGCTTCGGTGTCCTTCAGCAGATACTGGAACGCGGGAACCAAATCGGTTTTTGTGATTTCCGGGCCAACGGCTTTCTGCAGGTCGGTAAATTTCTCCGCCACCATATACCGCACACGCCACGAAGAGTCGTTTACACACTGGCGAAGGGTTGGCATGACATTCTGTCAAGGAACAAAAACATGGGTGGGTTATAAATCTGTGTTGATGAAATTATTGTTTGAATGAGACAATTTCCGAATTCGATTGAGTTCAACATATATGCTTTGTGGGTAAAGATCTTGAACAAATGCCATGTAAGGTCAACTCATGCATTGTGATAGATGATGTTCTTCGTTACAAGTAAATTTAATGATCGTCGTTTTATTTTTGGTATGATGCTTAGAACTTCCAAAATATGTGCTGCCGTTCTACGCATAGTTGTTCCATGTTTCTTTTTGACAATTTTCAATTTTTTTCATAAAACGATGTTTTTATGCCTAACCTTTTGGAAAATTACAAAAAAAGTTGTCGTTTGTTCCCAGCTTTTTAAAAAAACATCAAGCTCAAATGCCTCATGTTGATATTCTATTTTTAGATCCATCTATATAAATAAAAATGATTAGGTGTTAGGACATCAAATTGAACTCAAGAACGGAGCAAGGAATTTAACAGACTTTATCAGGTTTGATGCGTCTTAGTCTGCGTCAGATTTATATGCATAAAAAGCTATGAAAACCATTCGGAAAGAAGGAAAATTGAATAGTCATTGTTTTTAGTAAATTTTGTATATCTATATAAATAAAAATGATTTGTTGTCCGTTCCTCACGATTTAATTTAAATATTTCCAACAGTCAGTATCAGGTTTAATGCGTCTTAGTCTGCATTAGGTTAAATGCCTAAAAATATGAAAACCGTTCGGAAAAATGGAAAATTGGGAAGTCATTTATTTATCAAATTTTGTATATCTTTATAAATAAAAATGATTTGGTGACCAAATGAAATTAAAAAATCTTAACCCCTATCCTAATGGAAACACCCACTTCTGATTGGTCGAAATTGACGACACATTCTGCGGGTCCCTAACAGAGACATCAAAACCAAGCTGCCGGGGGGATATCGGCATTACAAATACATAAAAGTAGGGGGAGCTTTTGTTCCTATCGAAATGTAGACCCTAACAGAGACATCAAGGTACCCAGGTGAACTCGGCATTGCATATATTTGCAAGTCGAGGGCATTTTTTTATTGCAAGCAGAGTTCCAAAATCTCACACTCACTTTACTGACAGCGCAAGATATGCAGTGCAGTTCATGACAAATGAACCAAGCTTAATTACATGCAACCGACACTCCGTCACGTGTAACATTTGGTTTTTGCATTATTCCCCACACTCATTCGTTCCACTGTCTCACTGAGAATTTACGCCCGAAATTTTCATACGCATCTTCGATCAGCTGACAGTGGAAGGGAACAAAATTCCATACAAGGAAATATCATCTCACTGACACCGCGTCAGACGTTTAAACGCGTGTTCGGGTGTATGTTTTCCTGGTATGTTTCTAGCCCCGGTCCCATTTTTGTGCCGCTTATTGCACACATATCGATGGGCAACGGCACATTTGAGTGCTGAGTTTATGGGTGTATGACCAACGAAAATTTCACCAGGACGCAATGAAAGGTGATATTTTCGGCTTGAGCATTCACTGATATCGAGAATGAACTGATATTTCTGTTGATGGAACGAAAACTATATCAAAACAAACGAGATGGTGAGCCAGCGGTCATAGGCACAGCGGCACCGCGATAGAAAGAAGTGAAGAGTGTCGGTGGAGATATTTTGCACTGATAAAAATTGCTTTTCGATTTCAACATGTTCTTTCGAAATTTTGCATCCTTGATTGCAAGTAAGGTGAGTGATACGATTAACTCTAGCAAATGAAGTTAAATTTGGAACTTTAATGTTGGTTGCTTCGTAAAATTTCATATCAATAACCGATCGTGTATTTTGAAAAATTTACCACAAGTGTAAGTGTAAAATTGTATATGTTAGCAGTTGTGTTAAAAATGACTTGACGTATGAAACGAATTATTTTAATTTTCATAAATAAAAACCAAAGTGTGTTGTGTTCATTTTTACCCAAGGAAAGTTTATACGACGAGAAAAATTGGAAAAGTGAAGAAATATTAGAAATAGTGATTTCCCATATGCTCTACATATAATATTAGTTGTTGTTGGTCCAATTAAAATTCGCATTGGATTGAGTAAACACTAAGAAAGTAAAAACTATAAAAGAAAATTACCTTTTCCATTTCAAATATGTTTTCTCTGTATTGAAGTAATATGTTCTTACTGATGAAAAAAATAGATAATCGTGTTCGCTATTGGTAATTATCTTATATTAGTGGAATAGTCGGGCAAGCTCACCGCGGATTACGAAAATCGCGGATAACGCAATAAAAGGCTAAAAATTAGATGCAGACGCAAACAAAATATTTAAGCATGAAAACTATGTTTCATCATTACAGAAATCATTAAACTATCGATCTGTAAGGTCGTTTACACCAGTCATAAGATAATGTGAAGGCATGACCAAAACAAAAAAACAAGACCCTGGCAAATTCTGGGAAGTTCTATAGAAACACAAGTGAACCCGCTTAAGCGGATAATCCACACCGCGGATAATCGAGGTTCTACTGTATCTCGTTCCACTTCGATATCTTTTATCTGATACGTACCATCCAACAACTGTTTACCATCCTTCTGTCATCATCACTCGGCAAACACTGGTGGAGTGAACAAACAATACCTAAACACCAAACAAATAAGCCCTGATTCAGAGCCACCTAATCATTATCAAAGAGTTTAACGATGTGATTCTTAAAACATATCCAAAATCAACAGATAGCCTACCGGAATCCCACGTCGACTAAGCGGTCGTGTCTCGGAAACAACGCTCCTGTGACTTTTTCTATTAAAAATTCAATTAAATCATTTTTTGTGTTTCCTCATTACTTAGTATGTCTCTTAAGTTCTGTCCAATATTATTTCTTATTCTAGCGTCCTTTGTATGTTGGAAATCCAGTAAGAGGTGACTTACGGAAATGAGGGCCTTAAGCCTTGGGAAGGAAGAGTAAAACTAACAGTATATCGGTATATAATTGCTTACTGAATGATAATGAAGGTCCCGCCTCATTCCCCTACATAGATTTGAGTTGGTCGATTATCTAATTGATAATAAATTAATACATAACCAATTTTACAAAAAAAACGAACTGATTCAACCTACAGATATGAAATCACCTCTTTGTGATACCGATATTTCACTAAGCCTTGTCTATTCAAACGTTTCTTTGGACATGCTTGTAAAAAGTTTAGCCAAGTCACAAGAAGAAACGCTTGCTGCCCTGTCAAGCTGTCCCATAGCATCTTCTGAGTTCACTGTAACCTGACTGCCAAATTTGTCAGACTAACTGCTCTAATCTCCAGTTCAATAAAAAATTTGACCCGTTGAATGAATTTCAGGTTGTAGCCTATCCATTCATTTTGACGATTGTCTGCTTGATCCTCCAGAAATCGCTCGTGGGCCTTCTTTACTCGACAACATTTGCACTCTCGATCTTCGACCAAACCTCAATCAGAGCTGTGTTCCTTTTTATCAAGACTTACATATCCAATGCCACAATAAAAACAAACTCTACTATGTTCTAATCGCTATCACAATTCAGATTTCTCATGGCTGCAGTAACGCGCGCGTGCTCAAACTTATATGGACTACTTTCAATTTCCTTTTTTTCTTCCAATTTCTATAAACATATACAAAATAATCCTTCATTATCATTGAGACGAAGATGGCAGTTACTTCTTTCATATACGTAAACACATACACAATTCGTTAAAAACAACTTCGTCACTTACAATCTTAACATTTAAATTATATTTAAACACTGCCGTTTAAAATCTGCTAATGTGATTGCTCTTTCAATGTGTATAGGCATCGAATTGAAATAAGTAACACCTTTAAAAAATAGGGAGTTCTGTGATACTCTACTTAAGAAGTTTGGTGCTCGTACTTCGTCAGCGTTTCTGGTATTATATCGATGAATATCACTTCCTCTTTCAATTCGATCACACAAATATCGAGGCAACAATCCATTTATTATTTTGGAAACGATTTTACAACGCAAGATCAAACGCATTACTTTATTTTGTAAACGTTGTAACCTCAACATTTGTGTTTCGTTAGCAAGGAAAAGAATGGATGAACAGAAGTCTTGTGTGGCGATATTATGGATTTATATAATTGAATCTTACTCGAAATAGTCAACTCATTCCTCAAACTCAAAATATGATACCGTATTTTTTCGCAATTTTTTTGATGACATTATCTATGTGAGACTTAAAAAGCAGTTTGTCATTTATAGTAACACCAAGATACTTTATCTCTCTAACGGGATCAAGTGTCTCATCATTTATCTTTACAAAACACTCGGTGTTATAATATCTCGAAGAAAATATCATGTACTTGGTTTTCCCAACATTTAATTTTAACTACTTACAGTTCAACCAAATACTAAGAGAATGCGAATCTCTATTTAAGTGCAATGGAACTTGTGGAACACCAAACGTACTAGCTATTGGTTCAGAAACAGATTCAGCAAAAACAGTCCTCTGTATTCGATTACTCAAATAACTTTCAAACCATTTGAATGCCGAACCCTCTAAACCAAAGCGCCGTAGAGTCTGTAACAACAAGGGCCTGGATATAGCTTCAAAGGCGCGCTTCAGATCCAAAAACACTGCTATGACCGCTTCTTTGTTCTCGATATATTCCTTCCATTTAGCTAACACCAAATTCAAAGCAGTTTCACGGGAATGTGATTCCCGGTATCCCGATTGTTCTGGTGCCAGCATAGAGTTATTATTCAAGTAATTCACCAACTGGCCTTTAACGACTAATTCTAGCAGTTTCTCTGTTGTGTGCAACATATTAATAGGACAAAAAATCTCTTCGGATTTAATCGTCCCAGCAATTTTCTGTATTGGAACCACTAACGATTCCTTCCAAACTTTGGGTACGTGCCCTGTTCTTAATGAATCATTTATCAGGTCCAGCAGGGAAAGTCCAATGACATGAAAGTAATCTTGAACAACTTTTGCATTGACGTCATCAATACCAGCCGACTTTTCTAGTGCAAAACAAATTATTTTTAGGTCCGCAAAAGTTATTGGGTGAAAAAATTCCAGTTTACATCTGCTGACCGTCGGCTGTACTATTTCGTCAGGTTCACTGACCTAATCAATACTATCATTGATAAGTGAAATACTGTCAACGAAATATAAGTTAAACATATTAGCAATTATATTTTCTGATGTTATGACTGAATTTCCGAAAGTTATGGATCGCGGACAACTGTTTTTAGCTTTCATCAATCTTTTTAAAATTTTCCACAACTGTTTGCTATTATTTTTGTTCTGATCAATCTTACTCTGGATATGACCCGTTCTGGCTTTTTTCAACGATCTCGAATAATCATTGCGAGCAACTGTGTAAGAACACCAGTCGACCGCACTATTAGTGTTACGGAACTTTTTGAAACATCTATCCCTAGTACGTTTCATTCGCACCAGGTCAAGAGAATACCAAAAGTTCTTGTTTTTTGGCTCAACAAATTTTTGTTCAACTAATTTTTTGGTACATGTTCGCAGAGAATCCGTAAGAAAAGATGCTCTTGTTTCTAAATCACTCGATACCGGATAAGAATCCAAGCTCCTAGTAACAAGCTCACACAAAGCATTCTTCGAATAATTTCTCCAGCACTTTATCAATAAATATAGTTTCGTGATCTGTTATTTTCAGTTCATCAACGATAGATGATTTAACCGTGTCAAAATTTGTATACACAATCAATTTGAAAAAAGAATTTTGTTCATCATACAAATTAATATTGAAATCACCAGCTATGATATTAATTGCACTGAAATTTAGAAAATGCTCTAACCAGTTATCTAAAAGTTCAACAAAACGTTGGTCACTAGAACTGGGAGAGTTGTATAATAGTCCGTAATTTCCAATCTGAATGCCTTTTCGATATTAATACCCAAAAACCAATTGTTATCTATCGCTTTGTTGAACCGAATGTTGAAACATATTGATTCCTGGATATACATAGCAACCCCTCCAGTATGTTTGGAGTGCAACAAGCAAAAAGCAAATCTGTAACCCAAAATATAGTAAAGCATCAGCCTCTACTATATGAATCATCAGTGCAAACATGATGTTCAATCCGGAATTTTGTTTCTACTTGTTGATTAAAAAAATCTTCTACTTCAGGTTGGAGATCTCCTGCACGAACGATTCCTCCTCCTCGAGTAAATCAAGGTTGACATTCGACGGTCTAACGTTCCAGTTCATTTCCATGACCGTCGAATTTACACATACATCGGGAAGATCCTGATTTGTGTGTTCTTTGAACATTGAATCGGTCCTTTGTCCGAGATATTAATTCAGGAATTGAAAGGAAACGGATAGCTCTATTGGTTACAATCTTCGCAATGAGACGATTGAACTTTTAAACAAAGGTACCAACGGCTATCTTAATTGGCTTTTTATATACCGGTTTAACACGTTTGTCGCCCAAGGCGACGTTCATGAACTTCTTGTGGGGCCCAACTTGCGGAAATATTATGAAATGTGGATCAAACTTAGTTTGATTTAATTTTTTTTATTTAATTTGAAGACGTTATTGACAACAATAACCCATGCCAGAGTCACATTATATGCTGCAAAAAAACTGAACTGAAATACAAATGAGAGACAAATTTCTGCATAACTCGAGAATTAATAAAGCAAACGAAACCAAATTAGGTATATGTAGATTTTAGGGAGCAATTAATGTTTTTACGGTGGTTAGACACACCACCCCCCTCTCTAAGGGGGGCTGCCATACAAATGAAACACAAATTTCTGCATTACTCGAGAATTAATCAAGCAAACGAAACCAAATTTGGCATGCGGAGGTTTTAGGGTGCAATAAATGATTCTATGGTGGCTAGATACCACTCCCCCTCTCTTGTAGGGGACTGCCATACAAATGAAACCCGAATTTCTGCATTACTCGAGAACTAATCAAGCAAACGAAGCCAAATTTGGCATGTGGAGGTTCTAGAATGTAATAAATTTTTCAATGGTGGTTCGACAGTCCTCTCCCCTCTTTTAGGGTTGGCTGTCATACAAATGAAAAACAAATTTCTGCATAACTCGAAAACTAAACAAGCAAATGGAGCCAAATATAGCATGTGAAGATTTTAGGGGGCGCGAAACGTTTCTATGGTGAATAGACACTCCTCCCCCTCTCTTAGGGGGGAAGAGGGAGGGGGTGTCTTTATTCTATCATATTTTCTGTATCAAACATTTATTCCATGTAACGGAGAAACTGTTATTTGCAAGTGGTTGAAAAATCTTGAAAGAGAATTGTGTCTGTAAAATAGTCTGATATTATAATGATGAGTTTTGGTAGAAGTACTAGGATTTTTTAAGTAAAAGGTAAATTCAACGGGGTCGATTAGAAAATCAATCAATAAACAGTTCTGCGATTGGACTCATGAACTTGCGCTTAGTAAGAAAACGTGAATATTTGAAGGTATTGATAACAAAACACAAATTTTAGTCGGGATGAAGTTTGCCGCGTCAGCTAGTTTAACATAAATTCAAACCCTAGCGGACCACCAAGGCACGCAGCGCTTTCCAAGGTTTCCACTGGCTCTTGGTATGTGCAATAGAGTGATTTCGAGGATGGTTTGAGAAAAGTTTTATGCAGATCAATTCTGTCTAGCTGATAGCTAGTCCAATCCGCATGTTCAAATTTCCACCTTGGTCTAGTGGGAACTTCCGTAGAGGACTGACCAAGGAAAATAATAATGAGGAAATGATCGTTTTTACAGTTGTCCTCATAGACACTCCATAATAGCTTCGAAACAAGTTGGCTAAAGACGATAGTCAGATCAATGGCGACAGTAAGACCAGTAGAAGAATGTAATTTGATGAGTGTTGATCATTATTCAAAACTTGAACGGAGTGACCTTCAATTATTGCTCCTCTTCGATTAAGGTGTGTGTTTCTTCTTTGAAAAACGTTACATATTTTTTTATGTAGTATGAAAAAATACCCGGAGTCATTCTTTCTTGAATGTATAAGTCAATTGGGTTAATACCGGAAATTGAAAGTTGTAAGTAATGAAGTCTATTTCTGAGACCTCTTACATTTCATTCGAGGACTAGATAAGTAATATTTGTGTATTTGATTTTTGTTGGGTTGATAGCCATTTCTAAAATTAAATCTTGGGAAGGGCAGATATTCTGCTACCAGAAGCGGATGACTGCAGTCTCGTTTTATTAAATGCATCATCGATTTCCATTAGATTGCTGGGTTCAATTATAAGTATTTCTTTGTTAATTTGTTTATTTTTGGTGGTGTTTTAAGTGTTCCCTTGTTGGAGTCATTCTGGGTGATTATTTTCAACCGTTAATTGTCTTGTTTTTTTTTGTTCGTTTTTTGGTGATATAGATTGTGTGTTCTTCCGGTTGTTCAGAATTGTTATTTGAATCTTGGTTTTTGTTCTCCCCTTCTGTGGCTGATTCAGCTATATATTCATTAAAACATTGAATGGCGTTAACGTTCGTTAAAATGTATTCTGAGGGGCAAGCTCTAGAATACGCGTGACCACAGTGCAAGTCGGAGAAAATTTCTTTGATGAAAAATTCCTCCGGCCATGACGGGAATCGAAACCGACCACCCGCCATGATAATGTGAGACGCTAACCACTCGGCCACGGGTGCACTTAAAACATAATAAACCATTTTTTTATTTAGGGTTTCGACAAGTTTCTTGAGTTCCCCAATCTGACAATTTTCTTGTTCAACTATTTTTTGTACTCCTGCATAGGTGGTATTTTACAGTTTTACGCGCTCCTTCACGAGTAAGTATTTGACGAAATGAAACCGTTGGAGTTCCTTTTCGTCCTCATAAAACTGACACATTCTATTATCAATGGTTTTGCATCTCAAGCAAAACAATGGTTTGTTGCATTTTAGTCTGATATCAATTGCATGTTCTTGGCCACGAGTCCTGCAAAGGGGTTTGTTTCTTGGGAATCCCAATGTTGTGCGTTCGATATCCCAGCACTTTTTAGCAAAGCATATTCTCTGGTATATAAGGTATGGTTGCTACTCTTAAAGAACCGAAATTTTAGAATTGAGTGGAAACAGGGCCCAACACTGTTTCAATTAAGGTAAAAAGAGGTGTTACAATTAGAGGTGAAACGGATATCTGGTTTTAAAAAACATGAATAATTTCTCGTTTCATCACTAGTTACAATTCCGTATTTACTTTTCTTAGGGAGCCTTCTCCTATCTGGAGCAAGAGGAAGTGTGCTTGCCCGAACTCACCGTCTGGATCCATCCATCTTGGCAATGTGTATTTATAGCACTGCTTTTTAGTTTATGTCAGCATCATCCCCCAAACCCCCCAGAACAAAAATACCCCCGACATGTGTTTGCAACGCCGATTTCACTAGGCTCCTTATTTTTGAATTCTGTGTTGGAGAAACCGTATTTCGCTGTAACTCTGGTTGGTCCTTTTGGTCGGTACAATTTGAAGAGCATCTTTCCAATCAAAATCTTCGCAATGAGACGATTGAACTTTTAAACAAAGGTACCAACGGCTATCTTAATTGGCTTTTTATATACCGGTTTAACACGTTTGTCGCCCAAGGCGACGTTCATGAACTTCTTGTGGGGCCCAACTTGCGGAAATATTATGAAATGTGGATCAAACTTAGTTTGATTTAATTTTTTTTATTCAAAATCTTTAATTTTCTTGTACAAGCTCTGTATTTAGGTTTTCATTTTACCCCCCATATATCCCTGTTAGACCTAGTCCCACGTTAGAAATGTTGGGGTAAATGAGCTAATGATTACAATGAAAATAGCTGACTCACATGTTCCACGTCATCCTGGGGTAGCAGCTGGGCAATGCTGACGCAAGCCTCCACAGCCAACAATCGAACTGAATCCTGATCGTCTTGTGCCATCTGGACAAACATCGAGATGAGATCGGACTTTAGGTACTCCACCTCGACGACCTTAGCAAATTCCCCAAACTTTCCGGCGGCCGCTCGTCGAACCATCGGCGTTTCATCCTGACACAACGAACGGAAATTATTCCTCAGCTCGGCTTTCACTGCAGCGGAAACCCTCGGATAGCAAACGGAAAACAGTCCGCAAGCAGAGGTACGGGATGTGAACCAATCGCCAGACACCAAACGCAGCAGAGTGGGGACGACATGTACCTCCAAATCCTGGGCACTATGCTGAGCCGCAACGATCCGCAGCGATTCCACAGCTTTGTCGCGAACCACAGTCTCCTCGACGGTGGCCAGTGATTCCAGCGGGGGAATTAAATACATCGCATAATCCGGCCCACCAACGAGAGCCGTAAAGTTGCCCAACTGCTCCGCGAGTGCCAGCAGCACTTCATCTTCGTCGTAAATGGTCTCGGTAAGGAACGGGATCAGCTCGGTGCGGGTTCGTTCCTCTCCCAGTGCCAGGGCTATAGTCGACAGCTTTTTGATCGAGTTCAGGCGAAGCTAGAAAGGGAAAACACATTACATTTAATATTTGTTCGAGAAAATAACATCAAAGATCCTTCCTTACAAACTATTGCTCTGGAATGATTGAACTTTACATCTCTAAATATATGATAAATTATTGATAAACTATAATTGTTTATTCGCTAACAAGCTAGAATCAATACCAAATAATGAACCCAATTTACTAAAATGATTAAATAAGTTGCCGACTAAAGGTGATGTCTGAAAATTGCACAACAAATTGTTCGTCAAGATTCAAATGAAATTATCCATAGCTCCATTAGCGATTTATGTTGAATAGTTTCTCTCCAATTGCCAAGCATAAAAAATATTACGTATTGGCACTGCGAAATAGAGATCGATGCTATCCGATCGCAACATTGAAAGTGTATAAATAAAACGCAGCGTCCGATACGCATCTTCATCACTTTCGTATTTATCTTCGCCCCCACATACGATGCTCGATACTATCGCAATACAGCCGGAGAGCGGGCGGATCCGAAGTACCTTGACCTATCCTGACCTCAGCAGCATCACTTAAGAGCACTGCTGCAGCCGATATCAACCAAAGCATTCACTATTTTTCGCCGCGTAGGTACTCACCTGGATATCTTCATTCTTCAGCTCATCGATCAGCACCGCAATCGGGTAAAGTGAATCATCCGCCGCTTTATCACCACTAGTGCTGGCAGCCATGTTTTGCGTTGTTCTGCAAAATAGACACGATATTGAGCGATTGAAAAAAAACCTTCCTCGAGACACCGCCACCAGATTTCTTCTTTCTCTTCACCAAACTAAGCACCAGAGCACTTGCAAATTTGGGATGCTTTATGTGCGGAAAAAGAACACTGTTTAGCGCGTCGAGACGACACTTTCAGCCGACGCTCACCTGCAAGATTTATTTGCAATAGTTTAGAAAAACACTCCCAACTGTTTCCTGGTGGAATTTCGATGCTGGTAAAATTTTATATTCGTCTCCCGACTCGCGCAAGCGAATGTGTGGTGCACAGAGGCGAGTTGAAGGAAAATGTCACTCTTCACACCGACACTACACAACGTTTGCACTCACACATATGCGCAGCCTTTTCAGATTCGAACTTTCGTGGTGTTTTGTTGGTAGCGCATGACACTTCTGACAAGTTTCAGTAAACCGGTTGGTATAAAAAAACACTGTGAAAAATTGTAGCTTTGCTTTGTTTTACTTTGAAATATATCATTTATATTTCAGTGCAATTAACCGAGCAAATGTAGGCCGTCCGACGCTCGCTAACGCTCAGTCGGACCTAATACTTATGACAGACATACAGCTGTACTAGCGTTGTACTTCGAAAATTGTATGTCTGTCACCATGTACAGCGCTAGAACCATGCAAGCAACTCGGTACAATCGCTGTACCTGTACCGACCTGTTTCACCGTTGTACATAGTTACAGTTGTACTGTGCGCAGCGCCACAAACGGTTAGTGGAGGGTAGCATGAACAAACTGAATCAAAACACTTGGTAAATATTTTTTTCATTGACTTTCTCTTGAGTTAATAACTCAGATTGGAAACTTGGAAACTGTTGTGTTTGATAGTTCAGACGCTAAATAAAAAACTTTTTCATTGAAACATGTGGTGAAAATTGGTCGAATTTTTGATTGTCAGTTTGACATGCGGTGCAATGTACAACCAAAGTATGTCTGTCATGCTACGATGGTACCTGTACAACGCTGTACACGTACAACGCTAGTACAGCTGTATGTCTGTCCCTGGTATAAGGCAAGGCGCAAATTGAGACGCATTTAGCGCGAGTAACTTGGCGCGATATAGCGCCTGTTTTTGTGGCTAATGAAAACAGATAGAATTGCGCAAATTGGCCAGATGACGCGAGATGGTGGAGCGCTCGTGAGACACGACTCGCGCGACGCTGTGGCTGAACCACAGTTTCTCGTGCTGGTTGTGGTAGTTGTGTTGGTGAACAATCATATAGCGCCGTGGGTTTGACACTGTATGGCTGTACTGGTCGGGTGATTGTGTTAGTAAATAAATATATCGCGCAACTCTGTGTTAATCAGTCATTGTATGCGAGTGGCATGTTATTTACACCAAACTGCGACTCAATATGCGCTCCACCACGCTACGTTTGTGGTACGTATGAGTCGTGTTGGTAGTCTCGCGTTCGCTTACGAGCGCTATACGCTTCTCAATTTGCGCCTAGCCTAACTAAAGGATCGTCTCCTGTGTTTCAAACTAACCGGGCAATCGATGGAACACAGGATTGTTTGCAAAAGGCCGCCGCTTCCGACGGACGGTCGGCGGCCGACTCGGATTGCGTCACCTCGGTGGCTTAGGGCCGCCTCTGTTCCTTATTCTAGATTGAAGGGGACTACGTCCCCATTACGTTGACCTCAGAATAAATTTAATTAAGATAAAACAATTCATAATGAAAATTGCGGTGGCATTTATACCTCAATACCCCAAATCCCAAACACGCATTTTCGTAGCACTAAAAAATGACAAAACGCTGTATACAACAAGGCAACAACAATACAAATAATATTTGAATGCCAGTGCAAACAATAAAAATGTTATCTATTGTATTTCGGCTCCAGTGACGCTAGTACGAAAGTATCAAGTAAAGATAAACAAAATGCAAAGCAAAAAGTGAAGGGTTTTTAACAAGTAGTTTCACAAAAGTAATGAATTTAATTTTGATAATGGTAATCGTTAAATGTAAGAATAAGGTTCTGCAGAGCTAATTAAGTTGAAATATATAAATTAGCAGCATCAGAAACATCTTTTTATTGCTGTAGAAAATGACACTTTCTCTGCTTTCTCTCATTGCTATTCATAGAGAGTTCTATATCCATGTTTCCTCAAACTCAGGTTCGTTAAGTATCATATCAAAGCTACAGAACAGACGAATCAGTAACTATTTATATTCCTAGAAATTTCTGAACCGATAAACCTAAGTAGTATTTGTTATTCATATCGCATCTCTCACATTCAGTATAGATTTCAATTCACAGTAAATGTTATTTTCTGTTTCTTTCTTTATTGTTCAACCTTCCTATTTTTCTCTATCATCCTTTTACACCGGTTGGCCTGTCAGTAAGGTTATTTGGATAACCGCCAACCTATTTTTTGACGTTTGCGTAACTTACAGGTCTCAAACTCTATAGTTTAATTACAGCTCACAGAATTACAGATTATCAGATTAGAAGCCAGTTTAAATATAATAATATTTCAATGGAAATTTCCACATCAGGCACCACTCAGTATCGCATTAGAGGCGGTTGTTACCTGTAATTGGACATATCAACAAACAAAACACAATGGGCCTGATTATCAAATACACTTCACGGTGGAAACGAAATAAACGGCACGCCATTGAACTACGTTTTACGGGTTAGTGAAGTGTCGAAGATAATGATGAGTTTTCAGGCAGAATGAGCACTTTTCAAATAAAAAATCATAAATGAAAATTAACTTCTTCGTATCAAACTGGTATTCAATGTGAGTGGAAAACTTTGTTTTCTTCATGAGATATAATAATCTCATACAAAAATTTCATCTGAAGATAATTTGATGTTATAATGATAAATTTAGTGGGAAACTAATCTCGTATCCAGATGTCGACACCGTACCGTTGTCATCACGAATACGTTTCATTCCGTTTCCACCGTGAAGTGTATTCGTAGTGTATTCGAGAATCAGGCCCAATGTGTAAAACAAATTGAAACAACCCAGCAAACATTAAATCGTATAATTTTGCACGTGCTAAGTCTTACAAGAAATCATAATAAATCATTGTCGCATATAATATCAATCAGAGTATGTATTTTGTATATTTGAAATTGCATAAAATGTAAAAACTCGATTTTATATACCATTATCAAATTAAGTCGCAATTCGGTATAATAAACATCAATTTTATTATGTACATTGCCGTAAAATATATTTAATCCGCATCATATGCGTATATTACGCTGATGCAGTTTGTGTATCGTATAAGTGTATAATTCAAATCGATTCAGTACTGTAGTAAATCGTGTTGCATGCTGAAAAAAAACATGAAACAGTATATCATATTAGATCCTAATAAAGAACATATTACATCATATTGAAATGTCAATGAAATGCTGATGCACTCGAAAATAATGAAATGCACTCGAAATTGCTGATGTTCGATGAAAGTAGCAACGGCAAACATCCCTTCTAATGAAACATTCAGCAAAATGAAGTGAACTACGCCATTGAACGCTAATCTTAAATATATACCACATCGAATTTGGCACATTGCATCGCATCGCTTTGCAAGGTTGCCAGATTGATCTATTATATTTTATTAATATTAATCACAATTTAGTTGGATATGATTGTGAAAAAAAATTGTACAGTGAAAATTGTAATAAAAATAATTTAAAATTGAGATAGTTTTATTGATATTCATTAATTTTTTATTATTCCGGTTCAATGATATTATATATTTGGTTTGTATGATAGGGAAATGAAAGATCCTTTTCTTTGGAACATAGTTGAATAATAAAATCGGCAACCAGGAATGACTGATCCTACTGCATAGAATGTATTAGGTTATATTAAATCGAATCATATGTATGAGTGACGGCGCCAGTGGTTGTATGGTTAGCGTAACAGCCTCACAATCCGATCGGCCTGGGTTCAATCCCAGCTGGCGTCGTTGGGATTTTCTGAGGCGAAAAATCTCTGGTTACGTCTTCCTTCGGAGCGGAAGTAAAAGAAGTTGGCCCGGCTCATGAGTTGTTGAGTCTGATAGGTAGGAACAGGTGGAGTCGCCTCCCTGATGTCGGTGATTGGCACTAAAGTGGCGGAAATAGGCCGACGAAGAATAAGCGAAGATAAAAAAAAAAAAAATATGTATGAGTTTTAACCACTGTTGAATTAAATTTCAGATAGCGTGTAAATGATAATCCAGACAACCGGAGTTCGAATCCATATCGGAGCAGTTTTCACCAAACATCAATCTGTGCCATTTTAACCATTTATATTCCACTCCCAACACAAGTAAATTGAATAGTTATTATATCTACAAATATAAATACTCATATATAAAAATGGCGATTCGTGAGGCTATAATAAACATTTTACGAAAATATTTTGCGCCATTTGTTTTTTGTTCTATGTCTGTAATAAATCGTATATGAGTATGGCAAAAGTCGTATTAGGTGCGTTGATAATTCATGAATATATTCATATTAGATCGCAATTCAATTTCAACATAATCGCTATTATAGTCGATCAAAGTTGCATATTCATCCAAACTGATTCGGTAAGCATTTGCCATGTATGTATATGGCCTCCACTTTTGCATGCATATGTCAGTTAGGCGCATTATATGCCAACCAAAATTTAAAGCATATGATGTTATATATACGCTTGTTATGCGATTTAATGTTTGCTGGGAAGACAATCGTTGAAAACCTAACAAATAACCATTAGAAAAGTGTACAAAATCCATAATTTGGATCGAAAACACTCCTAAAAAATATTGTGCTGTAGTAATTTGCACAAGGGATGCTCACAAAAATGTTCAATTAGAGGCGCAAATGTACAATCATTCGTCCCCCTGTCATTTTAACTAAATGTCGAATTAGAGGCGAATCCCTGTATTAACGAAAATATTTTTCGGTTTGGAGAAACATGGCATCCTTTCGGGCAATCGGTTCTAGCGAAAGTAAGGTTCGAGAAACCCTGTTCGGATGCGAAAGGAAAACAAAACATGCGTTCTGATGTTGTTTTCCTAAAATAAAACATATTTTTACCATAAACAGTTTGCATTTATTAGTTTTACAGAATGGATGGGTAAGTATATGTAGATTTATGATGAATATAACAAATTTTCAATAAAAAACTCGTTTTCAAACGTAGGATCAGTTTTGATTCCCTCACTTACCTTCCCGACGATTCGTTCGTGATCGAGTGCAATGACGACTTCAGCGGAATATGCGAGGACATTGTACGATTGGCTAGTGTCACACATTTGGTGGATCAGTTGGACCCCGGAAATGAAAGCCCTCCCAGTAGCTGTTATTACTCATCAGGAAGATATTTCGACAAAGAGATACCTTCACTCTTCTCTGAAATGGAATACTTAACCGAGGTTTCTCCGGAAACAGAAATGGCCATCGTTCCCAGTAATCAAACCCCTTTGGCAGTGGACCCAATCGAGTTCTCCTGGAAACGAAAAGAGGATAAAATGAATGAACAATCTGAGTCCAAGAACGAAGAATCGCATTCGTCTATTGAGGAAATGCCGAAGGAAACGAATGATGTGGATAATAGATATATTGGCTCCACGAACTACAAGAAAATTCTGCAAAATTATATTCAAAAGGGTAAACGAAGACTGGAGGAAAGTGCTAACGCTAAAATGAAAGCGACTGTTGTGAGTGTAACCGCTGGCACCAATTCTACCTCCCTAATCGAGACCGTTACCTGCGCTTCCTACGTTGGCACACAATATTCCACCGGTGGTAGCTTACGAGAACCCGGGAATCAGTTTGTATCCGAACCAGCCCACTTGCCCAACTATCGCTGCCACGATTGTAACTCATGTTTTCTGTCTGTCGAAAGGCTCAAGAAACACACTTGCATCATAGCGGAACAGTACCAATGCCAGCTGTGTCGGCGAGAGTTTCGAAAGCGAAAGACCCTCGAGCAGCATATCAAATCCCATGACAAGGTATTTTCAACTGATGACGATCTACGAAAGTGGTGAATCGTTCGAAATGTGTGTTCGTTGGTGTTCAATTAAACTGTGTTTGTGTACGTTTGTAATGTGACTGTCCTGATCGAAAGTACTTTTTTGGAAATTGAACAAAACCCTGACCACAGATAGCGAAATGACTTCTTGGGTGGATCTATTTGGACATAAACGTTGGATGTGAGGCTGATTACCTGTTTTCTGTTGGAAAGAAAATCCGGCTTGTAATTGCTTTACAGCACATTTTGTTCAGTTTATTTCCTAATTTTAAAGAATTTAGAGTGCATACAGGTAGACGATTACATGAATCCGATGAATAAGTAGCTTTTTATTGTTAATATTTTTGCAAAACTTATTTTTTTAATATTACAGTTGATCTGATAACGACGTTTTACACTTCTAACTTTTATTTAGATTAATTGAAACATATATTATGTTCTTATTTATAAAGTCTGAATTGTAAGATAATTGATGGTTTCTAAACGAAAAAGACAATTAACAATTTTTAATCATGATTAGGATTGGGCGATCTTTATAAAAAGATCGATTTAGTCGAATCGATTTTTCAAACGGCGTAGGGATCGATCCACTGATTAAATCGGTACAAAAGAATCGATCTTTGTCGAATCGATCTTTGAAAAATTAATACGTTGAGTCCCACGGTTTTATAGCGACTCTATGGAAATTTTTAAAGTATTAGGGCCAACGTTTCTTATCGTAGTGTAGTATTTTTGTTTGAAAGAGAATGCTTATATTATCTTTATTATCATATGTTATACTGTCAGTCACCGGCCACAAGACCACATGCCACAAGAAATTTTAAAGTCCAAAAAAATAGTTACCTGGGCATTCGTTTTGTTGAATAAATTAATCGAAAAAGCATTATTAGGAATTCAACAACTGGTATCTGCCCAGAACGCAGCTGAAAACGATCCCATAAAAGCCAATAGTGCCATACGTCTGTCATGTAGTCGAAGCCGATTTTCGATTTTGGCACCCTTTTTAAAAATCAACCTTTCGCCTGGAATTGATGTCAACTTCTAGTTCAGTGATTCTATGAGCCACTGGTTACAGTACACTTCTCAGTAGCTGCTAGTTCTGTCTCTGTCAGCATTGGTACGGAAGTAAATCGTAGAAGAAGCAAAGAAAATCGTAAACATCTTTATAACATCGATGGATACTGGAGCATTTTATCTTGTTGTCCAGAATCTCTTGGTGAAGGACTAGTAGTATTTATAAAACGGACGGTATCATTTGAAGAACTTTTAAATGAACATACCGGAGGTCTTCATCATATTCACCTACGCATCAATGTTAACAGCGCACACCTCAATATGCACGCAATGTGTAGACCATCTTCATTTGAATTATCACAGTATCTAATCGCATTGGAATCAATACTATCGGCTGTAAGAAGCGGATCATCATGTATTATTATTGGGGATATAAATATACCTGTTAACCAACCGAACAAAAGAGCAGTTGAAGACTACCTCACAATGCTGAGTTGTTATAAATTTAAAGTATCTAACACAATTGTTACAAGACCAATCAGCAACAATATTCTTGATCACGTGATTTGCCTGGAATCCCCTATAAGAAAAGTAATGAACGAAACTGTCTTTTGCGGCATCAGTGACCACTGTATGGTGCTCTCCACTATCCATAATCACAAAAATAAGAACGAGCGAGTCTTACAAAAAACAATTGTAAACCATACTGAACTGAACGAATATTTTATGACTGCTATCAGATGTCTTTCAGCAGGATCTGCAGTAGCAAAGCTTCAGTATACTGTTAACCTGTACCGTGATTTGAAGCAAAAGTGTTCAAAAGTAATAACAATACATGCAAAAACAAAAGGCGTTTGTCCATGGATGAGTTTTGATTTATGGAAGATGATGCAAATTAATGACAAAATTCTATATAAAAGTAAAAGAAACCCTCTTGATATCTGCGTTCGGGATCAACTCGCGCAAATATCGAAAAAGCTTCAGAAAACGAAAGAGCATGCCAAAAGATCATACTACAGGAATCTGTTTCGTGACCCAAACCCCAATAATATGTGGAGAATTCTCGATCAAGTGCTAGGACGGACTAACTATGATCAACAGCAACAACACTGTGGGCTCACTGTGAAAGATCCGAAAGCAGTATCTGATATTTTCAATGAGTTCTTCAGCGAAATTGGACCCAAACTCGCCTCTAGCATCCCAAGATATCGGGGAATCAATAAGTTTGGAAGTTTAAGACCCACAAGTAACACAATCTCTCTGAGACCCACAAATAAGCTAGAAGTACTTGTGGAAATCAAAGATCTGGACAACTCCAAGAGCTGTGGACCAGATAGCGTACCCGCAATATTTTTTGAAAAGCCACTATGATTTTTTCGCTGATTTATTAACGGAAGTCTTTAATGAAATCGATACAGGAGTTTATCCGGAATTCCTGAAAATTTCCCGGGTAATACCAATCTTCAAATCTGGCTCCAAGAAGGACCCGAACAATTACAGACCAGTTTCAGTCCTATCGGTTTTTAATAAAATTCTGAAACGGCTTATCGTTCGTAGACTAACTAATTATCTTGAAGCGAACGATTCTTTTTATCATTGCCAATATGGTTTTCGTGCTGGATCAAGCACTCTTACTGCAACGAGTGAGCTTGTCGATTTCATATATGACGCAATGGATAATCGTAAAATAGTAGGAGTTCTGTTTCTGGACTTGAAAAAAGCATTTGACACTATTGATCATGCTATAATGCTGAAAAAACATGATAATTATGGTATCAGAGGAGCTGCGAACAGGTTAATACAAAGTTACTTATCCGAGAGAAAGCAGTATGTCTTGGTGCAGGAAGCTAGCAGTACACACAAGCACATGTCAGTCGGAGTACCACAGGGTAGCAACCTTGGTCCTCTTTTATTGCTGCTTTATATAAATGATTTGCCGAACCTGGGCTTGCACGGAAAACCTAGACTCTTCGCAGACGATACCGCAATTTCATACAAAAACACGGATGCTAACCAAATCATCACCCTAATGATACAAGATTTAGAAACGCTTGAACTTTTCTTGTCTGAGAATCTGTTGTCGTTGAACCTCACCAAGACCAAGTATATACTTTTCCACTCGCCTCGTCTTACGGTCTCTCGAAATCATGATCTAATCGTCAATACGCCTCTATTTATAAATCGTGCAGACAAACTTACGTGAGAATCCAAGGAGTTTCTGGAATTTTGTCAATTCGAAGCGTAAAACTACAGACAGCCCATCTAAGATGTGTTTGGGTGATTCGGAGACGTCGTCTGTCCCGGAAACATGTGATTTGTTTTCTAAACATTTTGCTTCAGTGTTTGTCGCTGATGCAGCCACCTCATCTGAAGCCGAGAGGGCTGCTGCTAACGTTCCAGAGTATCCAATAGACTTGCGGTCATTCGTTGTTACTCCCCAGATGGTAGAGAAGTCCGTAAAAAAGTTGAAACGTTCTACAGTTCCTGGCCCAGATGGAATTCCAGCAATAGTTTTCTGTCGCTGTGCTTCAGCTTTGGCGTTACCACTCTCCCGCATATACACAGCTTCGCTGGATCAAGGAGTCTTTCCAGATGTGTGGAAGCACTCATTTGTGTTTTCCGTCTTCAAAAAAGGAGACAAGTGTAACGTGAGCAACTATCGCGGGATAACCAGCTTATCTGCCGCCTCTAAGCTATTTGAGATGATTGTGAACGATGTTGTCTTCTTCGAAGTTAAGAGCTATATCTCACCAGTACAACATGGTTTTATGCCAGGACGCTCGGTAAGCACCAATCTTCTCGAGTTCTCATCATTCTGTGTCAACCGCCTAGAAGAACGTGCTCAGGTTGATGCTATTTATACCGACAAAAAAGCCGCTTTCGACCGAATTGACCACCGCATCCTGCTGAGAAAGCTATCCCGGCTTGGTGCTTCTGATGGATTCATCAACTGGATGAGGTCATATCTTTCTGGAAGAACGCTCCGTGTTAAGCTCCAATATCACATTTCGTCTCCGTTTGCTGTTTGTTCGGGAGTTCCACAAGGCAGTAATCTAGGGCCACTGCTGTTCGCGATATTCTACAATGATGTGTCCCTTATTTTAGCATCCGGCTGTGTGTCGATCTATGCAGACGACTTGTAGATTTATTTGGCTATCAGAACCCTTGAGGATTGCCGTCGACTACAGAGCTTGCTTGACCAGTTCGTCAGTTGGTGCCAATTGAATAAACTTACCATAAGCATCGCCGAGTGTGTGATCATGAGCTTTCACCGAAAAAAACAGCCAACTATATTCAACTACACGATTTGATTTTAGAGAGAGTCAGTCAGGTTAACGACTTGGGCGTTGTTCTCGATCATAAGCTAACTTTCGACGCACACCGATCTGCATTGATCACTAAGGCTAATCGTCAGCTTGGATTCATATCGAGAATCTCTAGGGACTTCACTGATCCCTATTGCCTAAAATCGCTGTACTGTTCTCTTGTTCGGCCGATTCTCGAGACTGCATCGGTAGTATGGATCCCTTACCAGCATATGTGGAGTATCAGGATTGAGCGGATACAAAAATGTTTTATTCGAAGAGCGCTCAGGCATTTGCCTTGGCGTGATCCCCGGAACCTAAGTTTAAATTCATTAAGACTATGTCAGATGAGTTTTTTTTATCCAAACAACAACAATACAATAACGATCGATGAAGTGGACAGTTTCAAGTATCTCGGACTAACGCTAGATTCGACGTTATCTTGGAGTAACCATATAAAAACGATACAGAAGGCCATCAGTGCCACTTGTGGAGTGCTCTGGAAAGTATCTAAGTTTTTGCCTTCAAAGCAGCTTATACTGTTCTACCACGCTTTCATACAGTCAAAAATCTGCTACTTAATCTCTATATGGGGTGTGGCAAGTAGAACTAAGCTCAAAACAATCCAGACGACTCAGAACAGATGCCTGAAAGTTATCTATAAAAAAACTCGGCTATACCCAATTATAGAATTATACAGGAACTCAGCGCTCTCTATATTACCGATTTCGGCTTTGCGTGAGTTGCAAGCCTTACTTCAAATGCAGAAAATCTTATACAACCCGATAGCACTTCACAATCAGACATTCCATCGCACAGCACATCGCTATGAAATGAGAAACTCTCCGACTCTCGTCGTAAGCCGTCCAAATACTGAATACGGAAAGAGGTCCAGCAGAAACTACGGTAGAACAAGATACAACGCACTTCCCGTGACCATGAGGTCAGAACGAAACCCACAGATTTATAAACATCGCCTTACTAGTTGGATTAAAAATCACATCGCTAACTACATTAGTTAGATCGATTTAAAACAGTGTGATATCGTATACTGCTGTCTTCAGCTCCCTTCAAAGAGATTATTCCTCACTGCGGGCCGTCACGTCAAATTGCTGTTGCACCATTACGTTATTACTAATGTCGCAATTTCGCACTTCTTTTCATCCGCCTCCTATCGCCTAGCAACACTCTGTCGCATTCTACAGCTACTCAATCAATTCCGTCGTGCACCATGATGCCACCCACCATAGTTCCGACTAACGCCACTACTGTTGCCAACAAATATTGAATATTTTACCACCCGTTTTTTGACGTAGGACTACGTCTTACATTAAGGGTGCCAAATCAGAAAACAGGTCACGTTTTTATGAAATAAAGTTAACGTTAACAACTATTTTTGTTGCGAACGGATTTTAACGAACGGATAACGATACCAATCGAATCGGAATTTTTTCTTAGATTTGTTTGACATGTTTGATATTACAATCCCATTGTCCGTATATGGTTTATTCTGCTCGTTTTGTGTTTTATGTTTCCCCTCGAGCTGTGAACGCTAGCGAACATTTCACTTGAAGTGCATCTGGCACTGCAATTAACACAAGCATCCGAGTTATTGATATAAAGAAACAAATTGGGGCATATGACCAATTAGTGTATTGTTCTCGCAAAGGCAAGAAAGAATAGTTGCTTCTCGAAATGATTCTACAAAACCATGCAAGCCATTAAATCTTTTCAAAGTCCCCGGAACTTTTCGCTAAAGAGTTATTTATGAAATTTCGACGTATTCGCAAATAATATTCGAAATGATAAAAAAAAAAAGAATGCGTAGTCCTACGTTCTAAGTTTGTTTTTGAGCTTAATGGTGGTTGGGGACTTTACGATCGATGATTTAGTTTTTACTAATTCGTGCATGGCTTCCAAGTTGAAAGTGGCTTCAAAGTACAGGGTTTTCCAACTTTAAATTCCGAAAGTAAATTGAAATAAAACACACATAGAATTCGAATTTCGATGAAACTTTTATTTCAAATTAAAGTTTGGTTTATGCCATTATGTGTGAAATACAACATCATTCAAATGTCCACCTAGAGCTTCCTCGCACACCTTGATCCGGAACAGGTAATTTTCGATGACTTTTCGGCACATATGGGGCGGTATCTCGGTCATAACTTCACGAATGTTGTCTTTCAAATGTTCAAGAGTTTGCGGAGAGTTGGCATAGACACGGTCTTTCGCATAACCCCACAAAAAAAAGTCTAGCGGGTTCAAATCTCATGATCTGGACGGTCAATTGACATCACCAAAACGCGAAATTATGCGTCCCTCAAATTTCGTTCGCAATATGGCCATGTTCGGTCGTGTTGTGTGGCACATGGCGCCGTCCCGCTGAAACCACATGTCATCCGTATCCATATCTTCAATTTGTGGCAAAAAAAATCGGTTAACATGCGGCCATAGCGCTCACAATTCACAGTTACCGTCTCGCCGTCCTCATTTTCAAAGAAATACGGCCCGATGACTCCACCAGACCATAATGCGCACCAAACAGTGACTTTTGGCGGATGCAATGGCCTCTCAACAATCACGTGTGGATTTTCTGAGCCCCATATACGGAAATTTTGGTGTTCACATAGCCACCGAGCTCGAAATGGCCTCATCGCTGAAGAAAATTTGATGCGCCGAAAATTCACCTAATCGACGTATGCCCGACGCATTCCATGGTCACCACGCTCTAATTTTTGTACCAGTTGGACTTTATATGGATGTAGGTGCAAGTCCAAACGCAAAATTCTCCACAATGATGTGTTTGACAAGCCCAATTGCTGAGCACGCCGTGGAATCTAAACATTCGGGTCATCCTCCACACTGGCAGCAACAGCAGCAATATTTTCGGCCGAACGCACATTACGATGATGCGCAGGTTTCACAATATCCGCTACGGATCCAGTTTGTTCGAATTTACGCACTACATTAGAGATTGTGTGCTCTGTAGGCCGTCCATGACGACCAAAATCCGTCCGTAATGCTCGAAAAACATTTGCCTGTTTTTCATCATTTTTATAGTATAATTTAACAAAATTATCACGTTGTGCGATGCTAAAACGATCCATATTGTAAAATGGCAGACATTCAACTAACGATATGACGCTTTGGTTGACAGCTATGTCAAACGGTGGTCAGCGCTGGGCTGTATACTTTCGGAAGCCCGAAATGGAAAACCCTGTACAAGGCATTGCAATTCGGATGAAAAGAAGAATTTTCCCAAGGGCGAGAGCTGTGTTCATTGCTATAGTTACCACCAACCCAATCGTTTTGTTTTTTGACGTAGGACTACGTCTTTCATTTCTATACCGGGGTGTAAAATCAAAGTTTCGAAAACGAAAGCGTTACGCCGGAGGCCGAGATTTTGAGTGTTAATAGCTCCTAAACAACTGAACGAAATGGTATGATAAACACTTCATTCGAAAGATAAAATGTCTACGCGTTCTATACTTGTTACTTTCTGATCCAAAAACTTGTTTCAATAGTCTTAAATTTGATTTCAAAACAGGCTATTGAAATCACCAATCGGTATATAAGCGAGCGCCGCTCGGAAATCCACTCAGTTCTAATTGAACAGCGATTGGAGCATGTTGTCGCTGTTGTGGTGAAGCTCTTCATTTATCATGATAGCGCGGATGAACGGTGTCACCAAGAGCCTGTTTGTGCACCTTAGGCCAGAAGGGAATCCATCAGAAGGAGAGTGATGCCACAAACGGTTCCCCGGGAAGATCTCGAAGCAGCCGCTACACACACACATAAACGCGCGGAATTCTTTCCGTTTGGATGCCATTCAGCATCGAGAAAGATCCGGAAAATAATCTGCCAGTTCCTCCGGGAATTTAAAAATACATTCATGTGAAAGAGTTTATTTGAATGTTTTCTATCCATGTAACACTGTGAACAAATATGTTTCAATCAAGTGCTATCCGATCGATAAACTTTTACTTAGTCGCGGCAATACATACACACACTCTTTACAGATGCACGGGCCGAAGGTTGTGCAGTCCACTGATCAGATGCTGTTCAGAAAAAGATACATTTTTATGCATTATGTGATTCGATGAGAACCACTGACAAAAAGAAGCTACTAATGATCATTGGTAGTTATATGAGAAATGGTTAAAATTTATTTGAATAATATCTTTAAAAGTTTCAGTTCAGTAGTGCGCTTGGTCAATTTTACCCCGGTGATCAACTTGGTCCCCGATGACAGTATCAAGTTCTCTTGGTCGTGAAGGTGGAAGCTAACCACAAATGGTTGCTCATTTCTTTCATCTCCCTCCCTCACCCCTCGCCCGAAAATCAGTAATTTTGCGAAACAATGTGAAGAAAATGATCATTTTCGCACACTTCCCATCAAGTAATATCAACCAAACTCTACTCGATTACTCACAAGATATTAAATTTTCATCTACTGTCGCACTATATAGTGAAAAACGTCGGAAAACACGAGCTAGTGCTCTGAAAGTTAAATTTTCATTTTTCAATCTTCGTCAATGGTTTTGTTTGTATTGGTGAAAGCATCGTTATTTTTCGACACTGATGCCAGACAACACCATCGAAACAGCTATATAAACCACTCAATAAAATGTTATTCCTGAGTCATATCGTTTCATGTAATGAAAATCAATAGAATGAAATTGTGTTGATATCAATACAATTATTATTTTTACGTTTGTAATGTAATGTAATGTAAGTTTTAGCAACTTTAACATTGGTTAAGAAAATTGTATTGCAGAGCTCGGCACACTGCCACGGCTGCCTATGCTTTCAAAAACAGTAAACGGAAAAGTATTACATTCAATCAAAATGCCTCGGCCAACGAAGAGAAGGGTTAAGACTCATTTTCAAACAGGAACACTTTGAAAGGGATACCAATATATTTCTAACGAACAAATTTCTTTCTGATAAAGTAAAAAATACAACAATTAAGGGAAATCAGGATCATTTCAGAAAATCAGGCAAAATTGAGTGTTTGTCTAGATATCAGAGAACGTCCCAACAAGTCTGGGAAATCCTGGAAAATCAGGAAGGCTCACATTTCTGCCCACCCGTTTTTTTAGTCTGTGTTTTCATAACACGGACTACAAAAGCGGGTACGAACACAACGCTTTGAGCCAGTTATTCAAGACTACATTGGAAGATATGTCTTCATATCTTCTGCTCACTGAATCTCTACGCATACCGTTTAATGATTAGGCAAAATGTTGATAACCATTTGATGCAATAATGTCGATTGATTCAACATTATGCGTTGGATGTACTTGTCAACATCGAAACTAAGGGCCCGAAATTCGCGGTTCGAGAAGTTCGTAATCTTGAGAGATGCAATAACTTCAGAGGAAAATGTATAATACAATGATCTTTGACAATTGTTTCGTTCACATATTTTGGAAGTTCTAGGTATCATACCAAGTGTAAAAGGACGACCATTAAATTTACTTGTAATGGAGAATGAATTGACCTTATGTGGCATTTGTTTAAACTCTTTACTTACAAAGCAACTAGAAAACCTCCCTGATGTAGCAGAACATCGCTTGTTGAATTTATTTAATCAGTTTCTGGAGCATAATGTTGTTCCGGATGATTGGAGACAAGTGCGAGTTATAGCAATACAAAAACCCGGAAAACCCGCTGTAACGAGATAACTTATTATCCTCGTTCATGTAGCTGTAGTTTTTCAATTCGTACCGCCCAATAGCAATGCTGTCTTGTATACGGAAATTGTTGGAGAAAATGATCTTGTTTCGCCTTGATCGATGGGTTGAAACGAATGGCCTGCTCTCAGATACACAATATGGGTTCCGCAGGGGCAAGGGGACGAATGATTGTCTTGCGTTGCTTTCTTCAGAAATTCAAATGGCTTACGCCGAAAAAAAAACAAATGGCTTCAGTATTCTTGGACATAAAAGGGGCCTTTGATTCTGTTTCAATAGAGGTTTTGTCAGACAAATTACACTCTCGGCGTTAGGAAATCCAGCCGGTATACCACGCCACGCGGCACATCCATCGTCAGCGGTATGCGATATGCATACCCAGCAGAATGAAATAATAAAAAGGCCACAGCCATGTGGCTCGCTCTCTTTTCTCACACTGGACGTCGGCTAGGGAATAAGTAGGTTAGGAATTTAATAAAACTCTTTTTTAAAAAGTATATAAACAGGAAGAGTTTCCTTACTGGCGCAGCCGGTAGGATACCCATCAGGAGGTTTTAGAAAAAAAGTGACAAAGTGACAGTGAAAGCTTAGTAGTGATCACCAGCAGCAGCACCGAATAATCATTCTGGAGCATCGCTTGGACATCGCCCCTAGCAGAACGACAACTATTGCCCGCCTCCTCGGGGCCTACATATCAGCATATCGAATGCTGGAAATAATCGTGTAAGTACACACATTTAATTATACTTAACTACCGAAACAATGCCAGACGAAAAGTGCAGTGAAATTGAGCAGCTCCGTAACACGGTTGAGGAGCTTAAAACAATGCTCGCCGGGGGGCAGAATGACGATCTTTATCGCCTGCCAGATCCCATCAAAAATTTGTCCGAGTTCACGGGCAACAAACGAGAATTAAACTCGTGGTTGGAAGAAGTTGACGAATTATACGATACCTTTAAAGTGAAGGGACGAAAGGGTGCTCCTGACACATTAAACATGTTCTATCTCAGAGCAATAAGAAACAAAATTAAAGGTGAGGCACGCACCATTCTATGTGCCAACGGGAATCCCAGTACTTTACAGGGGATTAAGAAAATTTTGGTCGAAAACTTCGGTGACCAAAGAGATTTTACTACTAACCTTTCACTTTTATTCCATATCCGTAAAGGTGACAAAAACAATTCGAGATTCTTTAACGAGGTTAAAGAAATCAATACTAAGTTGAAGGCTAATCTTCAAATGAACCCGCTTTCACCAAACGAAATTATCGAGATGATAACAGTTTCAAAATATTTGGACAATATAGGGGAGCCACTTGCGTCCATTATTAGAAATTCTAAACCTTCTACACTCGATGAAGCACACTCAGCAGTTATGCTTAATGCTAACGCCGAGACACGCGCAAAGGGGACGGTAAAACCAAAAGCATTCGGAAATCAAGCACACCAAAGTAAATTAAATTTTAATCAACCCCCACCGCAACAGCAACAACAACAACAACAACAACAACAACATAAGAAACCATATCAGCAATACAGAGCGCGGGTTGAGCATAATAATAATGAATCAAATGGAGCGCAAAGCGCCATAATGGACAATGACTCGGACGATGACAATGACGATGACGATGATGACGAATCAGATATCGCAGTGGAATCCAATGAACTAAATTTTCACGTGGTCAGATTGAAAAACTCTCGAACTTGAATTTTATACCATACATTCGTTTTACGACTTCGAAAGGTTATTTAAACTTTCTGGTCGACACAGGGGCCAATAAGTCGTATATAAATCCGGAACATGTCAAAACCGCTAGCAAGGTATCTAATCCTGCGGTTGTAACAAACAAAAATGGTAAATTTGTAATAGATAGCGTTGTACATGCTAATTTGTTTGCAGAATCCTTCAGTGAAAAATTGCCATACCACGTGTTTAAATTTCATCCATTTTTCGATGGCCTTATAGGCTACGAAAATTTAGCGCGCATGAACGCAATCATTGATACAACACATCATTTTTTAAAAATAGGTAACAGAGAGTACTCTTTCACAAAGTACTATCCTTCAAACATAAATTTCCACGAGTGTCGTGAAAAACTTGGTGAGATTTGTACTACATCGAATGGCATCTTTTTAATTGAGCATGAAACAGATATCAACTCAAATGTCACTGTAAATCCTGGCTTATATGTAGCCGAGGATAACAGGGCAACAGTATTTCTGTCTGCAAATGGAAAGAAAAGAAATCACAACTTAAAACCATTCGATAATGATCCTTACTTGTTGGAAGACAAATGCAGTACAGGTAAACTAAAATTTCCTGCCGATCATTTAAACAAAGAAGAAATCCGCCTACTGGTTAAAACCCTGAAGCCATTCAAAGACATATTTTTCAATGAAAGCGAAAGGTTAACTTTCACTCATGAGGTAAAACATTCTATAAACACGACTAATGAAAAACCCATCCATCAGCGTACATACAAGTACCCATACCACCTTCGAGAAATTGTTTCTGAACAGATTCAGAAGATGTTAGACAACGGGATTATTCAAGAGTCCTCATCACAGTGGACATCTCCGATTTGGGTCGTACCCAAAAAAGACGACAATTCAGGCAAAAAGAAATATAGGATTGTGGTTGACTATCGCAAGCTAAACGAAGTCACACCCGCTGACCGATACCCTATACCGGAAATCAGCGAGATCCTTGACAGATTAGGAAAAGTTCAATATTTTTCCGTGTTAGACTTAGCAAGCGGCTTCCATCAAATTGAAGTGGAACCAGCTCACATTCCCAAGACTGCCTTTAATGTAGATCATGGCAAATACGAATTCATTCGCATGCCGTTCGGGTTGAAGAATGCGCCCGCTACTTTCCAAAGGTTGATGGACTCTGTATTGAGGAAACACCTGGGTATCAGATGTTTCGTCTATATGGACGACATCATTATCTTTTCCTCTTCCTTGGAGAATCATCTGCAAGATATCACTAAAGTTTTGCAAACTCTGAAAGAAGCCAATTTAAAGGTACAGTGCAATAAGTCGGAGTTTCTTCGCAAAGAGGTTGAATTTCTTGGGCACCTCGTTACTGTTCAAGGAGTTAAACCAAACCCAAAGAAAGTAGAGGCGATCAAAAATTGGCCAATCCCAAGGACATTGAAGGAGTTGAGATCGTTTTTGGGAACCGTATCTTACTACCGCCGATTCATACCAAAATTTGCATCCATCGCAAAACCAATGACTTCGAAATTACGCGGAAAAAGTAAAACGTTTGATGTAACTCATGATTTCGAAACAGCCTTTAAACAGTTAAAGGATATAATGACTAAGGATTTGCTATTACACTATCCAAACTTTGACGAAGCTTTTATTGTGACTACGGATGCCTCTAACGTAGCAATTGGGGCAGTGTTATCGCAACTGGTTGATGGTAAAGAGAGACCTATTGCATATCTCTCTCGAACTCTTTCAAAGGCTGAAGAGAATTACTCAGCCACTTCAAAGGAGCTTTTAGCGATATATTTTGCCGCGAAAACGTTTAGGCCGTATCTCTATGGTCGACGATTTACTATATACACGGACCATGAACCATTAACAAAAGAGCTAAAATTGACAGACGCCACTGGCAGAGTGACCCGACAACGGCTTTATCTGGAACAGTTCGACTTTCGAATCATTTACAAGAAAGGAAAGCAAAACGTAGTCGCGGATGGGCTTTCCAGGATCCCCCGCATGGAACTCAATCTTCAAACGTTGGAAAGCGAATGCTTTGAAAATCACGAAGTATATGGTCCAGAAATTATCAACAAATACAAGAACCAGCTTATATTTAAAATTACTAAGGATAAGTCTAAGAGCCCACATATAATATATAATACTTTTCCAGGTCAAGTAAGACACATTTTTCATAGAAATGGATATTCAGATGGAGACCTAACAAGGATTTTGAAGGATTATCTGGATCCAACAACGAATAACGGTATCTTTGCGCCACTCGACATTTCTTTGTCGTGTCGAAGGATAATTAATAACACATTTAGCAAGACCTTAAAAATTAACTTCTCCAATCTCAAACTTCCAGATTTGATGTCATCAGCGGACCAACAGGAATTCATCAAACGATGTCATAATTTTAACCACAGAGGATGGAAACTCACATACAGTGAGCTACAGAAATCTGTATACTTCCCAGGGATGTTATCTAAGGTCAAGGTATTTGTACAAAACTGTGAATCTTGCAAATTTGCCAAATATGAACGAAAACCGTTCAAAATCCCGATTGGTAGAAGAATTTATGAAAGACCGTTTGAAAATGTCTTCATAGACGTTTATGTCAAAGAGGGTGAAAAATTTTTAACCCTCGTTGACGCGTTCTCAAAGTTTGCGCAAATTTACAAGATTCAAAATGAAACTGCCGATGAGTTAATGGAGACTCTGACTGAATACTTTAAAAGTTTCGGCCTACCAAAAATGATCACTTGTGACCAAGCCACAAGTTTAAGAAATGCAAAATTTAACAAATTCTTACACAAACTTGGTATATCTCTTCATTTCGCGAGTTGCAGTAATGGCAACGGAATTGTGGAACGTTTCCACAACACATTGCTCGAAATGTCTATGGCAAATAGAGACAAAATAGAAAATCTTTCACTTTATCAGGGCCTAGTCTTGGTAACGACCCTGTATAACGAGACAAAGCATACGACGACAAAACTCACACCTAGAGAAATAATATTTGGAAATTCATCGTCCCTTAACATTGACGAAATCAACCTTTCGAAAAACAAAACACTTCAGACCGCTAGAGACAATATATCCCTAGACGCAAACAATCACAATTCTAAATTACCCATAATATCAAAGGACGATTTCAAGAAACTGGTAAATAGACAAGCACTAGTAAAATGTAAAGCACATCCAACGCCTCACGGACACAGATATCGACTCATAAACATCAAAACTGAAACGGACAAGACAGTGACCGACGACACAAACATCAAAATTCACAAGAAAAGCATCAAAAGATCTCCTATCTAAACCCCTCATTTATATGATCTTCCTTCCAGACTATGTCTACTACTCCAGGGCGGACACTGCGATGTCCGCATACACGATTTAAATCAAAACCCTCTAGCTGTTGTGTCATTAGGACCTGCGAGAATAAGCCATAACTATGTTAGAATTATCCACCGTGTAAATGTAAGTTCTATTGAATCCATTATTGAAAAACTGATTGTAATTGCAAATGAAAAGATAACACATAGACACATCCTGAGCCCACTTATAAAATCTAAACAAGAAAAATTGTTAATAACTTTTGGAAAACTGAAAACGCCAAATATTAGACGATTCAGACGATGGGAAACCCTAGGAAAAGCCTGGAAATATATATCAGGCAGCCCGGATGCCGAAGATTTGAAAATCATTAATACCACTACCAATACACTAATTGAACAAAATAATAAGCAAACAGCAATTAACAAGCAATTTGAAGAAAGAATCAATAACTTAACAAAAACTATCTCTTTGCTAGCTACCGACTATTACAAGTCATATAATGAAACAATGGATGGATTTGAATCAGTTAATCTTTTATTTAATTAAGATGAGCTCATCAAGAATTTAGAGATAGTAGAGGAGGCTATAACTTTAGCTAGGTTTAATATACCAAGCAGCCGCCTCATCAGCCCAGAAGAAATCTTCGCAGCACAACAGTTTCTCACCAGCAACAATTTCGAACTAGATTCCTTCGGCACTATTCTGGATATCGCCAGCGCTTATGTTCTTCGAACCTCACATTCAATTATCTACACCTTAAAAGTTCCAAGAATTAAGGATGTCATTTATGAGCTACACTACATCGAACCAGTCATAACCAATGGTACACGTGTTCATCTATCTTCAAACTACTATCTAAAAGGACCCAAATCTTACCATATGCAAAATTTATGTCCTAAAACCAGAGGACTTTACATTTGCCAAGAGTCGCAGTTAGAAGTAGCAGGAGCATGCATTCAACAACTAATGAGTGGAAGTTCTGCCCAATGTATGGTTGAGAAAACGTATGGTCAAAATTTTGTAAAGAAAATCAACGACGCCAATATCGTTGTAAATGATGCAAACATGACTATGTCTTCAAGCTGTTTTAAACACACGAAAGACTTGCAGGGATCTTTCTTAATTCAGTTCTCCGGATGTACTATCCACCTAAATGGAGAGGAGTATACAAATCTCGACGCTGAAGGACCTGCAACGTCTTTTATTCCAACCACCGGGTTAAAGGTAAACGCCACTGAAATCATCAATCGTATGCCTCTAGACTACTTACAGAAACTTCATCTAAATCATCGAGAACACCTGCACAAGCTCAACTTGACGACGACAAACATACACGGAAGTTTGCGCACCTTCAAGTGGATATCCTTTGGTTCATTCTCCGTTACAACTCTAATCATCCTCGGAATCATTTTCACCTTGGTCATCAAAAACATACTTCCACCATGCAATAGAACCAAAATCGTTATCAAGGGAGACACGCCAACGGGTAGTATGGAGGACATTGTAGATGAATATATTCAGAAGAAACCGAGGGTTAAGTTCACACCGCAGCAAGATAATTGAGGAAAGCCGAGGACGACTTTCGACTAAAAGGGGAGCCGTTAGGAAATCCAGCCGGTATACCACGCCACGCGGCACATCCATCGTCAGCGGTATGCGATATGCATACCCAGCAGAATGAAATAATAAAAAGGCCACAGCCATGTGGCTCGCTCTCTTTTCTCACACTGGACGTCGGCTAGGGAATAAGTAGGTTAGGAATTTAATAAAACTCTTTTTTAAAAAGTATATAAACAGGAAGAGTTTCCTTACTCGGGGTCTACCGCCTCTATTGAATAATATGTTATATAACTTGCTTTGTGAGAAACATTTGAATTTTTCTCACGGAGATTCGGCAGTGAGTCGAGTCTCTTACATGGGCCTCCCTCAGGGCTCCTGTTTAAGCCCCCTTTTGTACAACTTCTATGTAAGCGACATTGACAATTGCCTTACACAAAATTGCAGCTTAAGTCAACTTGCAGATGATGGAGTAGTGTCTGTCGTAGGATCAAAAGAATCCGACATGCAAGAACCCTTACAATATACTTTGAACAATTTTTTAACCTGGGCCATTGGGCTAGGAATCGAATTCTCCACGGAGAAAACAGAGATGGTGGTTTTTTCTAGGAAGCATAGACCAGTAAAACCAAAGCTTCAACTTTTGGGTAAACCGATCACTCATGCTATGTCATTCAAGTATCTTGGGGTCTGGTTCGACTCCAAATGTACTTGGGGGGCCCATATTAGGTATCTGAGTAAAAAATGTCAACAAAGAATAAACTTTCTCCGTACAATTACCGGCACCTGATGGGGAGCCCACCCCGAAGATCTTATAATGTTGTATCGAACAACTATTCTCTCAGTGATAGAGTACGGCAATTTCTGTTTTCAATCAGCTGCCAAAACACACCTCATTAAACTCGAGAGAATTCAGTATCTTTGTCTCCGTATCGCATTGGGATGTATGCCCTCAACGCATACCATGAGTCCCGAGGTTTCCGGTGTAAGGTTATGAACCCGTTGGTGATCGGAAATTTTGAACAGCTGATCGAGCTAAATTTTCAATCTGGGTTCATGAGTCCATATCATGAATTCATCTCCATGCAGGTTGATCCTTCGTATATTCCCAACCGTGTTTGTTTTCCTGACTACATCAATTCCTCTGTGCATTTTGATCTGTCCATGAAGCAGGATATCCATGGAACATTAGATTATCTTCGATCGAGGATCGTTCCAACGATTTTCGATGCAAAGTATGGGGATATCAATTGTAATAATATGTACTTTACTGATGGGTCCTCTATGAATGAGTCCACAGAATTTGGAGTGTTCAACGAAATTTTTAGCACCTCCCACAGTCTTCAGAATCCTTGCTCAGTGTATATTGCTGAATTGGTAGCGATACACTGGGCGCTGGACAGCGTCGCCTCACGACCTGTTGAACACTATTACATTGTAACGGATAGTCTTAGCTCTGTCGAAGCTATCCGTTCAGTGAGGCCGGAAAAGCACTCGCCGTACTTCCTTGAGAGAATACGAGAAATTTTGAGTGCTTAATCCAGACGCTGTTATGTCATTACCTTTGTCTGGGTCCCTTCACATTGCTCAATTCCGGGTAATGAGAGGGCTGACTCATTAGCAAAGGTAGGTGCAATTGAAGGCGATATTTATCAGCGTCAAATCGCCTTCAATGAATTTTATTCTTTAGTCCGCAAAAATACCATAGTTAACTGGCAACGCAAATGGAACGAAGATGAATTGGGCCGGTGGCTCCACTCGATTATCCCTAAGGTTAGCCTCAAACCATGGTTCAAAAGTCTGGACTTGAGTCGGGACTTTATTCGCACCTTCTCCCGACTCATGTCCAAGTACTGTTCGTTAGACGCGCTACTCTTTCGTATTAATTTTGCCGACAATAATCTTTGTGTTTGTGGCCAAGGTTACCACGACATCGAGCACGTTGTTTGGTCGTGTGAGCTGTATCTTGTCGCCAGATCTAATTTAGAAGACACCCTTCGGGCCCGAGGAAGGCAGCCCATGGTGCCGGTGAGAGACGTGTTGGCTCGGTTAGACCTTGATTACATGTCCCAAATATATGTATTCCTTAAAGCTATCGATCTTCGTGTGTGATTGTGCTTATATCCTTATTTTTTCCTTTTCCTTTTCCTTTGTGAGAGATCGGATCCCTTCTTAAGTATAAGATGAAATGTAAATACATATAAGATATAAGATAGGTTTAAGGATTGAGTGTGATGAGTGTGATTGAGAGTGTGAGTGTGATCATTGTCAACATATCCTCATATCCCCTCCTTTTCCTGAAGAAAATATGTCACCCTTCTAATCTCGAGTCGACCGCGAGTAATCGGTTTCCTATATTATTAACATTAGAATTAAGGAAAAATGTATATATACTAGTAACAATACAGTAAGGAGTTCGGCTCCTTTAAACTTATGTAACTGAGCCTGTAAAAATGAACGATTTAAAAAAAGAAAAAAAAAGAAAAGCAACTATAAATTAATCAATACAAACAAATGATTACTAAGTCAACCTTTACACGTCAACCTTTCAAATTAACCACGTTTATCATTCAAATTTATTTGCTCCTAAATTACACCGATTACTTCGAGATACATACAGTGAACATGTTCTATTGGTTGACATGTTTGAACGCGTTGGGCTTTTCTGAGTTGATGTATTTCATGTTGCAGATAAAGAACATGAAAAAAAGGCCAATGTTTGATCATCATGCTGTAAAATCGCGATACTTTTTCATGCGACTTACTCATAAGAAATTATCTATTGCTTCATTTCAAAATGTTTCTAATGATAATAATTCCAGTAATAATCATTATTTAGAATCGATTTTTTCTCATAAAACAAACATTGCTTAGCTAATTTTTTACGCATCATTGAATCATTGTACCAACAAATTTGATTGATTAAACAGTTTCTCGCACAAAGAATCTTCCGTTATGATTGCTTGCCTGTGCTGTGTCAATCATGATTTATTATTCCGCCCACGATTTGCCAGTGTTTTCTTGGTGAGTTTTTCATCATCCAGCCCGTTATAATCTCCCGACTCATTTTTCGGTCGTAATGTAATGCATGCCTAATAAATCATTCGCTGTTCTGCTTCTCATGCATTCATCCCTTTCAGATTTTTCTTAATGTCCTGACGCAGAAAACGAGCAGAACGGGGAAAATCGTGGGAAAGAGCCAATGGAGCGTGGATTATTCCTTTTTTTTACTTTCTTTCCCAGAAAGGCTGACTTCCGACGCGAATTCCTTCGGAATGGTCGTTCATCATTAGCTCCCATCACGGCGAGCTACTGTAGGTACACGTGATTTTTCAGCCCCCGTTTTGTCAGCGACAGAGGATTTTCTTTTATATTTTTTCGTGTTAATAATAATACCGATAGGCGGAATGTATAGCAACGCAATCACGTGTTCGTTGTGGATCACGTGGATTACACGGTAGGATAAACTGGTAAATCGAAAGGATATTATGTTGGAACGCTTTATTCGACAGTCTCTTATGGGTGAGTAACATAATATTCCATCTAGTTCGAATCTGATATCCGAATATCGATGTTACCGATTGTGGTGAGACCATCGAAATCCAAAATATCGTCATTGGTGATGCTCAGCTCAAGGATTTTAAGTTTATCAACAATAGATTTCATTTGGAATGAGATACCATCCGCGTAATCTTCGGCAGAGGTAACTGCATCGACGTAAGGCTTCAGTGCAGGATTGGCCGTGAGGTAGCCTCTAACGTGATCCAGAGGCACCTTGGATTCTGCAGGTGTCAAAACTTGTAGGAATAAATAGTTGGAAACAGTTCCTTCGGAACACCGGTTCGATAGATGCGAAATAACTCGCTCAAGTAGATCGATTTCGACATCAGAATCCGAACCATGAGTTACGAATTGAGGAGTTGTGGTCGGACAGGCACATCGTCCCTGGGGTTTGATAATGTATTCTGTAAATAGAAATAGAGTAAGAAATGTACATTATTTGACATCCAAACATATCATTTTGGAATTACTCTTGTGAATACCAAAATATACTCACCATTCACTACCATCCTCTTTGGTTTGTGGCGTTGAACAGTTTTGCCGTTATCAGTGATTACCACATATTCGAGAATATCTCCCCTTTTTACAATCAGCTCGTCGCTTTGGATGAAGAACTTCCCGTGCATTGAATCCGTGGTATTTTTGCATAAATTACACACAACTGGTCCATTTTTTCTTCCCACGGGATTCACATACAACTCGATACCGAACATTTTCAGTTCCGGCTTGTGGGGCGTCCATAGCTTGATGCCTTGTGGATCCAGCACCTCGAAGTCCACCCTGCAAACACTGTGTCCCTTGTTGGCACTGCTGCGGAACCAATCGAGGAAGCCGGCCTGCCCAGGAGCGAAGCAGAACGCCAGTACCGATAGAGCGATGACGTAAACACGCGCCATGTTTCGCTGGAATTTCGTTAAGAACTGCTCCGATTAGGCGCCGATCGCAGATCAAATCGAACATACGACTAAAGCGTGAGAATGAGAGTGATTCACTTTTATTGTTTGTCTCCCAATTGAGTAAGGTTATCTACTGCCTCGGGACTCCTCAAATCGTTCACCGCTAGCGATGTTTGAGAATCGTTTGGTATTTCCAACAACTCAATGCGTACGAATGTGGGAAAAGGAAATGCTAATTAACACTAATTAACTAAAATTACTTACAAGCGACTGTCCGTCTACTGTAGAGTATAAATTAATAAGAGATGGAACCAATTCTGCAGACTAGTTTGGATGTGATCGGGGACTTACCCGTGGTAATTGTTGTTTGTTTTGATCTGTTCCATAGTTCAATATGAATGAGGCATCTTACCCAAAGTACGTTGCGCTACGCGTTAGCACGAAGTTTCATTACTTGCACTAATTAACACTAAATGTACCATGACCAGTTATGAACTTTTGAACTGAAAACGAGCTTATCTTGTTATCGCTTTTGCACATTTGACTTTATGACTAATTGTGTAGGGGAAGGTGGTCTAGCACCGACCAAAACCAGCCCCCACTCCCTCTTGAATCCTTGTATAGGTGACGTAAGCGACAAAATGAACAAAATCAACTTTTTCGTTGCTACGCATTCTCCATAGGTAATACATACTTTCTGATCAGAGTGTTTTCTAATAGATGAATATTGGAAACCATTGAAACGCTACTCATATAGTTACTATTCTCTGTTCATAGCACCGTGATGAACGTAGAACGTAGAAAACTTGATTTTTATGCTGTGATTACTAGAATTTCTGCATTTGAAACTTCAAGATGGTAAGGTAAAAATGAGATTAGTGATGAAATTAAAATATTTTTGACGTGACCTGTAAATTGGATTCATATTACCTTCCGTGCTAAAACTGTAATAGACTCGCAACAAACCACTTCTACTTCTACCAGACATTTCTTTTAATTTCTTCCAAATTTACTTGTTTGTGTTGACGACAATCACTGAAACTACTGATGGAGACATTTGACCGGATATCCGGCAAGATTGAAATGGACCGGATATCCAGCGGCCGGATATTCGGCTCTTTATTTACGAATACGAAACTGGATAAACTGCATGTGTGCATGAAGCAAATAAAGAATTACATTTTAGGAATAAATAAACACATTTTAACATGAAAATAAAGAACGATGACCAAATTTTATTAAATTTTTAATTTTATAATCATCATGTTTTCTGCAAGGAATCTTGCATAGATTTTTTGCTAATAAGTATTTTACAATGATAAAATTTTGAAATGGTCGAGTAAAAGTAAGTAACACAAAATTAAATGACTTTTTGAAGTACGATGTAACTGCGTCACGAATTTCTTCAGTGTTATCGAATCGTTGACCGCCGAACGCCTGTTTCATCACCGGGAATAAGTGATAGTCGCTAGGGGCGAGGTCTGGGGAGTAAGGAGGATGCAGTCCATTTGAATTTTTTCAATTGCTCTTGAGTTACGCGAGCAGAATGGGGCCGCGCATTATCGTGGATCAGGAACACTCCTTTCGTCAATAAACCTGGCTCATACACCTCATACACCATACAACACAATTCTCGATGAATTTCAGCACCACTCTTGTTTTTCGCGGTTAGAAAACGAATGGTAGAACGTAACTCATATTTGGACGATTTTTTAGGCGGTACTTCCATTTTAAAACCCAATAAAACACGAAAGACGTTCGATCCGACCAAGGTTTCTTGCAAACTGCTTAGAAATGTTGTGAAATCACATGGTAAAATTTTGTAGTTCCAACTTTTCATGCGAGATGGCGCTGGGACACTGAAACTTACTTTTTGAATGACCCTCGTATAAGAAATTGCAAGTTCTGGCCTCTCCTGTATATCCGAGATAATTTCCCCTATTGCTGCATTTAAAAGTGTCTGGAAAAGGACGAGACTGTACATAGAACACAGAACTTATCTCACATAAGAGCATCTTTAAACGCTGGATTGGGATGTCATTTCAACTAAATAAGGAAAGATCCAAATCATCTAATTGCAACCTTTTTGGACACGAGGTTCAAGTCAGACTATGCAGGGATTCTCGAGAAGGAAACTTTCCGACAGCAAATTTTATCGGATTATACAATAATATCTTACAACGCATCTTCTGAGAGTCACAGCTCATCGTCGCCTTCAAACTCGTTGAATGGAATGAATTTTGGTACTGTTTCATGAAAGTGGCGATTGAGAATAATAGTCAGCGTCGCGTTCAGGAAAAAAAATCCATTGCTAATGCGTCGTGCACAAATTACGTGACGCTTAAAATCCGGATTTTGGACCCCCTCCCCCCTACGTAACGCAATTTTCTATCTCTAATACACAGTAAGTAACGCAACCTCGGCCCCCTCCTCTCCCTTCTCGCGTTACGTAATTTGTGTACGACGCCTAAGGAAATCGAATGTTATGTGAAAACATTTCGAATCTATCGCAACGCCAATTGACATGGTATGCTAGTGTTTAACTTTTAGCTCCTTGCAGTAGTGTTTACAGCGAAACACCCATTTCATTTCTATACTAGGGTGTAAAATCAAAATTTCGAAAAAAGAGCGTTACGCTGTAGCAACAAGATTTTGAGCTTCAATACTTCCTATACAACTGAACGAAATGGTATAATAAATACATAATTTGAAAGATAAATCAATAGTTTGCTTTCAAACATTTAACTCGTAGACATTTTATCTTTCGAATGCAGTAATAATCATGTCACTTCATTCAGTCGACAAAGAATTATTAAGGCTCTAAACGCTTTCCGTTTGTCCCCCCCAAAAATAATAATTTAACCATTTATTGAAAATCTTCAAACAAATAAACTAGCTTGGCTTGATTTGTTACAGCTTTTTTTGTTACAGCTTTTACTGCATTACATATATTTAAAAAAAAAGGATTTCTCAGTAAATTGTGAAACTTTGATTATTTCTCTAAAGTAGAATGAAGTGAGAATTACAGTGATTACGGTTAGTTTATGGAAAATGGACATTTTTAATTTTATTTGTTTTTGTGGATCAGTTAATATCAGTTCGAAGATGATGTTTTGAATTCTTTGATACTGAGCATTAAGTATACATTATGCCGTCGTTCAGAATAATTGTTCACGCAGTCATCTATATATATAAAAATGGATTTCTGTCTGTTTGTCTGTCTGTCTGTCTGTCTGATTCTTATGAATTCGGAAACTACTGAACCGATCAACATGAAAATTGGTATGTAGGGGTTCTTGGGGCCGGGGAAGGTTTTCGTGATAGTTTTAGACCCCTCCCCCCTTCCTAAGGGGAGCTGCCATACAAATGAAACACAAATTTCTGCATTACTCGAGAATTATTCAAGCAATTGAAACCAAATTTGGCATGTAGAAGTTTTAGAATGCAATAAATGTTTCTATGATGGTTAGACTCTCCATACCCCTCTCTAAAGGGTGGCTGCCATGCAAATGCAACACAAATTTATGCATTACACGAGAATTAATCAAGCAAATGAAGCCAAATTTGGCATGTGTAGGTTTTAGGGTGCAATAAATGTTTCTATGATGGTAAGAATCTGCACCCCTCTCTATAAGGGGGGCTGCCATACAAATTAAACACAAATTTCTATATAACTTGAAAACTAATTAAGTAAATGGAGCCAAATTTGGCTTGTGAAGGTTTTAGGGGGCGTGTCTATGGTGAGTAGACACTCCTCCTCTCTCTCTCTAAGGGGTGGCTGCCATACAAATAAAACACAAACTTCTGCATAACTCGATAAATAATCAAGCAAATTGAGCCAAATTTGGGTTGTGAGGGTTTTTGGGTACGAGAAATGTTTCTACTGTTTGCTAACGAAATTGATCTTCGTTCGGAAGTGGAAAGAAAACGTGGTTGTGATAACGAAAAATAAATTTTGGGTCCACATGAACGTTTATCCATTCTCCAGTTTTCCAGTTTTATCAGCTAAATGAATTTTATACGCATACCGTTTGATGATTAGACAAGATGTTGACCAACTAGTTTGAACACGGACTGCGCATCGTGCGAACGCAGTTTCAGCAAGTTAAAATTTAAAAAAAATTATCTGCGTTCTAAAATGAACCAAGACCGACTCAATGACTTGGCAATTCGTTCTATCGAGGAAGAATCGCTAGCAGACCTTGATTAAGATGTAATTGTGGATCATTTTGCTTCAGCTAAAGTACGCAAAACTTGACTTGACTAGAGAATAAGAGAAGCTGGTAATGATATTTCCTTCCAAATACGAATAAAAAAATCTCAAAATACCACAATCTCAAAACTAGTGAAAAAATAGAAAAAACTTGTATTAGGGGCGCTGCTGATCCTGAACAGCAACGCCCCTAAAAATACAAGTCGATAATGAATTCAGGAAGATCCGAAACATGTTATACTGACTTCACTGTATACGAACGCCAGGACGCTTCTTTCTTTCAGGTTTAAATTTCATCCCAAAAAGGTATGCCATTAATTTTGCAAACTGAGAAAATTTACTACCATATTCCTGATTCTACCACATTCCTCGGTAACTGTTGAAATGCGATTGCTTTCAGAATACAATTTGAACAGAACAAAACGAAGAAGTACTACAGGAGCAAGAAGGAATTCTAGCTTTCAAAAATTATTCAGACATGCATAAAAAAAGTCAAGATTAGTTAGGGTGACATAGAATGGAAAACAAAAGTATAATGATAAAATGTTAACAAAATTAAGAAAAAAAAATCTTCCAGATTTTTCCAGTTTTTATCTGAGTTTTCACAACAATTTCAAAAATTTGGTTGACATCTCTGTATTGAAGTCAATTTCGGGCGAGATGGAGTTCAGATATTATAATTATAACAATACAATAAAATAAATATAAAAATTACAATAAAGTTGCTTTTAATCTTAAGTTAACCGATGGTCCGAAGATTCATTTTTCCTTTTTCTTCATAACTTTCGAACTACTGGACCGGTAGAGATAATCGATATAATTAATTGAAACCAATAAGCTAGCTTTTCGAAAAAATATTATACTTGCGAAAAAATGGATTCTAGTCGCATAGGAATATTGAACGAAAACTGGCTTCAATTTGATATGTCGATCATTTGAATCGATTTGAAAACAGTCATTTTTGGAAAAATGGGGAAACATTTGATTTTTAGACCACCCTAAAATGGAAATAGGCACCCTAATGAAAAAATAAATAAAAACGGGTCTAATATTTTGCGATTAGGGACAAAACTACCAATTTTCACGCAAATCTGGGAACCACTATATCAGTTCGTCATGGAATGACAGTATGTATAAAAACAATTTGTATTTTGCAAACAAATTCAATCAGTTTTATCCTTGAAACAGTTTACGTCCTAACCCATAACTGATCTCACTTCCCACTCTCAGCATGCAGCTGTTGACATGAACCAACTGCATTTGCTTGTTGCGAAAGGATGATCAACACATTTATTGCGAGCCACCCTAAAGACGCGTCCACATTACGCCAATCGGCCTTGGCCGCCCGGTAAAGCCGACTAAATGTGGACGTACCGCCCGCGCTTGCCGACGTGCCGAAAACCGACTCGAATCAAACCGAACCCAATCCGAAACAAGTGGGTCCGGTTCGAGAAAGTCGAAACAAAACAAAACGAAGCAAATTAGCGTTGACGACATTGTGCTTCATGTGTTCGTGACGGCTTCGTGCATCCGATGGCGCTTCGGCTTCGTGAACCCGATGGGGCGTCCACACTACATAACGAACCGAATATGCCGCCTGGTACAGACCGATCGGCATCATTCGGCATAATGTGGACGCACCTTAAGATTCGCTCTGATTCATGTTTTCATGAAATAACATGCTTCTTGATTATTTCATCTTCTGTCTGGCTGATGGGCGGCACTTTGCGTTTCGTTACGTTCCATTATCAGTCCACGAATAGAGTGTCATTCTATAGCATAGGTTTGCTTTCTAAACAAGTCGGAATTATGCGTCGCAATTGTCTGGCAATCGCTTACGGATTGGTTGTTCTGTGTTCAATCAATCCATCTTCAGTTCGGCCACAGCAGAACGTATCGTTGCTACCGGAATGGCTGGTTTTTTCCCGCTACCCCAAGGTTGATATACAAATTCTGGAACCACAGGGAATCCATATTTGGACTAAATACGATCCGAAGTATTTGCACTTTGGAGTGGAGTTGTATGTCAATCCGAATGGGTACGAAGTGAGTTGTGATGTGTGTAGAAATATAAGCAACCCTATCGATGGGAAGTTCCTCATCCATGACAACAACGTGAGGGTTAAACTAGGCGACACCATCAAGTATCGGGTGATTCATGCGGAAACTAACGAGGCGGAATGGTCGTCCTGGCGGACTGTGTTCGTTGACAGTGGGTAACAGGTTTCATTCGCCAGAATGCTGATTTGCAATTCGGTTTTTTTTTCTCAGAACATCTTTTCCTCCAAACCACTGCCAGTTGTTCCATTGGCTGCGAACATGCAGAAGCTCATAGGAAGATAATGTTTTTGGAAGGATATCTACGGAACATGATCATCAATTGCGGTTCAAATAGCTTCTCGGAACATCTTGTATTCCCTTTCCAGGATGCCCCTAATTTGGTGAGCGATCCGGTTCAATTCGTGAAAGCCCGTCTATATTCAGTGGATGTTTTGAGGTCGCTATCAGACCGAGTGGCAAGTGCGTATATAACGCAGAAAGGCGTTGGATTCACAATGCGAGACACTATCGATACGCTGAAGGTTTTGGAACTTGCCGGAGACCAATTCGGAGTGGTGGAATACGACAAATATATGCTCGGTTCCGCATTCCGAGACTCTTCTGTGACGCGTGTTTAGGTAACGTGATTAAACATATAATAAACCACAAGTAAACCGAAAACAAACATCATGTCCCACATGCTGGCCGAGAATCATGCTGAGCATGAGTTTAATTTGACTTGTTTGAATTTAAATTAAGTGCAAACTCTTTTCAAATATTACGTGACTTGGTTTTAGCGCATTCGTTTTCCTTCCTTTCTTTAAAACTAACACGATGAATAAAACACCCAGGAAAATCCATTCCTTCTTCCTTCGTATTCCACCGCTGACAGCAGGTAGATGGTGCCGAGAATTGGTGGTTTCTGTTGTTAGGGGTGATCGTTTCCTGCTCTTTCGATTTGTGTGTTGACGAGTTTCATCTACATTAGTCAGGCGCTCTGATGATTTTGCTCACTACTCTAGATTGAAAGAGATGTCGGTTTGAATTGCCGCAATTTTATTATGTCCCTTCCAGCTAATATTTATAGCAAGTAGTGTTGCAATATTGAAGTTATTTCCTACTTATTAGAGGATAGTAGTTTTTGTAATTCAAATTGTTCTTGATAGCAGAGTATTTGTATAATGACAGTACAACACATAGATTGTTCATACTTTTAGATTCATATGTTGTTCATCAGGTTCACGGATTTACTGAAGGAAATAAATAGGAGATACATTCAAAATGTTCATGAGTTAAATCAGACTAAAACCACTGTTTTACGCTTTCCTAATGTTTCTGGAAAATATGGATCTGATCGTCCATTAGCTACAATAAAAAAATAATCCAAATAGTACGTCTGGGCTTTGAGAAGAACATGAATGCAATTGAGTTCCAAGGCACATCTGATTTGGCGTTTTCATACCTCTTTTATTGTATTTATGAACATCAACCAGTAGAAATCAGAGTAAAAGCGTCTTACTCTATTCAGTTAAATGCTGAAGTCACTGATAAAACAAATATTTTAGGTATTTAATGACCTTTACAATTTAGGATCACTCTCTCCCAATATTAGTATCAACAAAACGCAAAACTTCTTGATTGATTGAATTTATTAGAGCATCACGTTTTTTTTGGGAAAATCAAAACAATTAGATAATTTTATAAGATAATTTTAGGATTCAATATGGCTGGTTATGATGGATGTCCGATGTATTAGAGTGATACTTGCCGCAACGCTGCAGTGCGTCTTTCGACAAACTTTCACGGGAGATCTATTATGGGTCGCATTTCGACGTCTTGCGAAATCCACGATTTGTTCATTTCATACAAAATAAACTTAGGAGTTATTTAGAGGTAAAAGGGGGCGAGTTAAGGAGTGAAAATAATATTTTCCAATATGACAGTACGAAAATGCACGTATCAGAATTATATCCTTATTATACCTCCGTATTGCCTTATGGGAACAATGAAAATGGTTAATACGCACTTTTCTCACCAGTTTTCAGATACGACAATATCCAAGCTTACTAATGTTATCGAGTAAAATATACTAATCTCTGGTAGGGATGCGGGTTTGTTGACAATATGTACAAATAATTTGTACATTCTACTAATTTTGCATTACCAAATGTATTTAGTAGTTTTCGACCGAGGATTTTTCTAAGGGTATAGCTGTGAGTGCTAGTTGCGTGTATACAGAGACAGCCGATTTAATTTCATAATTTCATAACGAAGGTAATACTAATGACCGACATACAACTGTACTAGCGATGTACTTCGAAAATTGTATGTATGTCACCATGTACAGTGCTAGAGCTCTGCAAGCAACTCGGCCCTATCGCTGTATCTATTGTACTATTGGGATGCCTGAGTATGCAAAACTTGTCAAGTTACAACTGTTATCATCAGTTTAGTTACATAACGTTAGTCAAATCGACTATTCACATCCTTGATCTCCGGCGTTGTTCAAGGTTCCAGTTTCCAATGTTTAGGTTTCATATATAGATCTCTGAGTCCCAATGAGTCCAAAGTTTGTGTAATCGATCATAAAATCAGAACTTGCGAAAGCATGCTCGGATATCCGATTTAAGATTCCGAAATTTATGTTGCAGGCTGTAGTTTCAAGCTTTAGACTTTTCTTGGTTCTACACGATCAAAAACTTTTGCACATGAATAATCAGAAAACTTACCGTTAAAGACTGTACCAAAAAAATGGTCTCGAATCATTTAATTTAAGTGGGATTCTTCAAACATTCAAGGAATATACTACAACATTATGGTTATGCTCCTATTTCATTGCTTTTTTGGATCTCCTCTCCATGAACGAATGCTCACACCCTTGACATCACCCATAAGATTTTGGGCAATAGTGGGGCCGAATTCTTCTGATATTTTTCTAAACCAGCAGTCTTTTGAGCTTGAGCTTGGGTTGACTGTAAACGCCGTAGTTACTCTCCATGATTGACTTGAACCAGCGAAATGGACGCAAAGAACATGCTGAATCACGCTTGGGGCAATACCAAACCTCTACCATTGTGCAAGTATCAGAGATATGAGCTTTAAACAGTCAATAACGATGCCGGCCCCATCTTTACAGTGATCAGAGTAAGGGAAGGAATATTAGTATGATATTCACGCCCAGAAGGGTCACTTCTATAACGTGGGTCACTTGCGATTATCTTGGAAGGGATAGTTCATAGTAGGGAGAGGTAAGAACCATGATTCACTGACGTAGGGAAACCGCGGGTAATACGGACAGGTGGGGTAATATGGACAGGTGGTTGATTTGTATAGTTACGTTTTGATTTTCAGATTTATGTTAATCTTCTACATGTTATTCTATAATATTTAAGCCACCCTATGGCAATGAATACTGATTAAAAGTGGAAAAGGGAAACAAAAACCGAAAATCATACATTATTCCGCGTGTGAATGTAATTTTAGCTGCTTCGATATTAAGCATTTTGAGTGGTTTAATATCAAAATTCAATTCGCTGATGGTTATATTTCGGTTTGTGAGCTAACAGAGAAGCGATGTTAGGTATGTACGGAAAAGTAAATTCATTTGTGAGTGGAAAATTTTACATAATTTAAATAATTGTACTGGTGGGGTAAAACGGACTGTTGCCAGTGGGAGTGAGATGGACTGTGAAAAGTCTTCTTAATCTGTTCCTAAGGAATACCCTGCGTCTATAAATGGAAATCAAATCGCCAAATGTGGACTGTTTAGAAGCTGACTGGAGCCAAAAGCAAAATAGTTGAGGGTCTGTTCCGTTATACTGCTGAAAAGCACGATATCACTTCTAGGTGGATTAATTCGATTTTTTCATCATTCAACGGACATTCGTGATGAGTTCCGATCTTGGTTGAATAAAATTATTCCTCTCACGATCGGTAAACCTCTATGCTTTATATATTACAAACCTGTCGATATTACCCCCACTATATGTCCATATTACCCGCATGGAAAAAAATGTTGTATTTTTCGGTCTGTTTTAATTTCAGTAAAAAAAACATTGAAAAGCACTTTTTTGTAAAATATTTGACCAATTAGGTAGAGAAACAGAATATTGAATTGCAAGAAACTGCATCAAAGTTTTGGGAAACATGAGTTTCCAAAGATATAATTGAAGTTCTTCTTAACATGTCCGTTTTACCCCCACCTCCCCTAAGTGATGTGGTTATGTAAGCCCGAACTATCGACCACTCGACGAAACGAAAATTCGAAAATCTCAAGTGTCGCAACACTCGGCAGAGATTATCTTTAGGTGATTTTAGAAAGTAAACCTGTTTAATTAGTTGGACCGGCTATACATCATGTTATTTATCGTACGTAGGGGAAGGCAGGTAAAGACGGACACCTTAAGTGAACGATGATTTTTTTAGTGAGTTTCACAAAAATTTATAGCTATCTCACCACAATTTTTGAGACAGAAATTTTGTAAAATGAATGTGTTCGGCATCTTCGAAAAAAAAAAGAATGAGTCGGGGAAGACGGACACTTGACAGGAAAGATGGACACTAACTGAAAATTCAAGTTTATGAGTTTTGGAGGTCTTCAAATAGGCCTTAAAAATGATCAAACAAAAAAGCTTGACTAAAGTCTCCTAGGATGGTTTGTAAATTTTCTCACTTTTTCCTGGATAGCTTCCCGCATTCGGAATGAAAAATTCAGATTACGTTTTAAAACCCTCTTTGCTGATTCGTCCATGATGTTTGTTTGTTCTTACACGCGTAGTGTGTGGTATGCGCCAGTCTCTTGATTGTTGTGTAACGCGCACCAATATAAAGTCCCCTGGCTCTCGGTCGATCGATTGATGCTTGCACTGGTGTGAGTGCTCGCCTTGTCATTTCGCCCATTGCATATTAATCTTCGCTGGAGGTAAGTCGCGTGCGGCAATCACTGCGAACCACATACGTAGTATTGCAAGTTTGTATATCATAAAAATTTAAAATGAAAATGCAAAATGCAAGTGATCTTGGTTTATCCAATTTAGGGTGTTTTCACGCAACTAGTAAATGCAAATCGATTTTTCTTCATGAAAATCACATATAATCAAGACGAGTTTCTAAAACTACAGGGTTTTCCATTTCGGGCTTCCGAAAGTATACAGCCCTGCGCTGACAACCGTTTGACATAGCTGTCAACCAAAGCGTCATATCGTTAGTTGAATGTCTGCCATTTTACAATATGAATCGTTTAAGCATCGCACAACGTGTTAATTTTGTTAAATTATACTATAAACATGATGAAAAACCGGCAAATGTTTTTCGAGCATTACGAACGGATTTTGGTCGTCATGGATGGCCTACAGAGCACACAATCGCTAATGTAGTGCGTAAATTCGAACAAACTGGATCCGTAGCGGATATTGTGAAACCTGTGCATCATCGTAATGTGCGTTCGGCCGAAAATATTGCTGCTGTTGCTGCCAGTGTGGAGGATGACCCGAATGTTTCGATTCCACGGCGTGCTCAGCAATTGGGCTTGTCAAACACATCATTGTGGCGAATTTTGCATTTGGACTTGCACCTACATCCAAAAATTAGAGCGTGGTGACCATGGAATGCGTCGGGCATACGTCGATTGGGTGAACGAACAACAGCAGCAAAATGCTGAATTTTCGCATCAAATTTTCTTCAGCGATGAGGCACATTTCGAGCTCGGTGGCTATGTGAACACCCAAAATTTCCGTATATGGGGCTCAGAAAATCCACACGTGATTGTTGAGAGGCCATTGCAGACCATTGCTAAAAGTCACTGTTTGGTGCGCATTATGGTCTCGTGGAGTCATCGGGCCGTATTTCTTTGAAAATGAGGACGGCGAGACGGTAACTGTGAATGGTGAGCGCTATGGCCGCATGTTAACCGATTTTTTTTTGCCACAAATTGAAGATATGGATACGGATGACATGTGGTTTCAGCAGGACGGCGCCACGTGCCACACAACACGACCGAACATGGCCATAATGCGAACGAAATTTGAGGGACGCATAATTTCGCGTTTTGGTGATGCCAATTGGCCGTCCAGATCATGCGATTTGAACCCGCTAGACTTTTTTTTGTGGGGTTATGCGAAAGACCGTGTCTGTGCTAACTCTCCGCAAACTCTTGAACATTTGAAAGACAACATTCGTGAAGTTATGACCGAGATACCGCCCCATATGTGCCGAAAAGTCATCGAAAATTACCTGTTCCGGATCAAGGTGTGCGAGGAAGCCCTAGGTGGACATTTGAATGATGTTGTATTTCACACATAATGGCATAAACCAAACTTTAATTTGAGATAAAAGTTTCATCGAAATTCGAATTCTAAGTGTTTTTTCATTTCAATTTACTTTCGGAATTTAAAGTTGGAAAACCCTGTATTATAAGACGTTGAAATTATTCAAACATTTATGTTTTTTTACGATTTTCCATAGAAAGCCATAGCCATAGAAATCATGTGGACAAAACAACATTAGTGAATCGGACAACTAATTGAGGTCATCGAAATGCATTAATCACATGGTTTAGCCAAGTAAATCTGATACAAATGGTATGCAAGCATAAGGTTTACAATATTTGTAAGTGTTATAATCCAGAAAAGGTCTCAATACGTGCCAAATAATCATCTGGTTATTGATTAAAAGTAAGCCCAAATGAGGGGCGCATTGACATCAATAGAAGGTTGATTTTATAATCCTTTAAAATATGCGAATCCGTAAAAATATACTATAAAACATTTACCTTACATAGACATAGACTTTCCCCTACTTTTGAGCGAAATCCAATCGTGACGTTAACAGAGTAGGTATTCAAATCAAATCGCGGCGTCGGAGGGTTATGTTTGGGAAATCTGAGAAGGAGACTGAAAGAACTCCTCTAAAACGAATCGGATCGCCAATATATAATCTTGTTGTGGCCTTCGACGTTCAGCTTTTAAAAAACGTTTATTATAATCAACATACAGTTTATTATCTAAATATCATTTATTAAGCAAACGTGGACGGTCACGGAAAGAATTTGAATGAGAACTGAACGGCGTCGTGGGTTCTGCTGCTGGTATATATCGATGAGTAATGCTGATGCAGCGGAACGATGGCTATTGGCTGGCCGCGATCGTACGATGTTTGGAATGTGCTGATCGTGGTCCTTTGGTGTGCATATCATAACGTGATTCATCGGGGGGGTGAAAAAGTGTCGTCCTCGGCACTTGGTTGGTTATTCTGAATTCCTGGCAGGATGTTGTTGAGTTCGAGGTTTATCAACTTCTGGCGTTTCCTTGATTTCCTTTGTTGAGTAGCTTTCAGATGATAATAGATTAAAAATAGAATAATAATCAATAGAGTTGAGGACAGGGATGTCCCTCCTACTAGACTCCATTTCCATTTTTGGTCGGATTCTTGTTGAAGGAATACTTTGTCTAAATGTTTCCTGTTCGAGAGTGCTACTTCTTCTATTTTTGCCACATCGTGATCGTTTATGATTTGCTTTTTAATGGAAAGGTCATGAAGAGCTCCTTGGAATGTTTCAACTTCGCTAATTTTGTCGATTGAAGTAAAGTTGCGTTCCATGTAGGTAACCGTGCAGTTCGAGAAAGATATTATGAAACTTCCGGAAAGATGTCTGTTACTAGGTCCGCAATCGGAACGTAACTCCTGGTCTTTTGCATTAGTGATCAGGACCTTGTTATTAGCTATTAATTTTGCAGATGTTTCTTCACTTTTTTCCATCACACAATGCGGATCGTTGCCCATTATAAGTGGGTAAATGCATGAGTCTTTGAACTCTTTTGTGTAAATGTTTAATTGGACGTAGTTTTCTGGTTCCGTTGTGGTAAGGAGTTGTCTACCTTGTTTGATTACGAATTGGGGATATTCTTTTATAACAATACCGTTCTGATTTATTGGGTATATACGGATAATTGTTGATTCTTCCGGTTCCATTTCTGGGACGTGGATAATGTACAGTAAAGTATTTTCGCTAGTGGCTATTTTTGGGGTCACTAGATTGAGTGCTTCTTCAGGTATGTCCATTTGAATTCCTTGATTGTTGAGGATGGTTTTTATCAGGTTAATTTCTTTGCTGGATAATATTCTGCTATTGGTAACTCGCATTTTAGAGAAGAGTACTGCTTCTTGAATGTTGATTAGAATTTTGTTGATAGTGTCGATGTTCAGAATTGTTGTAATTATGTCGATATCGTCGAGGATGATTTGATTGATATGCTGTTTCTCAATTATTTGATTAATTGCGGTTGTTAATTCAGAGATACTGTTGCCAATCTGTTCGTTGATTTTGATTTGATGATTGTTCTCGCTGACTAGTTGGTTCAAGCTCCTGTTGATGATTCGTAGGTCTTGGGCGTCGGGGCTGCCGGCGATCCATTTCCATGCTGTGCCTATGATGTCCCATCTTCTGGTCCTCTTATGAATAGTTGGTTTAATTTGTAGAAAATTAGAATACAATTCGCGTATTTTATGCTTGCTAATCTGATTAAGTACATTATTATTCTTTTGATTATTGTATACCAAACTTGTAAGTTGGTTGATTGTTGACTCTAGGTCTGTAAGATTAATTGGATGTATTATCCTAATATTTCCCGTTTGGATTTTGCAAGAACCAATCTTCTGCATTAATATAAGATCGTTATGAAGATTTCTTATGGTGAGCTCCTGACATGAAATTCTTGAGATGACGATGATGATTCCTATGTATGAGATGAGCATCTGTAATACAATGTGAGATAGAAAGAGAAAAGTTATCTTTTTTTTGGTCTTTTAATTTTATTTTTGTGTCTTTTTATTTCGCAGTTATTTTTGAATGTGCGATCTGTTACTTCGTTAGCATTGGTTTTGTTGGCTCTAGCTTGTTTTTTGGTACGGATGTTGGGAATAACAAAAACTTCCTGTTTATCATTAATAATTGGAGGTTCCTCTTTCTTTGAATTTTGTTTTACAATTTGTTTTTGTGATTTTTCCATATTTAACTTAGCTTTGAGGAATAATTCTTGTGCGTCTTTAATTATTTCTTGAGGGTTAACAATATTATTTTGGTTAAAGAGAATTTCGTTTGGTGTGTATTGTGTTGAAGAATGTACAGTGTTATTATATAATGCTACAGATAATTTAACAATTGATTTTGTGCCCATAGTTCTGAATTTATGCTTGTTTGTATTAAATATTTCAATAATGGTAGAATGTGCACGTTCTATTTGTCCGTTGGATTCGGAAGATGCTGCGTAGTCTATCTGTGTTCCTAGTTGGCTGAGAAAGTCTTTAAGATGAATAGATCTGAATGTTGTTTCATGATCTGTTATGATTTGTCTGGGCACTCCAAATGTACTTATGTATTTTCCTAGTGCTTTTTGAACATGTACTAAATTCTTTGATTTTATAAATATCATTTGAAGATGTTTTGAAAATGAATCAATAAGTGACAAAAAGGAATGTTTATCTATTATGAATATATCCATGTGTATTCTTTCTAATGGTTTTTCGGTAATGGGCCTAGGAGAAATTTTTATGTTGAATGGTTTCCTCTCATATTTATGGGTATTACATATTTCACAAGAGTTTATAAATTTTCTCACTTTTATGCACATGTTGGGGAAAAAATAAGATCTTTTAATTTGAGCTTCAACTTCGGTAATACCGCGATGTGCCCTTTCATGTTCTTTTGCAATTAATTGGTCCTGTCTATTTTCATTTTGAACATCTTCTACCATTCGGTCTGTGAAAACAAAATGGCCTTTCTGACTAAAGTTTTCCTTGTAAGATTCCTGGATAGTTTGGATGAGGTTTTCTGGAGCCATGAGAGCAGTTTGTCTACCGTTATGAAAGAGTTTGAGAAAGTGTGTAACTTGATCTTTATCGAAAGAATTTTGAGATACTATAGTTCTGTGATAATTTTGGAATAGGGTTTCTTGTATTATGGTATCCAGTCGAGAAATTCTGAAAATCATTTGGTTACGGAAATAATTTAACGGGCGTTCGGAGAAATGGATGAAATAGTTGGAGGAGTCGTCGGCAGAGTGAATTGTTTGGGAATCGGAAAGGTTTGGATGGTTCTCGGGATTGTCCGATTGTGGGGGATTATTGGTGACAGATGCTTCACCGTCCTCTTGGTCTCTAGGATCTGAAATATTAGAAGATGTGTTATTATTTGTGATACAAACATTTGCTTCAATTGGCATTCTGCTTAAGGCGTCTGCTACAACATTGGATTTTCCTTCCTTGTATTTAATCTCGTAGTCGTAATTCTCTAGGTCTAGGCGCCATCGTAAGATTTTAGAATTCTTATCAGAAGTTTTGATAAACGTTAGAGGCTTATGGTCCGTAACAAGAGTGAATTTTTGACCATACAGGTAAGGTTTAAATTTATTTACCGCCCATATTATGGCTAATGCTTCTTTCTCATTTGTGGCGTATCGTGACTCGGTATCCGAAAGTGTTCGTGATGCAAATGCGATTGGCCTTTCGACATTGTCCTGTATCTGTGATAGGACAGCTCCTAATGCAAAGCCAGATGCATCCGTAGTTAAAATGAAGGGATGATCAAATTGCGGATATGCCAGTACTTGGTCTGTGGATAGTATTTTTTTAAGAGTATTAAAGGAATTTATGTATGAAGTGTCTTGTAATTCAATTGTCGAGTCTTTCTTTAAATACTTCGACATGGGTCGTGTGATTTTTGAAAAATCCTTAATAAATCTTCTGTAATAACCGATTAAACCTAGAAATTGTTTAATTTCTTTTTGATTTTTCGGTAAAGGCCATTGAAGAATTTTTTCAATTTTTTCAGGATTTGGTTTTACTCCTTCGGATGTTATGATGTGTCCTAAAAATTCTGTTTGCCTTTTCAAAAACTCGCATTTATCTAATTGAATTTTTAAATTGAAATCGGATAAACGCTTTAAAATTAATTGAAGGTTTTCTAAGTGGTTCTCTAGATTATATCCAATAATAATTATATCGTCAAGATACACGTAGCACTTCGTTCCAATATAATCACCGAGGATATCATTCATTGCTCTCTGAAAGGTTGCGGGAGCATTTTTAAGCCCAAAAGGCATTCTAGTGAATTCAAAATGCCCTTTGTCTGTAGAAAAAGCTGTTTTCTCGATATGTTTCGGGTCCATTGGAATTTGGTGGAATCCCGATTTTAAATCAAGAGTTGTGAAATATTCAGATTTTCCTAGGGAATCCAAAATTTCTTCAATTTGAGGCATAGGATATTTATCGTCTATAGTATGTTCGTTAAGCTTCCTATAATCGATTACGACTCGTACTTTTTTCTTTCCAGATGCGTCTGTTTTTTTTGGGACCACCCATATGGGTGAGGAGTACGGACTTTTGGAAGGTCGAATTATTCCATTATCTAACATTTCTTGTATTTGTTCATGAACATCTAGTTTGAAATGATGTGGGTACCGATAATTTTTTGTGTAAATTGGCATATCGTTAGTGGTTAAAATTTTATGTTTAGTGGCTGATGTGGATGTGAGTTTTTCCCCCTTTTTAGATACAACTGCTTGATGTTGGTGAAGAATTTGAATTAATTTGGTTTTTTCTAATGATGAAAGATGATTTGTTCTAATGATGTCATTAATTTCATTTTCAGAAATACATTCTGAGTGTTTTATTAGGAAGGGAGAAATGGTTTCAAAATTGTTAACTGTTAATCCAATTTTCGGGATATTTATGGGGTTTCTACATGTGGAAATTACATTGACGGTTGTTTTATTATTTTCTGCTCTATAGAGTCCAGGATTAATAAAGATATTTTTGTAAAGTTTTTGATAAGAGGGGACAAGCCAATCACCGTTATTTGTGGTCTCAATTGTTACAAAATGATTGTAAAGTTGTTTGGTGGGGTAAAATTTGGCATATGAAAATTGTTTGTCTAATAGTGTTAGTGTTTCGTCTTCGTAATTGATGCGTGCTTTGAGTTCTGCCAATGTTTCCGATCCTATTAAGCCGTCGAAAAAGTTGTGAAATTTCAAGACGTAAAACGTGAAGGGTTTGAAAGCGCCGTTAAACAAAGCAATTTTTCCTTTTTCGGTTACACTGTTGGTTCCACACACGTTTTTTATTTTCGTATTTGGTACGGTGCTAGTTTTTCCCAAGATTCCTGGTGCAATAATATTTTTGTTTGCTCCAGAATCTATCAAAATATTTAGGGTTTGATTATTTTTAGGATGTTTAATTTTGAGATAGGGTAAGTAATTTAAGTTGGATTTAGATTTGTGTATCCCAAGTGAAAATTTAGATCAAGATCATCTTCAGATTCAGTGTCTGATTTTGCAATATCATCCTCAGGATCATCTTTGACTGTCTCATGGTTATTTATTGTTTTCCTATTTATTGTCAGACGGCTCTGTGTAGTAGTAGCATCCATCGGTTCAATTTCATTTCGCTCTCTTTTTTGATCCAATTTGAAGGGTTTCTGATTTTTATTCAATTGAGGATTTTTACTGCTTGATTTGTTATCGAAATCTTTGTTCTTCTGATACTTTTTTGGAGAATAATCAAAAGTCATGTTTTGTGCTGTTATTTCTTTTGATTTGAATTTACATAGAAATGCATAGGCATCTTCTATATCTTTCGGCCTTGCGGCTTGAGCATAGCCAAAATATGGTTCGATTAGTCCGGCGATGAAAGCAGCCAAGGCGTCTTCTTCTATAAAATCGTTTATGACTTCCCAGTTGTTACGGTATTTTTCTGTTTGTTTCGCCAAGGTCTTAATATTTTGAATAATATTTTTTGATTTATTGTAGTATCTCGAAATACTCATATTTTCAGTCATTTTACATTGCCATAACTGGCATTTATACGTGGAAAGTTCTTGACGATCGCCGAGAGCATTTGTCAGAACTTCCGAAATTTGCTCAAAATTGTCTGGGTTACCGGCAAGACATATTATGTCTTTTGCTTTCCCTTGGATTTTATGTATTACTGCAGTGGTATACATTTTAAATTGCACTGGCGTAACGTGCTCTTTGAAAGCATTGAGTGTTTCCTGAGCAGTTGTTAGCCACGCATTCAATTGTTTCGAATTGCCGTCGAATGTTGGAATCATTTTGATTGGATCCGGAATTCTGCATAGCATCTCAAAACTGGTTGTTGGTTGGTGATATTCGTATATTACCGGTTGTGCAGTAGGTTGTTCTGCTGGCGTTGTTCCATTTAAATGCGATTCAATTTGCAGGAACATGGCGTCATGTTCCTTTTGTTTGGTGGAAAATGCGTCCATCATCTCCATCATTTTCTGGAGTTGCGCGCCGATTTGCTCCATATCTGAGCTTTCTTCAATTAATAAATTTTCCAATGAGGGGGGATTCTCAATTGGGATGTGTGCCAAGTCTCCTGAGTCAACGGATGAAATGGTTTCTTCTGAGTCCGAAGAGTCGCAATTGCTGTGATTAATGCTTTTCCACAAGCTGCGAGTTTTCTTCAGAGCACTTTTTGGTGTTTTTGGCATTAATGAAGCCTTGCACCGTTTACACAAATTTGTTAATTTTTAAGCACACACGTTCGCTTAGAACTCGTGTGGCTTCTGGAAGTGTGCTTCGCTTAGAATTCACAATTCCAGGTGGAGTAAAACTTCTCTTAGAACACTTTTACTCCACGCGGTAAGTAATAATTAAAATTGCGTCCGAGTCTCTCTCTTAGAACGGACTTCGATGCACAACAAAAAAAATCACTGACCGGGGCGAGTTTTATTTCACTTAGAATGTGGGGCGTAGAAAGAAGAGAGAAAAAAAACTTACCGTTTGCAATCGTGTGTGCGGGGTTCTTCGGTTCTTCCAGTGGTGGGGTGCGGTGTGCGGTGGAACCTCAACTCTTTCGTCACTTTGATAGCGGCGTCAGATGCTAGCACTTTCTACAGTTCGTATTAATGTTTCGCGGATTCACTCTAATCGGATTTACCAATCCTGATTATAACACTGTTTTTTCACACTCGTTACTATTCCACTCACTGAAACCGCACGGCTGCGCCAATCTTGTTGTGGCCTTCGACGTTCAGCTTTTAAAAAACGTTTATTATAATCAACATACAGTTTATTATCTAAATATCATTTATTAAGCAAACGTGGACGGTCACGGAAAGAATTTGAATGAGAACTGAACGGCGTCGTGGGTTCTGCTGCTGGTATATATCGATGAGTAATGCTGATGCAGCGGAACGATGGCTATTGGCTGGCCGCGATCGTACGATGTTTGGAATGTGCTGATCGTGGTCCTTTGGTGTGCATATCATAACGTGATTATATGTCGTTATTCATCGCGTTTAAGATTTATTGAACTCCAATCGCGACCCTGTTATTTCTTGATCATTCTCTATAAGAAATTAAGTATGATTTTTGTAAAAAAATATTTGCAGTATTTTTTCAAGTTTTTTATATATTTATATTTATGTTTGTGGCTACAAAAATTTTGCTGTTCCAAAGCCTGCTTGTTATTATATATTTAAAGTAGGACGACTATACTCGTCTTGGCAATGCGTCCTTGGCAGCGAATAGGTTAATTAATACACCATTTTATCGTTTTTTTTTTGTTTGGTACATTGAGTTGTGCAGGGTATAGATGTAAGTGAAAAATTGAAGGGGGTTATATCCAAGACACGACCGCTTAGGACGTAGCACTGTGCATTTGTTTTATTTAATTTGCTTGTTTATCATTTCGGAAATTTCAACGGAATTTCATAAATAACTCTTCAGTAGATAGCTTCAGTGAGCCTCAAAAGGGTTAATGGCTTGCGTGGCTTTGTACAAGGAGCGAGTTTTTCTTACCTTTGTGATAACAATACACGAGCTATGATTATATGTTGTTTCTTTATGTCAATGCATGTCAATTGCACTGAGTATTTATCGTGCTCCCGACGGTCTTTTTCGCATTTGACACATACATTCGCCACATGCGGTTAAATATTTGTTCCATCGTTATTCAACAATGCTTAAAAACTTTAATATATCTTTGGCAACCCATAAAAACAACAAAAACGGTGATGATGGCCCAGCTTTTCTCTACATAATGTGGCGAAAAATATTATGATTACACCTGCTTTGCTATGGCTAGGCTCGATGTGTTGATGGCAATGCCTGATGCGTAGCGAGTCGATTATTCGCTCGCGTCCACAGCTCGAAAGGAAACGAAGATGACACAAAACGAGCAAAATAAGCGTTATTCGCTATTTTGGGTATGGAAAGAAACTGAATTTTTTCTGAGAGGAGATGCAATATTTATACACTAGCGACAGCGTACTTACTGTGAAACGGTGGAGGGGATAACGAAAAGGGAATATTTGCGACATTAAAAATATTCTCTTTTCGTTATCTCCTTCGTTTTTTCTATTCTCGCGGCTGCATAAGTTGGCCGTTGTTGATAGCACGGTTGGGTAGGTACACAAATGGACAGAAAAAATGTGTGTGAAAATGGGAATGCTTCCAATTTTCATCAATTTAAATCATTTACGGACTTTGGGATTGTAATGTATAGCATATCAAACAAATCTTAGTGGACTTCCGATTCGGTAGGTGTGCAAATCGTCAAAATCCGTTCGCAGCAAAAACAGTTATTGACGTTAACTTTATTTCATAAAAACGTGACTTGATTTCTGATTTGGCACCCCCTCATGAAAGACATAGTCCTACGTCAAAAAATGGCTCCGACTGACTGTAACAGTCAGCTAAGAGTTATCTTTGGATTCGTCTATTCTGTTCAGGGCCACTTAACATTTTCTGGATACTAACTTTTGAGTCCACTTTCTGTGGAAGAGTTGTAGTTTCAGTCCGATTCCCGTTCTGACCGGCGAAAGTTTTTCGGATTGACTATCAAACTGTGGCAATGTAATGGTCTGAGATGTTTTACTGCGAACGGTTGCCAGTCCATCGAATCGAAGGGATTATGGACCGTTCAGTATGTAATCGAATTCCTAAAAATGCCATGTTGCCTCATGCAGAGTGGAATTCAGTGATAAAATGTTTCTTTTTCAAGAAGATTGTGACCTAAAGTACAACGCTGGAGTTTAATGATAAAAAATCACAGTAACCAACTTGTCAATCTCCGGACTTTAACCCGATCGAGGGTTTGCTGAAGATCATTGATCGCATAATAGATTGTGAAAATGTTCGAAAGGAACATCAATTGTTCGAACAAATCCTCATGGCTTGGGCAATGATTCTTCAATACATTATTGGCAATTTGAAGCGATCTATGCCTTTAAAACGCAAATCAGTAATCAAAAATAAACTACGGAATATTGAAAGCTTCGCACAATATGGATTTATTTTTGTCCAGGACGAAAATGATTGATTTATCAACAATATCAACACAGTTTACGAATGAACATGATTTGTTGTAAATGTAAATGTTACTGTATGTACTTGAATGTACCCCATACATAGGGTACATTGGCAACATTTTTTTGGGAATTACAGGCTAATTAATAGTATTAATATGAATTTGGAGATGTATTTAGTTTTTTCTCATTATGTGAAAACTGTACAAATAAGCCCCTCTTTCCCCTAGTGACAATTTTCCGGAACTGTTTCTATAAAAATATCTATTGTTCGGTGGTTCCTTAACTGAAACATTTAACAATCTACTCGAAATTAATTCATATTAAAAAAGCGATGAAAAAACGCAGCCTTTAACATGAAAACCTATAATAAAAAATATATTACGAAACATATTATTACAACACGGAAAATTTCCCCTCCAAACACAAAACCAGTTGCATATGAAAAAAAAAAAATTTCGAAGAGTTATGACTATTAATAATATCTTTCTAATGCAGAAAACGATAACGAATATACGACGAACTCGGTGCATGTCGCTCAAAGCACATTGAGTTTGTTTTGCTCGACAGCTTTTCTATTTTTAATAGTACCCTTCTTCTTATTCAGGATTCCCCTAAATACTCAATGAGCATCTCTCGGGTGGCCGCCATCTCGTGGGCTCTCGATTTGACTGAGTAGCAAAATCTGAAGCGTCGAGTTGAAGCTGTTAGGTGATGCAAACGGGAAAACAAAGAGAGTTCATTATTTATGCATTTTATATACACCAATTTGTATCTACTTCACTGATTTTAGGGAAGTTTGTCTCGTTGGCCCCTCGGGGGGATGGGTACACAATGTCCCCCCTTTCATCACCCTCGACGGCACGCGTTTCCATTTGCACAAACTACAAGTACCGTTCCTTCATGATGTTCTCGCAAACCAGATTTAACTAAACTCAGCTGGTTTGTTGATCTTCATCCGACCCTTCCTCATCCCGACAACTTCAATTTGTAGTCAGATTTAGTTGATGGAATTTAAAATGAGTTTCATCAGGTTTTTTTTGCTCCTGGCACATCGCCACCGTTTTCATATGGGACTCGCACCGACCGAAAAAAAAGTATGCGGGACATTCCCGAAACGTTTCGTTGAAGTTTCGTATTTATGGCATCCCGAACAAACAATCTCAAACATCCGACGGAAAATGGTAATTATTTTACCTACCAGAGTAGCACAAATAACTAATTTGAAATTTTGAACAACGCGTATGCGTTCCGGCTTTGATGTTTTTTTTTCGGCAGAAAAAAACACTCATAGTATCGAATTAACTTAGTTCTGTATTTGGTTGGCGAGAACAGCACAGCGCGGAACAATGACATAGTGTCTGGAGCACAATAGCTGATATAGCCCCAAATTTGATTAATTCCAGTTTAGATATTATGACTATAACCATATAATACGAGGGTCACTATTTATATTTCGGGAATAGGAACAAAAACAAATAGTTAAGCTGCGAATTTATTTTTATTGTTTTTCAAAGTACTCGCCACGATGATCGATACACTTTTGCATGCGCTTAAACCAATTTTCAAAGCATTTATTCCAATCGACAAGAGCCTTTTTTTGAGCGATTGTCCAATTATGTGGGACCCAACGTGAACATAATTTTCGCACAACTAAAGGCTGATTTAGACGATGCCAGTCAGCGCTCTAGTTGAAGTATCCAGTGAACAGAGAACAGACACTCTGTTCAAGTTACTTGTACCAGTATCGAACAAGTAATTGGCCTCTAACTTGAACAGAGTGTCTGTTCTCTATTCTCTGGATACTTCAACTAGCGCGCTGACTGGCATCGTCTAAATCAGCCTTAAGTGTTCATGTAAAATTGCAAATATGCTGGTGGAACTAATGCTTAGGGATGCCTCAATCTCACAATAGGTTACATGACGATCTTGCTTAATCATTTCGTGCACATCATCGATGTTTTCTGGCACTACAGTCGATTTTGGACGACCTTCACGAAACTCGTCGGACAGCGAACTACGACCACGATTGAATTCACTATACCAGCGATACACAGTGGTTTTTGATGGAGCTTCATCGCCAAAAGTCAAATTAAGTTGATTGACGCACTCTTGTTGTGATAATCCACGTCGAAAGTCGTAAAAAATCATCGCACGAAAATGTTCACGATTCAGTTCCATTTTTTTGACGAGACCAAACTTTCAACTAAATATAAAATATACAAATAGCGTCCGTATGACAAAATGTTCTGAGTACGTATATCGTCAAAAATGTCAAACTTTACGATGGAACCGTCAGATGGACTCACATGACATCAGTGTTGCCAATTCCCGAAATATAAATAGTGACCCTCGTATTAGTGAAAAATTCGGTAGTATAACACTAAATGTATTACAGTGGCAAATCTGGATTTTTATGTTTATGGACTCCGGCGCCAATCAGGCTGCAGTTTGAACGAAAACAATATTGCTTGGTGGTATTGCGATTAAACTACCTGGCGGAAGTTTTTTCCGGTTTCGCTATTACGTCTCGTGCTGCATCCAAGGCAGTCTGGAGCTGATAACTTCACTAAAATTTCCGATGAGTCGGGTGATCCTTTATTCTCGAAATTTTCGAAGCGATTTGTCTTCGGCCACTTATTATTTTTGCGATTATCACGAAAAATAAGCATAACTGTGTTTGTCTCATAATGCGTTTTCAATACTGGCTTATTTCTGATTTAGCGAGCTAGATCACGAAGTGTTTGGTTCGATTATTATTTGAACGTCTATAGATGAGGCAATCGGGTGCATCACTTCTATAGAAAAATATAACTACAGGTCGGACTCGATTATATATAGTCGACCATTTTTTTTCAACAATTATTTTCAAATCCTATACGTAATCGAATCTCAAGAAAACAATTTTTTCATTAATGTATGAATGTCAAACATTAATAGAAAAATAGCTGTAATGTGATTCGATTATGTATTGGATTCGAAAATTAACGTTGAAAGTGAAGTTGCGATTATATATAATCGAGTCCGACCTGTATTTGAATGAAATTATGCATTAGCACTATCATTGCCTCGAGATGTAGTTCTTGTGGCTTCATCAATGGAAACGCCACTCTCGATCCACTAAGATAGCGCGCGTCTACTTCGACAGCGAACGAAGACTGCCCTTTATATAAAAACGATTTCTCATTCGGATGTACATAGTCGTACGCTGGAATTGGAACAAGTAGTAGTTTGTAGTGTTTTATTTAAAATGAATTTGCCCGTACAGTTGATGTTAGGATTTATCCTAGCCACCGGATCGGTGTCGGCCCGCCGAAACCCATTGATTTATGGACGAAATTACAACGGTCGCTACCTTGTGCACAACCAGAAACGCCAACCGGACAGGCATCACTGGCACCTCCACGTGCCGTTCATTATTTTCGAGGTTTACGAACCGTCAGGGTTGGAAGTGTCTATGGTTCAACGCACACCGAACATCACGTTTTTTGGTGTTGAAATCTTCGTGAATAAGGAACCCAAGAATGGGTCAAAGTGTGATATCTGCCTGAACACCACGACTATCAGGTATGGAAAGTTCGTAGTGAAAGATGTGAACGCCAAAATAAAGAAAGGAGACATTCTGAGCTATCATGTGGTGACGGGGAACAATATCAGTAGGACACGGCATAACATGCAAAGGCTATGGGTAACTAGTGAGTATGAGTTCACAAAGCTTTGAATCGGTCATTTTTCGCAATTGATATTAAAATGTTATTCTTCCAGATTCAATCATCAAGAAGTGCGACTGTGACTTCGGACGAAAGGGACAACCAGCAACAAGTCCCCCGGTCAGTAAGGCTTCCTATCCGTTACAATCAACTACCGAAAAAGTCTATAAATATAATATCTTCTCTGATGAAGACATTTCGCTTGAGTGTGATTTTGTGGCTGTGAATAGTTTGCCGAAACAGAAACAGGACGAAAGAAACGGGAATAAAATGCTGTACACGTTCAATCAATTACATCGTGAAATTCAAGTTCTGGAAGGAATTATCAACCTGCTCAAGGATGGTTGTCCATCGCGGATGAACACTAATTTCGTGCTGCTCAAAAATGTGCTCCCAAAAGCTGCCAAGGAGGAAGAAATGATGGAACTCGTGAAATCTTCGTTCTCAATGAGCTCCGAGCTGGAAGAGTTGGAAGGAGGAATCCGTCATGTTATGCTGGCGAATGAGGTGACCGGGCCAGGTGTGGTGTTTGAGATGGTGGATTTTGTTGACAAACAAAAAGTGCTTTACTATGCTAAAATTAATAACTTTGAACAATTTGTGGACTACGATATTTTCATCAAAAAAACTAGAAGGCTGCAAGTATGATGTAATAATTAGTGATTATGAAGCTTCACAATGTTCTCAATAAGGACTTATTGTTAATACATGTATTCTATATTGATAATTTGAGTGAATTAAATTTATTCTATAATGTACATTTTTCATCGAATTTAATGGTCACATTACTCACAATGATATTGACGTCATCCAATGATTCAGATTCTTGTCTATCTCGTACAGCAAGTGTGCACATTGCGATATCCTAAGCATGGTTCATCATTAGTGTGAAAAATGAAATCAGTGTGAAATTTCTTCAGACTTGCACTTTGACCACGAGTATGCTACTCGGAATACATTGAAGGCTTGTTATTTTTGACAAAAAAAAAAATACAATTTAGGAACTACAAAGTACTAATAAAAATACAATGAGGCGGCAAAATTTACTTTGGGACATTAGTGTCAATCTAGGATAAGAATATTTGGTGAATCAACGCAAACATTGAAGAAGCCCAGCATAAAATTTACTGATGAACTTTCATGTTCCGCTTCCAATAGATTCCACTTTGAGGGACTCGCGGCAAAATGGAGTCAGCTGCTTTTTTTTTAAATTTCGAGTAAATCGCAAAAAACAACACACCATTTGCACCGCAACGTTGAAGAAGGCAACTGCTAAGTACCTCGTAGCTCCGTTAGGAGTGCTCCAAACAGATTTTCTTCTACGTCATTCGATCCGGGCTGTTTTTTGACGTAGGACTACATCTTAAATTAAGGGTGCCAAATTAGAAAACAGGTCACGTTTTTATGAATTAAAGTTAACGTTAATAACTATTTTTGCTGCGAACGGATTTTAACGATTTGCATACCAATCGAATCGGAAATTTTCTGGGATTTGTTTTATATGCTATACATTACAATCTCATAGTCTGTATATGGTTTAAATTGATGAAAATTGGAAGCATTCCCATTTCTTCATACATGCGATCGTGTCTCGGGAGCAACCCCTCGATTTTTTAAATTGTTTTTAAAACTTTTGAGACCAATTACAGGTTTAGTTTACATTTTAATATGTATATTTATTTGTTTGCGTATTTATTATATGTATTGATAATGGTGATCTTCTTTCAGAATATTTCGAGAATTGCGCGGTACAAAATATCTAATAAATTTCTAATATTTTTTAGTGATTTTCCAGCATTTTTTTAATTTTCCTAAAATCTATTATTGTATTGCATTCGTGTATTCGTAAAAAGAGCCCCAGATCTCATCGCCAGTGCTATGGAAAGTATTGTTGCAAATTAGAAAATTAGATATTTTTCTGAATCTCTATATGGTTCCTTATAGTGAATGGCTAAAAACGTGGTTTTTTTCAAGTCACAATTCTTTTATACGAAAATGGATAATTCTTTAAATAGAACAGATGATCATATGTTTAGTCTCATTAATCATCGATTTCATAAAAATAAAATAATGCAGACGGTTGAAATTAGGAAAACATTTTAAAATAATTGATTTATTGCAAGCTGCTGTTACTTCTCCTCAGTCTTTTGGCAACTGTGCGGAAGCTTTGTTAGGAGATGCTCATGCAGTCCTGCACCCAAAATTGATTTTTAGCTCATGTTTTGTCATCCATATTTATTATGCGATTAATGAGCATAAACATAGCAGAAAATGTCATGACTCTCATACACAGGTAAGCATTTATATAATACTAGCTGACCCGGCAAACTTCGTCCCGCCCAAAATTTGTTTTTTGTAATCAATACCTTCAAACATTCACTTTTTCTTACTATGAGCAAGTTCATGGGTCCAATCCCAGAACTTTCCATTGATTGATCTTCTATTCGTCTCCGTTGAATTTACTTTTTACTATAAAATTCCTAGTATTTCTAACAAAACTCATAATATCAGATATATCAGATTTTCAGACATAATTTTCGTTCAAGATTTTTCAACCACTTTTAAATAACATGATTCTCCGTTACATGGAATGAATGTTTTATACAGAAAATATGATAGAATAAAGACTGCCCTAAATCGGACAATTCCTTCCTCGAGTTCTGCTTTTATCAACACATCTTGCGATCCTTTTTTTTGGTATAGATAGAAGAAGATATAGGAGTGCGTTACATCACATTAAAATCCATTTCCAGTTTCGAACAAAGATCAATTTCGCTAGCGCAAACATCAAATGCACTAACAGCACTTGTCACTATGTAATTGTAGAACATACGGGAATTTAATTTTTTGAATTTTCCCTTTTTCCTTCAGAGTTTTCCTAAAATATTCAATTGTCATCCGAGCTCCCGGAGCTTCTGGCGCGTCACCAAAGAAGTGTGTAGCCTGGCGTTGTCCTGATGGAAGACAATGCGGCCTCTGTTTATCAAAGATGGGATCTTCTTCATGAGTGCTACCTTCAAGCGGTCCAGTTGTTGGCAGTACAGGTCCGAATTGAGCGTTTGGCCATAGGGAAGCAGCTCATAATAGATTATTCCTTGACAATCCCACAAAACACACAGCAGAACCTTCCTCGCCGTTAATGAGGGCTTGGCCACCGTCTGAGCTGCTTCAGCGGGCTTCGACCACGACCGTTTGCGCTTCACGTTGTCGTAAGTGACCCACTTTTCATCGCCAGTCACCATCCGCTTCAGAAACGGGTCGATTTTGTTTCGATTCAGCAGCGATTCACATGCGTCGATACGGTCAAAGATGTTTTTTGCGTCAAGGTGTGTGGCACCCATACATCGAGCTTCTTTCCAAGCTTCTTCAAATGGTTAATAACGGTTTGATGACTTATCCCCAGCTCTTGGCCGATGCTACGGCTGCTACTATGCCGGTCTTTCTCGGCTAATTCAGCGATTTTGTCGCAATTTTCGACGACAGGCCTTCCGGAGCGTGGCGCATCTTCGACGACCTCTACACCAGAAGGAAAACTTTGAAACCATCGTTGTGCGGTGGAAATGGAAACTGTATCGGGTCCAGAAACTGCACAAATTTTATTGGCAGCTTGAGATGCATTTTTGCCTTTGTCATAGTAGTACTGTAAAATATGTCGGATTTTCTCTTTATTTTGCTCCATATTTGCGACACTATAACTCAGGAACGACTTAACCAAACAAACACAGTTGAGGACTATATTATAGCGCGCAAAAATACCTTTCCAACAAGCTATAGTATGACTCGATACAATGAATACAACTAGAACTACGCGCTTACAACGACACCTCGCGGAAATACCGCAGGACTTTTTTGACAGCCTAATATTTTTATGGGACCCCCTCTCCATTCCAGATATATATATATATATATATATATATATATATATATATATATATATATATATATATATATATATATATATATATATATATAAAATGGATTTCTGTCTGTCTGTCTGATTCTTATAGACTACTGAACCAATCAACATGAAAATTGGTATGTCGGGGTTTTTGGGTCCGGGGAAGGTTTTCGTGATAGTTTGAGACCTCTCACCCTCTCTAAGAGGGAGCTGCCATACAAATGAAACACAAATTTCTACATTACTCGGGAATAAATCAAGTAAATGAAACTAAATTAGGCATGTTGAGGTTTTAGGGTGCAATAAATGTTTCTATGATGGTTAGACTCTCCACCCCCCCCCCCTTTTTAAGGGAGGGCTGCCATACAAATGAAACACAAATTTCTACATTACACGGGAATTAATCAAGTAAATGATACTAAATTTGGCATGTGGAGGTTTTAGGGTGCTGTCAATATTTCTGTGATGGTTACACTCTCCACCACCCTCTCTAAGGGTGGGCTGTCATACAAATAAAACACAAATGTCTGCATAACTCGAAAGCTAATCAAGCACAATTTGGGATTTGAGGGTTTTTGGGTATGAGTAATGTTTCTATAATGGTATGACACCCCTCCCTCCTCTGGAATGGAGAGGGGGTCTCATAAAAATATTAGGCTGTCAAAAAATTAGGAAACAACTTCAATTTGTAATGATATGTAATATTATCACGCTTCTGCGTAACAGCATCATTAGCTATGTAGATAATGTGGTCGTGTAAAACAGTCTTGCATTCCAGCCGGCCTTGGTTCGAACTCCGTTGACGTCGTTTGGACTTTTTTTTTTGGTGCAATCCCAAAAATGATGAAAAAAGAAAAAAAGAAAGAGATGTCTGCTTCCATACATACAAACATTTTAAAGCGTTGGGGGATAGATGACATTATTTGCTCATTTGACGCTACAAGGCATGAAAAGACATGGTTTCTGCCGAAAATGAAATGGTTTCTAGCAACGCCAGTTTGGGGGTGGTTTTTGGTCCGATTGTAGAAAATTATAAAGTATTATTTTTTTTACAAATTTTATGACATTCGCCCGTGTTTAGGTGTTATATGACATTCAGTATTTTAGACGTTCATTTAGGTCCGGATGCTTTTCATGGGTCACTAGCGCTTTCTGGTAAAGTTGTTCCAAACGGTACAAGTCATCACCCCATTCACCTACCAGCAAAGCATGATAGGGGTCAGAAAAAAGGTGAGCGAACTGTATGATTTTATGAAAGGTCAAAAGAATGTTCATTTGAGAATCGATTTGAGAACGCGAGTACCTACAAAGAGTTGCAGATGAGAGCAGAGGCATAAACTCTTTAGTAGAAGATTTCGTGACCCTGAAAAGGACAAATGGCTTTGTGTAGTAATTTGTTTTCTTCTATCAATACACGCACTGAACTGAGAATGCATTGCGAACATTCTTCTTATTCTTTTTTTGTATTATTGGTTGTAAATACCTTGGAAAAGACCAGAAAGAAGATTGAAATTTGTTCTCTCCTACCTTTAGAGATGATAGAATTACTATAACGAATATCGTGACAGTGTTTTCGCAGTTGAACCGGATGTGTAGGTCAGAGGAACGGCAATCCTGGTAATACGAAGAAAGCAGTGGATGGTGTACTATAAATAACCACAGGGAAAGAGGAAAAGAGAAATGGTGAATTTGAAGAAGAAACGAATCAAGAGCGACGCTATGAACGTCGAAGGGATGGAAGAATTGACGTACGCAGCAATTCTGCGTGGAGTGAGAGTCGATCCGGAGCTAAAGGAACTGGGCAAAAGACTAGTCAAAACTAGGCACTCCCAGAAAGGCGAGATGCTTCTCGAGTTTCGGAACAAATCCAGCTGCTACGAGTTTTGTGTTTAAAAAACCCGTAGAGAAGTCGCTAGGCGATAAGGCGAAGGTGACAGCCAGTGTTGCCACACGTACAGATTTATCTGGAAAGGTACAGATTTTCGTTAAAAAGTACAGATTGGTACAGATTTTTTCCGCGTGGGAAATTTCTTACTATTTTGAGATCAAACCATTTGATTAAACATCGTGACGGCAATTTGAAAATTTTAATAAATGATAGTATGCAATTTATATTCAGAAAAACTATGTATAAACATCAACAAACACACGAATGACTTGCAAATGTAAATGTAGTATTTGTAGTAAATAAATGAATATTGTTTTCATGCTAACACAATAGACTTTTCTCTACAACGAATATATTCTTTGTTACAGATTTTTGGAATAAAAAGTACAAATGGGAAAGATTTTCAACCCCTCTGGTATAGATTTAAATGTGGCAACACTGGTGACAGCCCTATCCTAGGAGTCAGTGGTCGAATGCAATACTGGTTCAGAAAAGGAAGATCTATAGTTGACGATACTTGGATAATAATCCAGGAAGCTCAGATTTCGCTAAAACAGAAACGGAGAGAAGATAGATATTGCGACACAAAGAATCCCTTCATTGGTGCTAACCAAGAGGCTATTGCCTATTGCACCATATGATGAAAACCTCTGACTCCCTATAGATATAGGATTCTGGAAGTAATCCTATTGTTATACAATGAAGACAAGGGACGGAAACTGAAAAATATTCCGGCGGGTGTTCCTTAGGGTGGCAGCGAAAATGGTCATGTCGAATTTCGAAAACCGACCATGTACATTTTGTTTATTGGTCCAAAAAAATGATCTGTGCAAAGATTCAGCTCGATCGGACATGATTTAGGGGTGCCTCAAAGCGCTCAAAGTTTTGATTTTTTGATCCTCGAAAATCTTCCAAGGGGGAGAATAAAGGAAATTTGGAAAATGGAATTTTTTTCTTCGATGCCAAATGACTTAAAAATGCATGAAACGTCGAGATCTGGTGTCATCTCGAAAAAAAAAATCGAAAATCGACCTTTTGGGACTGACCTGAGCTGGGAGCCGGAGAGGCAATGAAGGTATGGAAAAAAATAATCATCGAATTTTAAGAACCGACCATGTACATTTTGTTTATTGGTCGAAAAAAATTATCTGGGCAAAGTTTCAGCTCAATCGCACATGATTTAGGGGTGCCTCAAAGCACTCAAAGTTTTGATTCGTTTTACCCGCATTTCCCTCATCAATATATGAATATGAGTCCTCGAATTAGCCGCTTTTGGTCAGAACAAATTTATGGGAAAATGAGGACACTTTCACTTTTTGTCAATTTGATTTGTTGAGAGACTAAGGTATAGCATATGAAATAAATTTTCGAGTAATTAGTGTTGAATTGGAACTCTTAAACATAGAAGTAGGCCTACTTCAAAATACGCTAGAGAAGTTGTACGTTACTGTAATTTACTGTTGTTACGTGTTCTTCATCTAAATCGAAAAGTTCGCAAATCCCATAATTCAAAAATACCGAATGCTCGTCTAGATCATGCACTTAGACACCGCAGAACCTTTTCTTGTTAGCGATCCTCATGTTATGGAGCAACTAAAGATGAACGTCAGAGAAGTCATCTGCCGAAATGTGAAAATATGCGGAATGGTAATCGAAAATTTTCTCAAAAGGATTGTGTTCTCAATTAATGGCACAGATAAAATGAAACAGACATCTGGTCGGGGTTCTGCCAAAACGAACCAAGCGCCAAAAATATTAATTGGAGATATTTAAATTTGAAATTTGGGCTCCCACTAATTGAATGTGTCGGTTCACATCTATCAATTTACAGTTCACGTGTTACAAACAGGATGTCAAACATAATACTCCCTTTCATGCTGTAGGCACACATCGTCGTCAATTTCTGATTCAGAACCTTTAGAAATATGAGAAAAACAAAATTATGTTGCTGCTAGACACGCAAAACTTCGTTCTCTTTGTAGCCAGAGCAAACTAAGTACATGCTAGTTATTAACATAATATCATTAAACAACACATTAGTATTTTGTAACGGCTTTTGACTAATTTCATGAATGGTGTATATATTGACTCACTTTTGCTGTTTTCGACAAAATGATATCTTGATAAATGAAAATAAATTTTATGAGGAATGCATTACACTTGGTTCGTTGTAGTTGAACACATTTTTGAAAAATGCAGATCAGCGCCTCTGCACTTCATGGCAGCCTTTAGATCAGATCCCGAAGACATCTGATTCCAGGAGCTGTTCGAAACAAAAAAATCTGTTAAAAACTCGGATCTGCCTTCTTGGAGAAAATCACTATCGTCCGATGCCTTATTGTGGGTTTATGGTTCGCATTCGTTGAACGCAATTTTGTTTTTTTTACAGCCAGCTACACAGATTTTTTCTTTTGAAGCTGTTGTCAATTGTCCGAATGACATGGTCATTTTACAGTTGATAGATTATTATTTTCCGCATCCAATGGTGTAAGAAACTCAATTTTGAAAAATTGGCGCTTGGTTCGTTTTGGCAGAACCTCGACCATCTGTACGAACTACATTTCAAGATATTGATAGCAAACAGAGCCATAACATAGGTAATTATTGTTACTGTTATCAATTTGTTTCTAGCGAACGGATCAATTCCATATTGAAATTGATACACGATGTAATTTTTTATTTTGGAATACTTTGAAACGCATTTTACTGATAGTTCTCTCTCCAATTCAACATCTACACACATTACAGTGTTTCGAGTTGTTTACATTATATTCTGTGTAAACATTGATTATTATGTCATGAATCATGGGTTGTCGTAAATTTATTATAATGGCAAGTGATATATATCAAATAAAACCCAAACCGTGGATCCCCTTCTCCACGCGTACCACCGCGGCATTCTTTGAACATATCGAAACGATAATACGCACAATGGGCTGCTTCTTGGAATGTAAATATTTTGGAGTAACACATGCGTCATCCCTGCCGATGAGTTTGTAGCGGCTGAAGTTTTGCCGAAGAATCGAGATTTTCAAATGATTCACCATTTAGCGATCCCGTCTGACAACATACTTGTAGATCAACATCTGGAGGTGTTGTCGGGGAAGCAAACTAACTGAAGTGAATGGAACATGTTGCTTTTGTTTTGAGACACTCTTTATTGTGTCGTCAATGATTGAGGAAAACCCCCGTTTTTGATGGCTTTTCGACCTCTCAGTAGTCAAAACAAAAGTGATAATGAGCGAGAATTTATTTTATTATAAAACCGTTACCAGCGTCCGCTATGTGTAGTCTTGTCAAGTTATTTGGATCGAGCCATTCAGTTTACGATGAAGATCCCAATGTTGTTGTTGTTTGGCGTTGCGCTGATCGCGAGTTTAATCAATGCACATCGGTATCATGGAGGACATGGAGAGCATCATCACCGCGGGTGGCCTCCGCATCATCATCATGGAGGACATCATGGCAGACACCACAGAGGGGTCCCATTCGTCAACATTGAAGTTCACGAACCGAAAGGTTTGGAAGTGTCAATGATTCAACGTGATAAGAACGTAACGTTCTTTGGGGTTGAGATTTTCGTGAATAAAAATGCCGATTTAAACACTACATGTGATATTTGCCAAAATACTACCAGTGTTACATATGGGAAGTTTATTATCCTAGATGAGGAGGCTATCATCAAGAAGGGCGACGTTTTAAGTTTCTACATATTGACTGGTGACAGCTCCAACGTTACCCGACATCATTTGCAGAAACTGTGGGTTACAAGTGAGTATGGTGAAGTATTCTTAACTTAGGTAGACGAAAATACATTTTTTGTTGTTTTTTGAAGGTTCCATCATTAGCAAATGTACTTGCACCACACCTGAAATTGTTCCGGACATCGACTTACGCAATGGTGATCCCGCGGAAACGGACCCGCGTCCATATCCACCATCGGAGAGCCAAACGGAGCCTCCCTTCGAGTTTAGTGAGATAGAAAGCGCTCACGGGAATGATCTTTCTTCTGAGGAAAGACCGCTCGAGTGTGATCTTGATCCGGCGACTAATTTGTGTCGGTCAAGCAAGCGTGGAGAGATAAAAACCAAAAATGATTTGCAGCGAGAGGTTCAGATCCTGGAGGAAATCATCAATCAGATGAAGAATGGGTGCCCTTCGAGGCGGAGCAGCAATATGCTTCGGCTAACGGATGGTCCTTTGAGAGCTGGCAGTGTTGATGAGATCAAAAATTTTTTACAGTCGTCACTTTCGGTTAGTTCGGAACTGCGGGAACTTGTGAAAAGGATCCACCGAGTGATACCATCGCGTCGTGATCGATACATTATGTTCGAGATGATTTCCTATGCTGATAAACAGAAAGTGTTGTACCATGCCAAGTTGAATGGTTTGAAACAATTTGTTGATGTGGATAACTAGGGCTGATGTTTGTGAAGACTTAGCTGATGATGTTAATTGTGAATGTTTTAGATATAAGGTGAGAAATAAAAGCTTTACAGATGTTCATTTAAACTACATTTATTTCCCGGGAAATAGAATTAAATTTCACAAGTTCATTTCTCTCAACAAACGCAGCCTTGAATCAAATTACCGATCGATATGCAAAGTTTGTCGAACTTAATATAACCGATTCAAGCACGGATCGGCACGTTTGTGAGAAAACCCTGCTTTATTTATCACTTGCATGATACACAGCTTTTCACGAGTTACAAATTATCAACATCTTTGCGATCTATCAATAAAGGATGGAGTTTCAAGAGTTCGAAAGAATTGATTATTTCTTACATGTTCAGCTTTTCGATTTTTCTTTTACCTACTAACTGACCCGGCAAACATTGTTCTGCTATATACAATATTTCTAGTGAATATTTTGGGTGTTAAATAAAATATAACATAACATAAACATATTGTAAGTATGTTTGAATGTTTTAATGATCTATTAAGTTAATCGAATGTGATCGATAAAAAATATAGGGGGTTGTATCTGGGACACGATAGCATTTTCAACGTCGGACTGTTTTTGAAATAACTTTTTAGATATTTAGTTGTTTTTACAGAATCAAACATTTTTATTCAAAATTTTAACAAATAAAACTGCCTTCGGTCTGGTTAACTGACAGAAAACAATTTGCCTCTCTAAACGCTACCAGATGCGACCCTATAGAACTACATATTAGGTTTAAATATATTAGATATAATACATATTAGATATAATATATTAGAAGCAATAGATATATACAATATTACAGGATTTATCAGATTAATCGCTCACGCAACAAATTTTAATAATTTCTACAATAGTGAACCGATTTTTATTTAAAAAAAAACGAAAATAAAGTTTAATTTAGGGACATTTTCGATGTGACCCACTCCTTTTTTCGATAACGCTCTTTAAACGGTGAACAAAATTCTTCATGCACAACTCTAACATTACGACTTCGATGCTGTTGAAAACCCGAGTTATTTCTTCTTTAAGTTCCTCCAAATTTTGTGGCTTATTAACATAGCAACGGTTCTTCACATACCTACAGAGGAAGTAATCGTCGACGAGAAATGTTGAAGTTCTTACCATTAGAGGACAAAGTTTCGTTAAGGCTTCGGTTGTTCGAGTAATACGATTTCACTAAAAATACACGTTCTTGTAAATTGTACATCTTTACACTAAAAACCATCCGATCAGACTGAACGAGTAGCCGAAAATATTATCGTCCCGAATTGGGAAATGCAGTGTTACCATCGACAGAGCGACAATTTTTTTTATAAGGAACTATTCGATTTTTTGCGTGAGCGTTTATTTTGCAAGACCCTGTACATATTAGTCATGAAAATTTATTTTTCATTCATAATTTTCATCTTGAAAGTGTTTTAATTAGACCTTAAAATCCATTATAGTAATTGTCGCTTTAGAAAATCGTGATACGAAGTGCAATGTCCTCAACGTGAATTTACCTCCTCGCTCTAAAAACAAGTAACTCCACTCCGTCTGTGCTGCCGGTCCGTACTGAGAACCCCGCTATGTCTGTCAATATAAATATAGCATGTATTAGTCGGCTCGTGCCGGTACGTGTCTGACACGCTACGTGTCGGAATAGTTCAAAACCGTGTTTGCTGTCCGTGTACAACAAACTTTGTAGCAGCCCCTTATTCTATTCACCAATTATCAATTTTTGCTCTGAGCTACGCGGGCAGAAATATTTCCTATCGATTGATGTAAATATCTCTGCGAACAATCGACAGATGGCGGAGCTCAAATCGCAGCATTTCTTCTCTCCTCTCTCATTGCCCGCACAATAACCGCTGCATTTGAATCGCGTATCACGTATATGTAAGCGTCTCTCAGATCTTCTACAACAAATTACGGAGAGGATTAGCGTCGTAAGCGATCAGTGCTTCTCGGTTATTTGAGTCCGTCCTCACTTTCGATTGAACTGCGCAGCCACCTCGCATCCATTATTCTCTTTCCTACTCAGATATCGATATGAACAATGAAGGAATGAAGGGAATTAGTGCAGCACTTTCACGATTCTTTCGTGGATTTTAGGTGTTGGATAACGGGCAGCTCACCGGATGGTACAACGGGACGGGTTTTTTTCGGGCAGCGATTCGTGAATGGATTTCCCTGTCTACTTAGCTCTGGGCGATCCAACAGTGGTACTGCACGTGCATCGGCAGTAGAGTGTACAAATTACAAGGGAATCTTCTAGCAACAGCAGATGATCTCATTCATGCGGAAAACCGAACTATAGCTACCAGTAACCAACGAAATTTCAGGAAAAAACTACGGGTTTTCGAAAGCGAGCAACACTCAACTTTTTACTTCCGTTTTACGTAAGGACAGTTCCATTTGATATCTATCATAAGGTGACATGTTTTTTTACGCGGATTTTCCAATAACTGCGTTTTTTTTACGCGGATTTTCGAATTAACGCGGTTTTTTACGCGGATTTTCCAAATAACGCGTTTTTTTACGAGGTACGTATCCCCCGCGTCAAAAAACCTGGGTGTATCGTGCTGTGTGTAATGTGTGTGAACACACAGCACATTAGGAAAACATTAGGAAAAAGATAGATATACCTAATGTTGTTATAGTTGTTAACTCTTTTTTCATTCTTGCATTTTCACCAAAACTTTATCCATAATATAAAATCATCAAACACAATTTTTGTTCATGAACTTTTTCATATAGAAAACATATTTGATATGTAGAGCTATTTTTCATTTAGATTTTTTGTTTTAAAAGTGGGTTTATTCCACCCATTAACATTTTTGCGTCACAGAAATGGAACACGGAGCTCACATGTTGTTGAAAATGTGGACTAATCAAACTAAAAATGTGTGTTATCCTCGCTTCATCTATTCAACTGAATACATCCAACACTAGGTGGGGCAGAATCCGACCGGACTTCATTTTTTTTGTTTAAAAACACGCGCTGTAATCTCATGACAATACATTGCGTTATGGCCTGACTGACTGACTGACTGTGTCGGCTTTGCTCATGATAGCGTCTCGCAAGGTAATGTCTGTTCTTCCTCACACCGCTTTTGATGATTGTGTCGTAGGAATCGCAATCGCTCGTGTGTGTCAACGATGAATTCCAGATTGTTGTTTTTCCTGCTTTGATTCCAGTAACGCTTGCACATTGAATTGTACTCTCCTCTCCAGCTGGTGTTTTATCAGGATTCAAGACAATAGCGTGACTGTCATTTTGTGATTCGAGCAGCAATTCGTTTTGTTTGAAAAACAAACGACAGTTGCATTATTTTAATTTTTTTTATACAAAAATACTAAAATATGTATACCAATATATGTATGAAGCTAGAATAAATATAAAAAATATATTTTTGCGTAAGACCATCCTAATCGGTTTTTAATACATAGTTATTGGTACCTTAGCAGTATCATATATAGTTTACTATTCTTATACCTACCATTTTTTTTTGTGCATAACTTCTTCAAATTTTGTCGAGCCGTTCCGGAGGGGTACGACCACAAACACCACGACTCGAGATGTCAAATTTCAAAAACCGACCATGTACATTTTGTTTATTTCACCCCTAAATCATGTCCGATTGAGCTGAAATTTCGCACAGGTCATTTTTAGGACCAATAAACAAAATGTACATGGTCGGTTCTTTAAATTCGATAATTTTTTTTTCCATACCTTCATTACCTCTCAGGCTAAGTCCCAAAAGGTCGATTTTCGGCCAAAATTTTTTTTTTCGAGATGACACCAGACACCAGTTTTATGCATTTTTATGTCATTTGGCATCGAAAAAAAAAAAGTTTTTCCAAATTTCCTTTACTCCCCCCTTGGAAGATTTTCGAGGATCAAAGGATCAAAACTTTGAGCGCTTTGAGGCACCCCTAAATCATGTCCGATCGAGCTGAAACTTTGCACAGATCATTTTTTTGGGTCAATAAACAAAATGTACATGGTCGATTTTTGAAATTTGATGATGAAATTTTTCCCACACATCCATTTCCCCCCTAATAAACATATATAAGGCTACCGATACCTTCCTGTTAAACGTAGTCCTACGTTAAAAGTATAAAAGAATATATGGGACATGATGCACACTGATTGATTGACTTCATTTATATTTTTATTTTTTTAGAAGATTCATAAAAATAAATATTTTCTTGGAATCTAAAACGTGAAAACCACAGTCAAACTCGTACACATTTGATGTTTACCAGCCGATTGATGACCTCCACACTAGGTTATCATATTTTCCAACAATGTTCTCCCAACCGACTAGAAATCATGAAACAGAGACCATATCATTGCCACCGACTAGGTAGTATATTGTGTGTTGCTGAATGGGCTGGTAGTATCAAAATGGCATCGTTGAAAGCTCTGATTTTGTTTCTAATTGGTGTGACCGGTTCTCAGGCTGGAATCTGTCAAGATGTGTTCAAGAATCCCAATGTGACGGGTCCATTTTTCAAAGTGTCCGAGCCGCAGGGTATCGAAGTATATTTCCCAAAACGTGACGTCAAACAGGAGATGTTCGGTATAAAGATATACAAAAATCAAGATTTGAGAAGGAAGAATATAAGCTGTGATCTGTGCGTTAACACGACAAATGTAGAAGATGGTTGTTTTAAAATAAAGAGCACGACGCTTGCCGTCAAGACGGGAGACGTGTTGAAGTATGTGATGCTGGGCAAACTGTCGGAAAGTCCGACCATACTTGTGTCGAATGCCCAAAGCACAGAGTTCACAGGTATTGCACATTGTTGTAGTTGGTTAAACCTTGTTTTGTTCCAAGTTTGATTTGATTTCAATAGATTATGTAATTCCGGCCAACTGCAACTGCCGTGAATCTTCCGGTGGATACTGCTCCAAGGCTTCGAGCAAAATCACCGATTATCGACCCTTGTTCGTGTTCCATGAATCCACCGGGTTTGCCGTTTACCTACCGAAGGCTATGTCTACAGCAGTTGCCGGTATGCAGGCGCTTAAAAACGCTAACTTCCGTCGAGGAGACAAGCAAACATTTGATTTGGATATTGAATCGTTTGCGGAGCGAAAGGGTTGTTTCGTTTACGAAGCAACGGCACCCATGCTGAGGTTTGGTTTGGGAGATCACTTGAATTTCATTGTGACCGGCAAGAAAACCGGTGGTGAGAAGATCCGTACCGATCCAAGAAAAGTGTTTGTGCATGGTAAGTATTCTAGCTGATGGTGGATTCATCCTTTTATGAACGCTCAACATTGTAGGTTGGTCTCACTCTTGTGAATCGATAATCATTTCATCTTTGAACAATACTTTCAATACTTTCATTAAAGTTCACGAAGATTCGATCAGATCATGCTCACGAAGATCAGATCTGGATTCTAAAATTTAAGAAATAATCCAAATTATATAGCATTATTGAAGAAAATAATGTAGCATTTCTCGCAGAACGGCGAAATCGACTGTATTAGCGGCAACTGTAACAGTCGCAGTGGAACGAATTGGAGAAAAAGAAATGTCGTATTTCTGATCGAAATTTGACGCTTTATTTAACATACTTAATATTATCCAATTTAAGTCAAATATGCGCCGTTTTGTTCGCAAACTTGTTGCCATTTAGGAGGCAACTTCATTATTCCCCCCTTATAAACCCCCCCCCTCCTTATTTGCAAAAAACTCAGACTGCCAGTTTTCGCTCTTTTGAGGCCAACTTAGTATCACCAAGAGCGTTTTGCATGGACCGGAAGAGATGACAATCACTTGGAGCCAGGTCCGGACTATACGGTGGGTGCAATAGGACATCTCATCCGAGCTCCCGTAGCTTCTGGCGGGTCTTCAAAGATGTGTGAGGCCGAACGTTGTCCTGGTGGAAAACAACACCATTCCTATTGATCATTTCTGGCCGCTTCTGGTCAATCGCCTGCTTCAAACGGACAAGCTGCTCACAGTAGAGAACCGAGTTGAAAGTCTGGCCATAGTTGAGCAGCTCATAGTGGATGATTCCCTTCCAATCCCACCAAGCACACAGAAAACCCTTCCTGGCCGTCAATCCGGGATTGGCGATGGTTTGAGCCGGCTCATCGTGTTTCGACCACGACTTTTTTCGCTTTAGGTTGTCGTACGTGATCCATTTTTCATCACGAGTCACCATCTTCTTCAAAAATGGGTCGAGTTCGTTCCGTTTCAGCAGTGCATCGCAGGCGTTGATTCGGTCTAAAAGATTTTTTTTGCGTCAACTCGTGTGGCACCCATACATCCAGCTTTTTTTGTAATCCAATCTTCTGTAAATGGTTCCAAACGGTTTTATGGTATATACCCAGTTCCGAGTGCTCACATGCCGGTCTACTTGGATGATTTCAACGATTTTATCGGTCTCCACGACGATAGGTCAACCAGTACGGGGTATATCTTCGACAGCCACTACACCAGAACGAAATCGATCGAACCAACGCTGTGCTGTGCGAATCGTTACAGTATCGGGTCCATAAACTACACGAATTTTTTCGGCCGCCGTCGTTGCAGTTTTACCTCGCAGGTAGTAAAAACGTAAAATATTGCGAATTTCTTGCTTGGTGGACTCCATCTATGATGCCCTATAACTTGAGACTGAAAAGGATAATCACAACACTGTCAAAACGACACTTGTAGCACAGGTTGTCGTCTTTAAATTGCCGTATAATATGACCCGATGCGATAAGTACAATATATGTTTAAGTGTTGCCATATATTGACAATATACGACATTCCTTTTTCCCCAACCCAATATTTCAAAACAAAACCGGGCCAATGTTATGTACCAAGCAAACGTATGCCGTCCGATGCTCGCAAAAACTCGTTCTCGGAACCTTGCTAAAGGATCGTATTCTATGTTTCAAACTAACCGGGCAATAAGTCGAACACAGGTTTGAGTGCCAGAGACCACCGCTTCCGATGGTGGATCGGCGGTCGAATCGGACCGCGTCATCTTGGCGGGTTGGGCCGCCTCCATTCCTTATCCTCGTTAAATGGGGACTTTGTCCCCATTACATTGACCTCTTGGTAATCCGCTATTTTAGAGGTATGTAGAGGTAATAAAGATTTCTAATACCTGCAAGATTAATTTGAAGTATGGCCCATACAAGGCTTACCAAAATTGGGTCAAACTGAACAAATATTTGTCGAAATTTTTACAAGCCACTTCCAATCAGAGAAAAAATGTTAGTTCAAGAAAAGTACCACTTTAAAGGCATATCCGATTCCGAAGAGCCAATATTTCAAGATCTGCATCCAGCTCGTTAGCTTGTTACAAGTTCTGTTGCCTGGCTTGCATTTTCGTCTTCATAAAAAAAATTAAGTACCGTCAATGGGGTGAGAATGGGTCAAAACGGAGACAGTTACTATTAATTATATCTTGATAAATATTGCGAATATTTTTGAAAGCTGTGAAGCGTTTAGTAGGAGACATATTTTCACTTCTTTCAATGTATAATACTTAACTGTATTACAAATAATTATTGTTGAGTAATTCATCAAAGTGGTTTAAAATACATGTGTAAATACATCAAACTTTGATGAATTATTCAACAATAACAATAACAATATTTGTACCACAGTTAAGCATTATGCATTGGAAGTAGGTACAACATGTCTCCTACTAAACGGTTCACAGCTTTCAAAAATATACGCAATATTTTCTCCATTTTGACTCAATCTCACCCCCATCGACGGTATTTTAGCTTTGTTGAACTTGATTTTTTACACCCTGTGACTCACAACTAAATGAACCAAAACAAAAAAAAACAGCGAAAAGAGTTTTGACGTAGACTACGTCTTTCGTTTTCGTACTTGGGCGTAGGTTTAACATTTTGAAAACGAGGGTGTTACGTTTGGGGTACAATGTTTTGAGCGTCAATACCTCTTAGCTGGTTAAACGGTGGTATGATAATCACTTCATTCGAGACTCTGGAGTTTTGTTACGAGATAACCGTAAATCTCGACGTTTCATGCAATTTTGAGACGTTTGGCATAATTTTTTTCCGTATTCCGAAAAAAACGAGTCCCAGAGATTTTAGACAATTTTTTTTTAGATGACAGTAGATCTCGACGTTTCATGCAATTTTGGCCTTTTTTGCAATTTTTTTTCGAAAATCCCAATTCCCTTGGGTGATTTTTCGGTTTCCAAAAAAAAAAGACGCGTGGGTAATGTGGGGGACATAACCGGAGAGACGTAGGACTACACCATTATTCGAATATCATGCAGCACAGATCCCAGAATGATCAACTTTTCATGTACAAAATTACAGAAAAAAAATCAAAGGATAAAATAAAACCTCAGCACTCAGTAAACACTCACACGTTTAGATTCAAATACGAAATAATCAAAATTTGTCGTGTAAATGTCGTGCGGTGCAAATGTTGCAGGGGTTATTGTTCAGCCGGCAACACATACTTAATGACAAGCATATCGTAATAGGAATTTACCGTCTGGTATCGTGAATAACTGTGTTCTACTAGTCAAGTCCTTCATTTGATACCAATATTGATGGGGTTTAGAGAAAATATGTCATCCGCCATTTTGTGGTGGCGGCCGTTTTGGATTTGCATTTTTCATAAATAACTGTGTTCTACTAGTCAATCCCTTTCATTTGATACCCATATTGATGGGGCTTTGAGAAAATATGTAATCCGCCATTTTGTAGCGTCGCCATCTTGGATTTTCAAGATCATGAAATATGCAGTTTTATAATGACTGCAGAGATAAAGGTGTGCTCCAAATTTCAGATCAACCGTTCAGAGAGGGGTGAAATTTCAATTAATGTGGTACAGCGCCATAGACAAACATGTTACATACAAACATACAAATATGTCACAGCTAAATAAAACCGTTTAATAATTCCAGCATTCTATCAAATCGAGCGCGATTAGCCACTCATTCACCCGGCGCGACGCTTCCACCGCTTTTAACACACTTCGATAGGCTCTCCTGCTCCACATCCCATTGAAACTCCTGTCTCTCACTCTTGTGAGAGACAGCACCGCATACATCCCCGGCAAATGCAGCAATCTCTTATGCTGAAAATTTATACTTTATATGAGCTGAAAAATCGTAATGTGTAGCATATAAACAATTGCTGAGGATATTTTCTATCAATATGTGTATTTGGAACCAAAATCCATTCATTAATTGAAGAGGTATTAGCGTTCAAAAACTGAACACTTTTCCACATCGGAATATTGAAATGGGCCCCTATATTGAAAGGTTAGACGTAGTCCTACCTTGTGCGACACTAGTAAATTAAGTCCGATTGAGCTGATATTTTGTATAGACGGTATCGGCAAGATTATTATCATTGCTTATGGTGCCACACATCCTCTCCTATCCTAAAAATATAGAAGAAGAGCAAAGTAAAACGTAAAATAACGAAATGATCATTTGACTAACCTTTCATCGTTTTCACATAGAATATTTCTCAAAAATTGCTATACCTCTTATATTGCTATACCTATCGTTCGGTAATTCACTGTCAAAAAGAATGAGGTCATCCTGATCCGCTATCGATAAGATCCGTCATGAGCTGTTTTACCTTTCAAAAGCGCGTCTGATCTGGAACCACTGTCAACAAGATTCTGCGCAATCATCCCGATCCGTTATCGACAAAATTACTCGCACTTATTCCGAGCCGCTATTGATCGAATCCTGCGCAGTCATTCCGAGTCGCTATCGACAGAATCCTACGCGGTCATCCCGACCCGCTACCGACAAAATTTTACGCGATCATTTCTAGCCGCTATCGATAAAATCTTTCGCGGTCATCTCGATTCGTCATCGACAAAATTCTACGCGGTCATCCCGAGTCGCTATAAAAAAATCCATGCATGGTCGATTTGATCCGCTGTCGATTTAGAAAAATGCAGTCACCTGCGTCATCCAGTCACCATTCCGGCCCGCTGTCGAACGAGAACAAAAAATATATCCTATGAAGATCTGCTGATGGCAGCATGTTGTGGATAAGTTTAATATGTTTTAATAACATATTTCAACCACCTTTGGGATGTATAAGCTTATTTAAGGGGTTGAACTAACAAAATATCAAATTCTGTTCTCCATACGGTGGTCCCGAGCCGTACTTGTTCTGTGCGGTCGTCCCGGTCCGCGTATAATTTTGCTTCCATTTTTGAATAGCACGGTCGTCCCGATGCGCACTCTTACCATTACAATAGTACGAGCAGTACTTTTTCTGCGTGGTCGTTCCGATCCGCAATAATTTTACTTCCATTTTTACACAGCACGGTCGTCCCGATCTGCGCTCTTATTATTATCATTATCATTTTTTCATACGGTCTTCCCGATCCGCAAATATTTTTACTCCCATTTTGACATGTACTTTTTTCGTCAGTTTGTGACGTTGACACCAAACCACTGCTTGGGCAGTGTAGGTTTTTGGTTTTCGTAGATGTTTTATTTTTTTTGTCAAAATGGCAAGTAAGAGGAAATAAATAGATATTGTTACACGTACAATGATAACAAGTAAGGCTTGTCGAGGAAAGACATTGCGGGAAGGAACCCACTCTACAGTAAAGAAATCATAAACCAGAGGAAATTCGAATGAACCATGGGAATATGTTGGATAGAGACATTTGGTTCCCACAGAAAAACACGGCAGCAGTAGTCAGTTGATGGATGGTGAACCTGGAGCACCGATCCTGGTTTCCTCCACACCATCTGTCTTTTATCCGATTCAAAGAGATTGATATGCGGCTCATCCGTATGAAAGACCTTGTTCAACTTTTTTCCAGAACTTGTTAGGCTTATAGCAAACTGTAGTCGTTTTTTTCATATTCACCTTTGAGATGAATTTATTTTCACGGCTAACACGACCTCTCAGATTGTTCCTGTATGCTGCTCTCCGGACAGTGTCTGCACTGAAAGGTCTTTCAATGATGCCGGCTACTTCGGTTCGGTTCGGTGTTTGTTTTAGGGGTCTTTCACAATATTCATTGGTGGCTTCTGGAACTGGAACCATGGAGTTTATCGATTCGATGGACCAGATGGCTTAATTGCTCTTCCTGAAACGTAACCTGCAGTCTCCCGTCCAAAAATTGAGCCTCCCTCGTGATTACTACTTTCAATAGAATAATGACGCGGAGCAAACTGACCTCATCGTGCGGGAATGCCTGCTAGGGGTCTCAAACTATCATGAAAACCTTCCCCGGTCCCAAAACCTTCTACAAACCAATTTTCATGTCAATCGGTATAGTAGTTTCCGTGTTCATAAGAATCAGAAAGACAGACAGACAGAAATCCATTCTAATAGATATAGATACACAAACTCGCCTCTCGTTTGAGTAAATGCTGTTCCAGTATATGTAGATATCACTTCTTATAATATTTTTAGGCTCAGGTCTAGAATATCAAAAAATGTGCTAAAATAAATTTTGGGTGTAGATAGAGGTTCCAAATTGATATTAAAGTTCCTAGATTCCAGGATTCGAATTGTAATCCGGAATTAATAACAAAGGGTTTGTTGGAAACATAAAAAATAACTGCTATTTAATCCAATGTATGCTCCATCGGATGTCACAACAGGTGCATCTTTTGAGATAATACACGGAATCGACGCTGGTAGAAGTTTGGTTGCTTGGAAGTGATCCAGTTATCAAGCCAATTTTTGATTCCTTCATAGGATCAGAATCGCTCTGCAGAAAAGGTCGACGCCATGGATCTGAACAAATTGTAATCGGAGAGTAATGTCTGGAGAATATAGCGAGTGAAGTAGAATCTTCCAGTTCGCCCTTTTTAGACAATACTTGACTTGTAAAATTATCTTTTCGTGTCTATTCTCCCATTCCGTCGGTTTTCCATGTTCTTCATCATCCATATCAAAATCATTGTATCTGAATCGTTCAAACCATTTTTGATATTAGGTTGTCAAAAAAGTCCTGCGGTTTTTTTTTTGAATTCTCATTTGTTCATAAAATTAGTTTTTGTTTTAAGTCAAATATGCGCCGTTTTGTTCGATGACTTGTTCCCAACGAGATGCCAACTTCATAATACCCCTGTTATAGAAGCTCGCTTCCTTATTGACAAAAAACTCGGATAGCCAATTTTCACAGGCCTCTTTTGTGGCTAACTTCTGACTACCTAGCTCGTTCGCCATGGACAAAAACAGGTGGTAGTCACTTGGTGCAAGGTCCGGACTATACGGCGGATGCAAAAGAACCTCCCATCCGAGCTCCCGGACCTTCTGGCGCGTCACCAAAGAAGTGTGTGGCCTGGCGTTGTCCTGATGGAAGACAATGCGGCCTCTGTTTATCTAAGATGGTCTCTTCTTCATGAGTGCTACCTTCAAGCGGTCCAGTTGTTGGCAGTACAGGTGCGAATTGAGCGTTTGGCCATAGGGAAGCAGCTCATAATAGATTATTCCTTGACAATCCCTCCAAACACACAGCAGAACCTTCCTGGCCGTTAATGAGGGCTTGGCCACCGTCTGAGCCGCTTCAGCGGGCTTCGACCACGACCGTTTGTGCTTCACGTTGTCGTAAATGACCCACTTTTCATCGTCAGTAACCATCCGCTTCAGAAACGGGTCGATTTTGTTGCGATTCAGCAGCAATTCACATGCGTCGATACGGTCAAAGATGTTTTTTTTTGCGTCAACGTGTGTGGCACCCATACATCGAGCTTCTTTGTGAATCCAAGCTTCTTCAAATGGTTAATAACGGTTTGATGACTTATCCCCAGCTCTTGGCCGATGCTACGGCTGCTACTATGCCGTTCTTTCTCGGCTAATTCAGCGATTTTGTCGCAATTTTCGACGACAGGCCTTCCGGAGCGTGGCGCATCTTCGACGACCTCTACACCAGAACGAAAACGTTGAAACCATCGTTGTGCGGTGGAAATGGAAACTGTATCGGGTCCAGAAACTGTACAAATTTTATTGGCAGCTTGAGATGCATTTTTGCCTTTGTCATAGTAGTACTGTAAAATATGTCGGATTTTCTCTTTATTTTGCTCCATATTTGCGACACTATAACTCACGAACGACTTAACCAAACAAAACACTGTCAAGGACTATATTATAGCGCGCAAAAATACCTTTGCAACAAGCTATAGTATGACTCGATACAATGAATACAACTAGAACTACGCGCTTACAACGACACCTCGCGGAAATACCGCAGGACTTTTTTGACAGCCTAATAAATACATGCTTACTAATGCTATTCTTTGTAAGCTTATACAACCAACACAGACCATCATCTGCAGTTTTCTTAAAACAAAAAATAAATGTAAAAATGTCAACAAATGTCGATTTTCCGGTACAAAATGCGATAATGCGATAAAAATATTGTATTTTTACACTTCAATTAAATGAACTATACTAAGTTCTGAAGTTCATTCAGAATAATTCAAATACACCTGTTTCCAACTTCAGCATAATCTTTCAGGTACATGTAAATTGAAATTAATTATTGAGAATCTGTGGTAGAAATGCTCTAGCAGATGAACACATAAGTCCGAAACAATACTTTCATCGTTTCATCATCCGTTAAGAGCATTCGAGGTATAAGGCCGAAGACTATCGCTAAAATCAACATCTACATTTCAGATTATTTCATTCCCGTGGGCTGTACCTGCCCGTCAGAGCCGTTGAAAACGGTCAAAGCCAAACCGATCAACTTGATCTGAAACTAGCGCCTATTCACTGGGGTTTCCGGCGGGCGATAGGCTAACATTCACCCTCAACACAAACAACCGGAAAAGCGCCTTATTCACGGTGAGTTTCTCCTTGAGATTTTAATGGAAAATGGCTCGACACACAATTTGCCTCGGCGCCACAGTTGTGACGATAAGCTGATTAATACTTTTTCTGCCTTTCAGATGCGACGATACCAACAACCACAAATAGCCGACAGTTTCGCATTATCGGCTCACGCAGCAGAAGCCAGTTTTCCAGCGAATTGTCAACTCATTTATCAAATTTCAATCATCCATTTTCGCTGGCTCGTGAAGATGAGTTTGCGTACAGTCATTTTCGGAGAATAAATATTCCGAGGTGGGCGGACTTTCGTGATGAATCTGGAAAAGTTGTGTTTAATCGTTTGCCTGCTCGGAAAGGGAACGACGACGGGGAAAGCCTTTCATCAAACAAAACCAAGTTAATCTTTAATTAAATCTTATAATCGAAGAACAATGAAGCGCCTCGATGGCCGTGCGATGGAAAATAGCTGTCAATGGTTGGAGGGATATTGAATTACTGAATCAACAACGTTGGATAGGCGATATTTATTTGTTTATGTTTTTCCAATCATGCTTTCGAGAACGATCACTGAGATTATTTATGTCTTCCATTGAAATTTTCTCGAAGAAAAGGTCACTGTGTATCACAGATTTTCCAAACGGGAAAAGGATTCAATGGCTGATGAATCATATACATGATTAGTAGCAAGACATTTCACTTGATGAGCGCTGGGTAGAACGGGTGGAAAAGTGGGGTAAACCAGTTTTATCTCTTATGACGCAATTCAGCAACCCTCATTCAAGCTTTGTCCGGATGATGAAAAGCGTGAATTTTCTCGCTTTTTTCTACACGAAATCGATGAACCGAGAGAAGCCCATCTACATACATGATGCGTAGGCTGAGGGCACAGCCGAGTCGCTGCATCCATCCGGCGGGCGAAGGGAAGGCTGTTCAAATTTCCATTATCCTTTCAACCACGACATGTCAGGGATGATTGAATCGTGTCATCAAAATAAATTGGAAGCACTTTTCTGATAAACTCTCCCAGCCTGGCTCTGCCGTCTTGCGATGGTTGACTTTACGGCACGGATGAATGAGCGGCTCGGCGAATAATGCTGATCGACGAATTTCGGGTGCTCGTTTTTAGGTTTACGACTTTAACCAGTGCCACAGGCAGACTGTTTTATAGTTATTGGGTGTGCTTTGCCTGGGGGTCGTAAGGCCCCGTAGTTTTGTGTTCTATTCGGTGGAAACATATTTTATTATGACGTTTGTGGCGGCGTGTTCATCAAAAAGGAGGAAACGCTTAGGTGTCGCATTTGAATCAGCTTCTTCAGGAAACCGGCTGGTGTTATCAAAATAAAGGAAGTTATACGCTGCAAGTATTGTTGCTCTGCGAGTTGAAATTGAACTCCAATTCAGTTTGGGTAAATAAGCCGAAGGATGGAAAAGGGGCCTTCCAAGACAACCTAGTTAAATTCAATTGATGTTTTTAATTTACATTTAATGTGATGCTTTCTTCCGCAAGACGAAATTCTACTCAGCAAAAAAAAAAATAATTATAGAGGCTTGTGTAGAGATACCATCTGTACTGATTTAGCAGGACATGTCCTAATTTTGAGATGCTTTTGGGACGTCCTGATTTATGTTTCACTAGCTGACCCGGCAAACTTCGTCCCGCCCAAAATTTGTTTTTTGTTATCAATACTTTCAAACATTCACATTTTCTTACTATGAGCAAGTTCATGGGTCTAATCGCAGAACTGTTCATTGATTGATCTGCTAATCGACCCCGTTTAATTTTGTATGGCAGCTCCCCTTTAGAGAGGGGGGTGGAGTGTCTAACCACCATGGAAACATTTATTGCATCCTAAAACCTCAATGTGCCTAATTTGGTTCCATTTGCTTGATTGATTCTCGAGTAATGCAAAAATTTGAGTTTCATTTGTTTGGCAGCTCCCCCTCCACATGCAAAATTTGGTTCCATTTGCTTGATTAATTCTCGAGTAATGCAGAAATTTGTGTTTTATTTGTATGGCAGCGCCTACACGGTCTTGACTAGTAGAATACAGTTATTTATGAAAAATCCATTTCCAAGATGGCGGCCACTAAAAAATGTGCGGATTATATTTTTTTTTTCACAACCCCATCAATATGGGTATCAAATGAAAGAGCTTGACTAGTAGAATACAGTTATTTATGAAAAATGCAAATCCTAGATGGCGGTCACTACAAAATGACGGATTACATATTTTTTCCCCAATCCCATTAATATGGGTATCAACTGGAAGGGATTGACTAGTAGAACACAGTTATGTTATTTTTGAAAAATGCAAATCCAAAATGGCCGCCACCACAATTCCGAATATTTTTATGATGTACTGTATTCTATTAGTCAAATCATTTCATTAGATACCATTATTGAGGGGATTGCAACAAATACATAGTCGACCATTTTGTGGCGGTGACCTTTTCGAATTTATGTTGTTCATAATGTAGTGTATTCTCCAAGTCAAACCATTCAGCCATTTTTTAGCGGCTGCCAAATTGAATTTTTCAATTAGAATTAAAGGTATGTTCCAAATTTCAGATCATTCAGTGATCAGAAACGGGACAATCCTACAAACACTCAAACATACATACAAACAGGGCAAGCTGAATGAAACCATTAAAATTAATTGTTTATTTGGGAACTGCGGACATCTTGGACTTTGATTTTTCATGATCTACTGTGTTCTACCAGTCGAGCACTTTTATTTGATACCCATATTAATGGAGCTTTGAAAAAAAATGGCGCCATTTTGTGGTGGTGGCCATTTTGAGTTCACATTCTTCATAAATAACTGTGTTCTTCTAATCAAGCCCTTTCATTTGATATCCACATTGGTACGGGTTGTGAAAAAAATATATATGTCGTCATCTTGTGGTGGCGGCCATTTTGGATTTGCATTTTTCATAAATAAATGTATTCTACCAGTCAAGCCCTTTCATTTGATACCCATATCGACGGGGTTTTGGAAAAATCATTATTGATGGAATTTTGAGAAAATATGTACATAATCCGACTTTTTCTACCGGCCACCAACTTGGATTTTCAAGATCATGGAATACGCAGTTTTATAATGACCCCAGAGATAAAGATGTGTTCCAAATTTCAGATCAAACGGTCAACAGGAAGGGGTTAAATTACTATTAATATGGTACAGCGCTACAGACAAAGTAACAAAAGTACAAAGTTACAACGTCACAAACATACAAACGGGTTCAAGCAAGATAAAACCGTTTAATAAATAAGTGCAAATCATAATTGTATTACGTTTACCGGAGGAAAATTCGTTTTTTTAATGATTCGATTATCCGGAGTGAAAAAAAATTCAATACGACCTGTACTAGCATTTCTACTTATTTTCATTAAAAAATCTATTTTGTTGACGAATCATAATTAATTTAATTTTTTTTGTATTTTGTTTTTGAGTTAAAATTTTTTGACATAGGATTACGTTTTTCGGGAACATATTGGTGAATATCAAAAAATCTGCCGCATCGTAAAAATTATCCAATTTCAAGCCCTTATTTGCATCAATCGATTTAGGCACTCCTTAATAATTTAATACAATGGAGAAAAATACATATTTTTTTAAATGAACCATCGAGCAATTGAAAAATGTCAAGCAATATATAACGAATACTCCGCGTTCAGATTGGTCAATTAGCACAAGTAATCTATGCTCTCCTAGTTGCTAATTTAATACGAATACATGACTGTACAATGAGTTTAGTTTGTTTTACTGCTGCGGATGTTTCCCACGTTTCGAATGATCCAATTTGCACCTCCCTAGTTCTAATCTCATTCCCCTCGGCATCTTTTATCGTGCACCATTCACTATTCTTCTGCCATCATTGCTCAATTGTACCATTGGTGGAGTGAACAAACAATACTAATCAAACTAACGCTCCTTTTCAGGGTCACCCAATTATTATGAAAGGGTTTAATATTGGAATTTTTCAAACATATCCATAATAATAGCTCAACGTAATCCTACATCATATGCGATCGTTTCTCGGACACAACCATCCTGTAACTTTTTGTTGTTGACCAAAATGTTGCAAGCGTGTAGAGAGTTACAGTTGCATCTTTCACGACATTTTTCATCTATTTTCATTCAGATTTTTTGTTTCACTGGGTTATTTTGTGTTTTTATTCCAAGTTGATTTTTATATGTCTAGATGGATGTGTCATTTTACCGACGAATTGCATCAGAAATACCTTTGCTTCACAGGAAGACGTAATGATTATGGGACTAAGCGCTGTATATGTGATTTATAAGTGTTTTTGTTTATTTATGTCTCAAAAGAATGATAATGGTTTGATCATAATCGTAGCTGTGGTAGTTGTCCTGACCAGATGGTATCCCTAGGCTTGTGTCCAAGACACGACTTTTTAGCCTGAACAAAGACTATTGATTGTTGGCTGAATCGAACCTAAAATAAGAAAAAAAGATTGTTGTTGCTATTATATAGGTTTTGAACTTTCAAGTTCATTTACTTCCAGCCTTGAAAAAGGTCATTTAAAAATTGTCAAATAACCTACGATTAATTTGCTCAATAGAATCATAATTGAAATTAATTAACCCTACGATCGTTTGTTTGCTAATATTCCATTTACCTGGTTCTATTGGCTAAACTAATAGTTAAACCGATTCCAAATCGAAGATAAAAAACGGATCCATATATCGAAATTTGAGGCACGATAATACGTAAGTGACGTGCTAGTTTGAGTGAAAAAAACTAATCCTTAAGCTATGTGCTCGTTTCTGATGGATCTGGGAAAGCAAAACATATGTGTGGAAGAATGTAAAAGATTCAAATTTTCAGCAATTTGACAATGCCAGATATATTCGATTGTTGACTGGCCGTTGGCCGGAACTAGACTGTAATCAAATGATGTGTTGATGATGTGTTGAATCGTAGAGGCTTTAACTATTGAGTTCATTCGCATCTGATAGAAATCGCAAATGGCGTCTTTTATACTCTCGCTCGTTACAATAAGTTGCAAACGGTCGAAGCTCAAGTTGCAATATTTACCTTATCCGCTCCTTCTCTTGCACTGAAATTGGATTTCGAGTGAGCGATTCTTGAGTGGCTGATTCGCACAGCAGCCTTCGCCATGGTAGCGGTAGCGGAAAAAATGTGGATTTTTCTTTTTATTCACTTTTATAATGGAGACATCAAATCTTTCGATTCATTCGTCTCCGTATATGTAGCTCGCACAGAAATAAGGGCACAGAACACTGAACAAATGTATGGAAAAAGGGAGTGCATCTCATTTTCGTCAATTAAAATTATTTATGAATTGGAGAATTGCAATGCATAGAATATCAGACAAATCTTAGAGAAATTCAGGTTTGAAAGGTAAGTAAATAGTTTGAATCTGCTTTTATGAACGTTAAACCTATTCTATAAAAGAATTACACATTTTCTTATTTGGTTCCCTTTATGGTAGCCATGGTCCGACATTAACCCTCCTGTACTCGCGTGCAAAATCATAACACGTATACTCGCGCACGGTGTCACAGACCGAAAATTTAACTTCTCTGTAATGTTGCCATTGTGTATTTTTCAGGCTTTATTGGCATTCGTTTGAAGAAAAGGGTATGATTGAATGAAAAAACTCCAAAAAATATGTTTTCTTCGTCTTTATTATGTTTTAATAGTCATCTTATTCAGCCTCCTTTAAAGTAGAGTATTTTTTGATACTCCAACACAAATAACGAAATTCGAATTTTTCACTGTTATTAATTAAAAATAAGCAACTGAATATAATTTATGGAAGTATAAAGACCTATAAAATAACATAAAAACGTATTAATCGATTGTGGTTTCATTTGAGTTAGAATAGCATAAGTGCATGCTCGAAACAAACATATTTTTTACATTTCATGCGGTTGTTGCGTGTTTTTCGGGTCTTTTATCGAAGAGATGAATGTCGACCTTTTAGATAATTACCAGATGATAAAGGTTCTGGAATATAAAGTTTGCATATTTCTAATATCCTTTGTCTCTGTTTTCTTGGTAAACTAAGAATTAATGCCTTTTTCTAGATGGGACATAAAAAGATAATATAAAAGGATTTCTAGGAACTTCATTTTCTTTTTCTTGTTTTCTTGTCGATTTTGTCCATTATAAAAATTATAAGAAAGTGTCCCCGAAACTGTAACTGTTAAAAATTACCATAAGCTACCGATTAGTTAATAGTTTACTGTTAACAATTCTTCCACAAGTGAAATTCTTCCACAAGTGTGAATATGTATGACCATTATATTTAGCGAATAACTATACGAAAGTCAAACATTTATATTTTGCTTTTGAACGTATGAATCTAACGATGAATATATCGACGAATAGTTAATAAATGGATCCGTTCAATCCAGTTACAAAAGGGACTGAAATTAAATAAGAATAGTCTGGTAATGATCTTATGCATTATATTCAATAAATATTCCACGCCACTAACATTAATTTATACATTCAATACATTCAACAATATTCTAGAATATGAAAAAATGCACTTGTCCAAAAAAGTTACTCCGATACTCGCGTCGGTGTGTCAGACCAAAAGTGCAAAAAAAGTGGCACACGTCCCCTTTGTACCAACACATGCGATACGCTAAACGATGACGAACGACGAATAACGAAGCTAGAGAGAATCGCAAAGTCGTAGTGTTGATATTTGCTGAGAAATAAACGAATTATTGATTTCTCGGTCTGACAGACCAATGCGCGAGTATAGGAGTGTTAAAAAAGTCACAGGAGGGTTGTGTCCGAAGCACGACCGCATGGCTGACGTAGGATTCCGCGAGGCTATCTGTGGCATGCTGATTTTGGATATTTTTGAAGAATTACATCGTGGAACTCTGAAATAAAAAGTTGTATGTAGGGGTTTTTGGGGCCGGGAAAGGTTCTTATGATGGTTCGAGACCCCCTCCCCCTTCTTTCTAAGGGGTGGCTGCCATACAAATGAAACACAAATTTCTGCATAACTAGAGAACTATTCAAGCAAATGGAAACAAATCCGGCATGACTAATCTAGCAAATGGAACCCAATTTGGCATGTGAAGGTTTTATGGGACAATAAATGTTTCTATGGTTATTTGACACTCCTCCCCCCCTCTCTAGAGGGGAGTCTCCATTTGCTCCATTTGCATTTGGCAAGTGGATGTTATAGGGGGCAAGAAATGTTTCTGAGGTGATTCGATACACCTCCCTCCTCTCTAAGGGGGGGCTGCATAACTCGAGAACTAATCAAGCAAATGGAGCCTAATTTGGCATGTGATGGGTTTTGGTACATTTGATGTTTGCGCTAACGAAATTGATCTTTGTTCGAAATTGGAAATGAATTTTCAAGTGAAAAAACGCATTCCAATATCTTATAGCTATATAAATAAAACGGATCGTCAAATTTGTAAAAAATGTGTAAGCGGAAAGCTCGAGGAATGAATCGAGGAATTTGAAGGTAATTATGGGAAGTAAAACCTGTAGAATTTATTGGAAATATTCTACTATTCATCGCACATACTTTTTATCAAAACCTAATCACTACGGCCGACTTTTGGCAACCTAAGAAGGTAATCGAGAGAACTACTCCAGCATCAATCGACCCGGTGATATGTTCCTTTATTCACCGCGCGTATGCTTAATAAAATTGTAATCTCTTGTTAAACAAATAAAGAACTACAGTTACAGGACATGAAAAGAACTTAGTGAATAAATCGTCCCGCAACCCCATGGGTGTTTCGATAGAATAGCGTCAATAACGAACCATAATCAACTCCGGGGCATTTGTCTAGTTTAATTTTGGAAAAACTATGTATGCGATGATGCTTAATGAGCAGTCATCTTCGGGCCTCCAAAGTTCCAATGAATTCTGAGAGGGTTTCTGCCAGTATCATACACGAGTTGCGGCGAAATTTATCATTCACGGAATTGAAGTAACTCTTCGGACCAAATAATCTTAATCAAACTTGATAAACACACATGAGCATAAACTCGCGGGTATCGCAATATTTTTCAGTTTTGGTTGGCAGAAACACTTGTAGCAACGGTTTTAGGATATGGAAGCTTCACTTCGTTCTTTTGTGCATTTATTCTATGGTAGTATTACAAACGCGTTCAATAAGGCCAACATATATGTTCAAGATTCTTACATTCTTGGTATGGAAACATTGCGCATAAATGTTACATCAATTGTGAAACATAAATACTCAAGCAAATCATTTGATTTCGCATCATACAGGTGATTTCGGTTTATCATTCTCCCCTCTTAAACAACCGACATTTGTTTCGCAGGAAATATTTGCGGGTCGATGGTAACGGCAAAATCACATCCCACGACAGCAGATGTGTTTGGGCGTGGTGCAGTAAGAACACGTCGAATCAGATTCTATGAAGCGGAAATATACCATGAGCACCCTTTTGCATACGAAACTTGTTTTCAGCTGAACTTGCCGGCAGTGAGGCAGTCCCCTGTGTTGCGGAGTGAGAATTTGACACAGAGCGACAAAATACGATTCATCGGCAAGTACATGAGCGGTGTGGGTGGGTGGAAACAAATAGAAATACATTTGCCATAATGCATCTTCATATTTATGAAATATGAAATGAATCTTGTACGTCGTGTTAAATAACCGCAGCTAGGATGCACCAGCGGCAAAAAGAAGCAATTTAGAGCAGAAGTGAATGGGAAAGAAAGTTTCCATAATAAATTTATTCGGTGAAGATGTGTCGCAACAGTCTATGGCAACAAGAGAGCAATGGCAAAAGCATCGGAACAAAATGCAGCATAGACTTGCGAAAATGTTCTTCGTGATTGTCGGTATTTTCTGTCTCTACCCTGGGGTGTTGTGGTTCCGAGACCCGAGCGGGGAGAAATCATAAACACATGTTGGTTTGTCCATGGTTGAGTGGACAGTGATTTTCTTTACAAAACCCAGGATAGAACTGAAAAAAATGCGTTGATAGCGCATCCTGGCATTACTTAATCATAAGTGTCCAAGCTTCGCATATGCGTCGATTCCCTATCTCGGGAACATCAGTCAGGACTTCCCATCATGTCTTCCTCCTGTGTTGTATCTTGAACGTTGTGTGTCGCACAAGACCAAGAAACAGCTGGGGCGACAGTGCAAATGGTACCATTTTATATGAATATTGTTATTTCATGCTCGCCTCCAGCATGGGATGCATTTTTCGACTTTTCCAATAGCCTGGGATCAAAAGAAACTTTTCGGCAAATATAAATTGGCATCAGACCGAATCCTCCATGCTTTCGGGGATAGTGTTTCCATTTTGCGGAGCGTAGGGTTAATGTTGATTATGCTGCTGTGTAGAGAGAGAGAGAGGAAGTTGGGTTGGTTTCGTTCGTTTCTCGGTTTGAGTGCGTGATGCAAAGTTTCGGTGTTATCTTGTGATAATTTTGTTGTTTGTGATATGTTGGTTCATTTGTGAATGGAACAATGGTTTCCAATATTATTTTGTTAACCCGAATCATATAACAACTTATTATTTCAGTTCCCATGTTGTTAGAATTGCTGAATTGGACTAAACCAATAACGTATGTATCACTACTGTCGTTGATATGTAATGAACTAATGATTCGCATACTCCTTCTTATATCCAGGCTATCGCAAGCCAAGTGTCCGATGCTAAGTAATATGAATTGTTACAGTAATATGATAATTTACAGAATTTTGTTTTATATGCTGCAACGGGTATAAACAACACAAAACATCATTTTGAGCTAGAGTTGAACGTTAAACGATCGAAGCAGAATTATAAAAAATGTCACGTATTTTTGAAACTGTTCAACATTGATGAATCTTTTTGCTGTGAGCTGAATTTGATGAACTGTATACCATTCATATCAGAATTTCTCTCAGATTTGATTACGATTCCCCAGCTTGTGAATAGTTTGAATTGATAAAAATTGGAAGCAAAAATGAGATTTTTTTTGTGGGCTTTTCAAACAGAGCGATCAATAACGAGTATCTAATGCAGTTCAGCCGCGATCGAAAAATGGTCTCCGTAGCCAAAATGACTGTGCGCGTTCGCCTCCCAAGCGAGCGATTGAAGGTTCAATCCCAGGATCTCCCTTGATTTATTTTTGAAAACTAGATGCGAACGAACTATTTAGTTTAAAGACTCTTCAATAGAAAAAATCAATCAATCAATCGCGACCCAATCATTCGCTCCGGAATAAACGTCTCAGAGTACGCACAATCCATGCTCAGTGCAGTGCTCACATTTACACTAGAAGCTCTAAGCAGAAGGGAAACATTTGGGACCTAAGCATCGTGCTGAGGTCTACGATGTAATTTGCGATAGCAACTCTAATCCTTTGGATCAGTTTAAGGAAAATGCCTTGAAATGGTCTAATAAGGTAACACATTTTAGGTTCACATTTATCCGCTAGCTGATTTTAGACGCAATATGTTGTTGTAAGCAAATCCATGACTAAGTGTGGTAGAATGATCAGATCGTTATGGCCACTTACAAATAGACAGTCTTCTCCGTGTCTGAATAACAAACCTGCTGTCTACAGACAAACAATTTTCTCGGTGATTTAGTGTGGTATACAAATTTATAACAGCCCTTTTCTAAAAATTTGAGATTCATTATCTGGCTGGAACCAAAACACTAGCAGGCTGGTTCGCCATCGAATGAGTGAGTATTCTAATGTAGAGCCATGAATTAGGGATGTTTTTTTCGAGCTCTGAGCTCTAAATACTTTTTTCACCATCCTTTATTCTTCTATTTGTTTATAAACTTTTTAGAACACGAAAATAATTAAACTTACTCAAAACTGAGGAAAAGTTACAAACTGGAGAAGGGGTGGGTTGTTCTTGAATGGCCTCAACGTTCCCAGTGGAGGTTTCGCCATCTCAATGTTATATTACTCGTGGCTTTTTCCTAATCAGTAGTTCTTAATAGAGATTTCATATGCCAAATAAAACTTTCAAGATACTGTATAAGTTGTGTTGCGTGACTCAACTTGTTATAAGAATGATCAATATTTTATTAGAAAATATTATTGTTGAAATTTGTATTAATAATTTTTAATTACAATTGATATTTATTGAAAAAATGATGTCAAGTTTACTCACTTAACGAACCGTAAAATTTTTGAGTTACGTGGGTATTTTGTATGAATAAGATAAAGATAATATTTTTGAATAAATATGGCTATAGTGGTCGATGGTATCACATCATTCTGGAAAAGGGGTCTCTTGCCCAGAATAGTTTCAGAATCCCTGCTCTAGATATTGGACTAGAAGAAGCAGAACGAGAAAATGAATAATTTTCGCTTTCCGGGTTGGAAAAACACTTTCCGTTCTGGACAAATACAAGCGAGTATAAGGATACCCGCAGTTGGCATGTATCTGCAATGCCGATTTTTTTTTAACTCCTCGCTTTGAAGATCCGTGTTAGGGAAAAATATTCCGATCTGCACAAATGCGTACATACAGCCATTCCATGCCAAACCGATATAGTGGTTCTCAGATTTTCGTCAAAATTGGTAGTTTTGTTCTTCATCGCAACACATTAGACCCGTATTTTTTATTATTTTTATTAGGGTGACCATTTCCATTTTAGGGTTGTCCGAAAAATCAGCCATTCCCTCTTTGTTCCAAAAATGACTTTTTTCAAAAATTCATAACTTTTGAACTACTGGACCGATTTAGATGAACGACATATCAAATTAAAGCCAATCACCTGATCTTTTTTTTTAAATACAACACCTGCAGAAAATTCGAATTCTGCTCTCGTTATTATTGATTGTGTTCGGTTTTTTTTTGTCTTCATAGTCTCGGGGCCAAAGGCGCTATATTTTTTTTATATTTTTTTCTGTAAAGCTGAGATTTTTCACATAACATATGTCGAAACCAGTGAGGCATTTTTTTCGTTTTTGAGTTATGATTTTTCAAAGTTAACCGATGGATCGAAAAATCATTTTTTTCCTCTTGTTCCCAACACAAAAATTCATAAATTTTGATATGCTGAACCGATTCAGATGATCGACACATAAAATTGAAGCCAATTAGAGAGTATTTTTTGAATAATATTAGATTTGTGAAAAAAAAATTGATTTTGATTTCGTAATTATTTATTGTATTAGTTTTTTATAGTTTACATGGTTTCGGGACCAAGGATGCTATATTTTTTATATTATTTCTTAAAAACTGAGGTTTTTTACATAACATATTCAAAAATCAGAGATGTGTTATTTTTCGTTTTTAAGTTAGGATCTTTCAATGTTAACATATTTTCAGTCTTCGTTCAATATTTCTATGCGACTAGAGTGGATGTATGCGACTAGAATTCAATTAATTGGCAGATGTGTCTTTTTTTCAAAAATGCTAATTGGCTTTAGTTTGATATATCGATCGCCTGAATTGGTTCAGTAGTTCAAAAGTTAGGAGTTTTTGAAAAAAGCCATTTTTGGAAAAAAGAGGAAAAAGTTGATTTTTCGGACAACCCTAAAATAGAAATGGTCACCTACTGAAAAAATAAAAAAACGTGTCTAATGTTTTGCGATAAAGAACAAAACTAGCACTTTTTATGGAAATCTGAGAACCACTAGATCGGTTAGGCATGGAATGGCTGCATATACATACAAAAGCACCCGCAGCATCTATCGACCATTAAGCTTCAGTAAGGCTGTTTCATTTAGGAAGTGTATATACTAATTTAAATAAGGACATCTCCACATACATTTGCTTTTCGAGGCTCAAGTTTCGCTCAGCATTGATACTTAGTCGATTAATTTAAATAATTTTTAAATTTCTTTTCATTCTATAAAAACATCTGCAGTGTTGAACAAATGGATATAATATATATCAGTTTCGTATACCTACGTCAAAAACAACGTCGTGTTTTGGATACAACCTTCTATAACATTTTGTTTTCTCGATTTATTTATAAAATTTGTACATACCATAAATATATCTTCAACAAAAAAAATGCTTTTCGTTTTTCGTTTTTCGAAGTGGGCACTTTTTTGTTATTCTTCTTTTTTTTTAACACGAATTGTGGAAGCCAAGTAACTCTATTTACACCCATTTCAACGTAAAACTAAGTAAATATGAAGTATAATTAATAATTGGTCGGTGTTAAGTCAGACCGGACCATGTGACATTTTTAGGATTTCGAGAAAAATGAGCTAGAAGTTTAGTGCTATGAGGGGTTTGCGTTGATCATTCAAAACAATTTCGATACGTTATTCCTGTTATGCGGGTGATTTCCCAAGTCTGATAAATGTGGTATGTAGTTTACGAAATGTTTAACCTAATTCAATCAATAACTCGAAATTTTTAATGTTGCGACTTGGTCCACTCTGACTTAACACCGACCAATTATTAATACAAGTTACAACAACAATACTCTCTACTAAAATATTAGTAATTTTTTATAACATGTTGGTTGTCGTAACACACTTACACAGTATCTTGAAAGTTTCAAATAAGAACTTGTGTCACCGACATCGACTCCAAGGGGTCGATATAAAAAAAAATACAATGAAGAATTACAAAAATAAAATCCAAATTTTCACAGGATGTATTTTTTTTTCGAAAAAGATAAACCAATTGGCTTCATTTTGATGTGTCGATCATCTGAATCTGTCCAGTATTTATGCATTTTTGAAAAAAAAGTAATTTTTAGGAAAAGGGGAAATTTCGATTTTTAGGGCCTCCCTAAAATATAAATGGACACCAAAATGAAAAACAATGAAAATATACGGATCTTATATTCTGTGATAAGGAACAAAATTACCACTTTTCGCGAAAATCTGATAAACACTATATCTATATACAGCCATTCCATGCCAAACCGATATAGTGGTTCTCAGATTTTCGTCAAAATTGGTAGTTTTGTTCTTTATCGCAAAACATTAGATCCGTATTTTTTTATTTTTTCATTAGGGTGACCATTTCCATTTTAGGGTTGTCCAAAAAATCAACTTTTTTCTCTTTTTTCCAAAAATTACATTTTTTTAAAAACTATAACTTTCGAACTGCTAGACTGATTCGGATGATCGATATATCAAATTAAAGCCAATCGCCAGGCCTTTTTTTAAAAAATACAGAAAATTCGAATTCTGCTCTCGTTATTATTGATTGTATTCGTTTTTTATTGTTATCATAGTATCGGGACCAAGGGCGCTATATTTTTCATATTTTTCCTCGAAGGCTGAAGATTTTTCACATAACATATGTAAAAACCAGAGAGGCGTTTATTTTCGTTTTTGAGTTATGATTTTTCAAAGTCAACCGATGGTTCGAAAAATTAATTTTTTCCTCTTTTTTCCAACACAAAAATTCATAACTTTTGATCTACTGGACCGATTCAGATGATCGACACATGAAATTAAAGCCAATTAGATAGTCTTTTTTGAAAAATATTAGACTTAAAAAAAAAGGATTTTGATTTAGTAATTATTCATTGTAATAGTTTTTTATAGTTTACATGGTTTCGGGACCTAGGATGCTATATTTTTTTATATTTTATTCTTGAAAGCTGAGAGTTCTTTACATAACATATCCAAAAATCGGAGATGTGTTATTTTTCGTTTTTAAGTTATGATTTTTCAAAGTTAACATGTTTCCAGCCATCGTTCAATATTTTTATGCGACTAGACTGGATGTATGTGACTAGAATTCAATTCATTGGTGAATGAATTGGTAAATGTGCATTTTGTCAAAAAAGGCTAGCTAATTGGCTTTAATTTGATATATCGATCATCTGAATCGGCCCAGTAGTTTAAAAGTAAAAATTTTTTGAAAAAAGTCATTTTTAGAAAAAAAGTTATTTTTGGAAAAAAAGTGAGAAATAATTTCTTGGATTTTTGAATCGGTTAACTTTGAAAAATCATAACTCAAAAACGAATAAAAACGCCTCTCTGGTTTCGAGATATGTTATGTGAAAAATCCTTTTCACAAAAAATATAAAAAAATATAGTGCTCTTGGTCCCGAGACTATGAAAACAATAAAAACGAATACAATCAATAATAACGAGAACAGAATTCGAATTTTCTGCAGGTAAAGTATTTTTTCAAGAAAGGTGATTGACTTTAATTTCATATGTCGATTATCTGAATCGATCCAGCAGTTCGAAAGTTATGATTTTTTGAAAAAAGTCATTATTGGAAAAAAGAGAAAAAAAGTTGATTTTTCGGACAACCCTAAAATGGAAATGGTCCCCTAATGAAAAAATAAAAAATACGGGTCTAATGTTTTGCGATAAAGAACAAAACTACCACTTTTCACGAAAATTTGAGAACCACTATATCGGTTTTGCATGGAATGGCTGTATATAGATATAGTGTTTATCAGATTTTCGTGAAAAGTGGTAATTTTGTTCCTTATCACAGAGTATAAGATCCGTATATTTTCATTGTTTTTCATTTTGGTGTCCATTTATATTTTAGGGAGGCCCTAAAAATCCAAATTTCCCCTTTTCCTAAAAATTACTTTTTTTTTCAAAAATGCATAAATACTGGACCGATTCAGATGATCGACACATCAAAATGAAGCCAATTGGTTTGGTTTCGAAAAAAAATACATCCTGTGAAAATTTGGATTTTATTTTTGTAATTCCTCATTGGCATGGAATGGCTGTATAATGGCTTATCTATATTATTGAATCTACAATTCTCCAATTTTCCCTTTTATCAATGAGCACTTGGAACGATTTAGATATAATTTTCAAACCAATTGAACAATTGTTCAGTGTAGCAGTTACAAACATGCTCTTGAAGCGCAAGCTTGTTTCGTCAACCAGTTTCTAGTTTCCAGTTGGTATGGAAAAGAATGAATCGAATGCATTTTCTGCATAAACGAGTTCGTATTCCATACCGAATTCTTTATCGATAAACTTTGTACGTGATATGGGAAAATGCGAATCAGAAAACTTTCGCTTCGTTGGAATCAATGTGGTTTTTACTACTGTTGGGAAAGTTTTCTATTTCAATAAAACAATACAGTGCGATTGAACTTCGGTGCTTCATGTGGATGTCATATGTGTATTGGTTAAAATTGCGCGTCTTCCATATTATATGTTGAAGGTTTGAGGGTATACCTCGGATCAAATCACACCACCGATCTGCTACTATAGTAACAAGAATGGTGCTGATGCTGATGATGATGGAAACGATAATATGATTTCGTTTAATATATCAAGCAAATTTATGCACATTTCGTGAGCCGGGACCAGCGTTCATCAATAAGAAGGAAAGGCCACCCTGGCCGTTGGTGGTATTTGAATTTTGATGAACGAACGAGGGCAGACATGGGTTGGTATCGGGAGCCACGTACGTACGATATTTTTCATCGAGTTTTAATAAAATCAATAAAGTCATATTTTCTGAGACGCTGTGAAAGTCAACACTGTGGGAGCCTTGACAGGAAAAACTTTCTGGTATGTTATGTACATATTATTTTTCCCCTTGCCAAGGTTGGAAGTGTGCACAAGGCGAGCATCACAGATGTTGCGAATCTACAGATGACGGCTCGTAAAAGGACATCGCTAAGTTTGTGGGAGTTTCTTCGGACAGGGGGCAAATGCAGTTTGATTGAAGGAAGAGGGAGAAAATTGAAATCATAACTCAACGATGTGGCAAACTTTTCTTCAATATATCGGCGCTAGCATTGCCTCTTTCCATGTTTGTAGAACTGAGAGTGAAATGATAGCGATAAAATCAAGATGTTTTGTCTGAATGTTCCATTTTGATATTTTGTTCAAAGTGATGATTTGCGAAATTTTACAACTGTACCCAAGGATGGAAAACAAGGGAGCATGATGAGATTTACGATTAATCGCAAACTGCACAGATCGTAATCTGTGCAAACTGCGACTAACTATTAATCCTCTCCCATTGTTCCGGCACGAGCCAAGGCGGAACTCAAATCAGGAAAAAAAACACAAGTTAATTTTTCACACTTTATTCACAACAAAGTAATTACACTTGAAAACACTAAACTAAACACAAAACACAGCTCATCTGAAAAAAAAACAACAATAAGTATTAGCTATTTAAATGAATTGTTACTTACCTCAGTTTTGTCCAAGAGCTCCAAATGGTACACAATTACCTGAAAAGTAAATTGGAAATCAAAGGTATTATTTCAAACAATCAACTTACCTCAAAAGCGATGTCCAAACAATAACAATTCACCAGAGAACAAACTGACTTTTCTAGAAAGGTATCAGACAGGGATAGAAAAATTCTATTGCTATAATATAAGGTCTTTTGTTTATAGCGAACATTCTAGAACAACCCGAGCAAAGATACCATCCACAATAGAATTCACTAGAGCGAGTATCATATAAATAGGGCACGTAATGTACAGAGCTTCATTCGTTAATAAACCTTCGTAGAGTAAAGTCTCACTATCTTTTGCAAATTTAAATTCGGAATATAATTTCCTTATTATACGCTGTCCGGTTAACGTTTTCTCCGTCGGAAAGTGAAATTCGGCATAGCCAGAAGTACTGGCGTAAACATTTGGCGCTGTAGACAGGATACGTGGACATTGAGGACAACACGAAGATGGAGAAACTGCAACTGCGGCGTTCAGCTATCGAAGGACGTCTAGGCTACGTCACTTCTCGAGTCCAAGCAATGCAAATTGCAACGGCTTGTGTGGAAGATCTAGACGTAGAACTGGATAGCCTACGAGAGCTCTGGCAGGACTTCAGGACAGTTCACGACAAAATTCTCGAACATTGCGTGGACGAAGAATTAGAAGAACATCTGGAATACGAAAGGTCGATCGTGACAAGCTACAACCGGACGAGAGCAACACTTCTCCAGTTCAAGCGTCTGATCAACAACCGAAACGAAGCGTCTACGGCTACATCGAACACCAATACATCATCTCAAGAATCATCGATAACTCCCGTGGTTCCCGAATTGCAACTACCAAAGGGCATTCTACCCATCTTTTCGGGCGACTATGGCGAATGGACATCGTTCTTTGATCTCTTCAAGAGTTCTGTTGACCAAAACACGCGGCTCACAAAGGCACAGAAGTTGGTGTATCTGAAGACGTACACTTCCGGGCGAGCAGCCGCTCTCTTGAGACACATCAAAATTGAAGACCGCAACTACGAAGGAGCGTTGGAGGTTTTGAAAAGGCGTTTCGATCGGCAAGATCAAATTATAAGTCATCACATTCAACGATTCCTCGATATTCCTTCTTTCACCGTTGTTTCTGCAAGCAACCTGGCACGCTTGCACGATACAGCAGACGACGTCAGACGTGCTCTTCAAGCCATACAACGAGAGGATCGGGACTGCTGGTTGGTGCACTTGCTACAAGCGAAGCTGGACACTGACACCCGTCACCAGTGGCACACTCGAGCGACCATGATGGAAACTATTCCGATGCTGACGGCTTTCCTAGAATTCGTGGAACAACGAGTTTATACGCTGGAAACCTCTCGTGGCTCATCATCTCAACCTGCAAATCGGTCAGCATCACGAACCTCACCTCGCAGTACCAGCCTTGCTGCGACGAACAGGGTGGCGAAACCCATTTGTGCAGTTTGCGGCGAGGGTCAACATAGACTTTTCTGCTGCAGACGATTCAACAACTTATCCGTGGCCGATCGCATTGATTGGGTTAAACGTCTTGGTCGATGTGAGAACTGCCTTCGTGAAGGTCACGGGACTACCGGCTGCTCATACGGTACGTGTAAGCAGTGCAATCAGCGACATCATACACTCCTCCATGAGGACCGAAGACATACACCAGCACAAATTCCCGGTGAAGTGAGGAACCATCTATCGTACAACGACGCATTCTGTTCTGTATTCCTCGCAACCGCTATCGTGAATGTGCTGGATGCTTCAGGAAATCTCTGTCCAGCCAGGGCTCTACTGGATTCCGGTTCACAAGCGTGCTTCATAACCACCGACTTGTCCAAGAAGTTGGGCCTGGACAGACGTCACATCAATCTACCACTTAGGCGAATCTCTGGACTAGCGACCAGAATCCACGAAGCCGTATCGGTGACAATCCAGTCACGTAATTCCGACTTCCGGCAGCAGACGGAGTGTGCTATCCTCGACAAAATCTCCGAACCTATCCCACATCAAGCGGTGAACATCACTCAATGGGGTAGTCTAGCAGATCTCGCGCTTGCGGACGAGCTATTCCACATTCCCGGTAACATCGACCTACTCATTGGTGCCAGCATGTATTACCACCTGCTTGAACCGGAACGGATTTCACTGGGACCATCACAACCAATCCTGCAATTAACCAAACTAGGCTGGATCGTAGCAGGATTTCGTATACCAGAGGAAAGACTAAATCCTACCTCTTCAAACTTTTCTACACGAGTAGAAGCGCCAGAAGAATCTGTAAATCTTAATCAGCTAGTCGCCAAATTCTGGGAGCTGGAGGATTTCAAGCCGACCACACGCTTGACCGTCGAAGAGCAGTTGTGTGAAGATCACTTCCAAGCACATACTACGCGATACTCAAGTGGACGCTACGTGGTGAAGCTGCCATTTCGCAAGGATCCATCCAACATAGGCGACACTAGATATTCGGCGTTGCGACAATATCACGCATTGAAAAGGAGACTGAACAACAATCCAGAACATAAACAGCTGTATGAAAACTACGTCGGGGAACTCATTGCTGCTCGACACATCGAACCAATGCCAGCGGGGCCGAGTCACAAACCAACCATATTTTTGCCTCACCACGCAGTGTTGAAGGAAGAAAGCAGTACGACAAAGCTTCGAGTGGTATTCAACGGGTCACTCAAGTCATCGAACGGCTTCACCCTGAACGACTTGCTAATGACAGGTCCAGTGGTACAAGAAAGTTTGTACAACATCCTGCTGAACTTCCGTCTACATCGAATTGCACTTATTGTAGATATCGAGAAAATGTATCTCCAAGTTCGTGTAACAGAAGAGGACTCTCAGCTCATCCGGATGCTGTGGCAAGAACCAGGTCGCCCTATGACAGAGTGCGGGATGCGAACGGTAATTTTCGGCTTGTCTTGCGCACCGTTCTTGGCAACTAGAGCATTGAAACAACTTGCGGTGGACGACGGCGACTCGTTTCCACTGGCCAAGAAGGGAATCAGCGATTTTTACGTCGATTATCTTCTGTCTGGTGCATCCTCTGTCCGAGAAGCTATCGAGACGCGCAGACAGATGACACATTTGTTGAGACGAGGTGGTTTTACCATGCGAAAATGGGCGACAAATGATCCGGCAGTACTCAAAGACATCCCGGTTGCAGAACGAGCTTCGTTGTCTACGCATCACTTCGCCCCAGAAGCATCGCTGAAGACTTTTGGAGTGAGATGGCACGTCAGCGAAGATCTATTTTCTTTCTCCGTAAACTGCAACGCAAATCAAACACACTACATGAAACGTGAAGTGCTGTCGACTATCGCGAAAATATTCGACCCGCTAGGTCTGATTGGACCTATTGTAATCGTTGCCAAAACCTTCATGCAGGAGCTCTGGAAACTCGACATCGACTGGTCGGATCCATTACCAGAACTATACAATGTCCGTTGGCGTTCTTACCTGGCACATCTGCAAGAGACATGGCACATTAAAATCCCTCGTCGCTGCCTATTCATCGATTCTCTACGGCGGGTGTACCTTTATGGATACTGCGACGCATCGGAGACAGCATATGGTGCAGTGTTATACCTGAGAGCCGTGGACGAAGTGGGCAACGTCAGCTAGCGCCTGCTTTGCTCCAAATCAAAGGTGACACCTATCAATCGCCCAACAATACCGAGGTTAGAACTCTGCGCAGCTACGCTACTAGCACGACTCATCAAAACGGTAAAGTCAACGTTACGAATGACCATCCATCAGACGACAGCCTGGAGTGACTCCATGACAACTATAGCGTGGATAGCAGGAGACCCAGCCAGATGGAAGACATTTGTGGCCAACCGCGTAGCAGAGATCAACTCGACATTATCCGCAGTGAACTGGAGACACATTCCTACGGACGAAAATCCGGCCGATCTACTGAGCCGTGGGGTCACCCCTATGTCACTAGCGAGCACTCCTTTATGGTGGAGTGGTCCTACTTGGAGGCCCGAGGACTCAATCGAACTCCAGCCAGACAATCTGCCCTCAACAGTGCAGCGCCTCATCGACAAGGAAAGGAGACTGTCAGCAGTGACTTCAACGCACGTCATCGAGTTCAATTCATTGCTAGACGGAATGCTCAGCCGGTACTCTTCCTACATACGGCTGATACGAGTAACTGCCTGGATTCTTCGCTTCGGCACCAACTGCCAACGAAACCGAACAGACAGGAGAATCGGGCCACTGCAGCCAACTGAATTGCACACAGCGCGAGATATACTTGTTCGCCATGTCCAGCATCAATACTATCCAGGCGAAATTGCAGCATTAACAGCTGGAAAAGTACTTCCAAATAGCAGCAAACTATGGCCGCTAACTCCATTCCTAGATGGCAACCTTCTCAGGGTGGGCGGCAGGCTGGCACGGTCAAACATCAATTACGACTGTAAGCATCCAATACTTTTGCCAGCAAAAAGTACTTTGACCGAACTGATCCTGCGGCACGAACATCTCAGCAATCACCATCTTGGACCGGAAGCACTGTTAGCAAGCATTCGAAGGTGCTTTTGGTTTCCACAAGGACGAAGAGCAGCACGGAATGTTGTATGGAAATGCATTCCTTGTTTCAAGGCTAATCCTAATCGGGGAATGCTGGAACAAATAATGGGTCAGCTCCCACCACAACGTCTGGAAGCTGCCCCGCCATTCTACATATGCGGATTGGACTACGGTGGACCCATCACCCTGATTCAGAGACGTGGACCTGGCTCACCAACAACCAAAGGCTACATCTGCGTTTTTGTATGCTTTACGACGCGAGCAGTCCACTTAGAAGCTGTAAGCAGCTTATCTACAAGAGCTTTCTTGGCTGCGCTTCGGCGATTCATCGCTCGCAGAGGTCACTGTGGACACATCCACAGTGACAACGGAACAAACTTTGTGGGTGCTGCGAGAGAAATTCGAGAATGGTACAAAAGGAGAGCTTCGGACGAACACAACACTCAGGTCGCCAACTATCTATCGATGGGTGGTACGCAATGGCATTTCAACGCGCCAGCATCGCCACACATGGGTGGTCTTTGGGAGGCAGCGATAAAATCAGCGAAACGACACCTAAAAATCATTACCGGTAACGCAAAACTAACGTTCGAAGAATTCAGCACATTGTTAGCGGACATCGAAACCATTTTAAACTCACGTCCCATATCACCTCATCGAGCGATCCAAATGACCTGCAACCATTGACGCCCGCACACTTCATCATTGGACGACCACTCACAGCACCCAATCATAGCGAGTACATCCCAACAGCCGATAAAAGCTACGAAGTACGCTACAAATATTTGCATGAGCTACGGAAACACTTTTGGGATCGCTGGAGTCGCGAATACCTTCCCGAATTGCAGCGCAAAAATAAGTGGCATCAACCAAGTAACAATCTGCAAATAGGTGATTTGGTTCTCGTTCGACGGCAGAAACTACCCACACAGCAGTGGGCACTCGGAAGAGTTCTGCAGCTGAAACCCGCACCAGATGGAAAGCCGCGACTGGTTACGCTAAAGATGAGAGACAGCGAAATCGTTCAATCAGTCCACAATCTCAGTAAGCTACCACTTCAACAGGAAAATTGACCCAATTTTAGTGGGCGGAATGTTCCGGCACGAGCCAAGGCGGAACTCAAGTTTTGTCCAAGAGCTCCAAATGGTACACAATTACCTGAAAAGTAAATTGGAAATCAAAGGTATTATTTCAAACAATCAACTTACCTCAAAAGCGATGTCCAAACAATAACAATTCACCAGAGAACAAACTGACTTTTCTAGAAAGGTATCAGACAGGGATAGAAAAAGTCTATTGCTATAATATAAGGTCTATTGTTTATAGCGAACATTCTAGAACAACCCGAGCAAAGATACCATCCAAAATAGAATTCACTAGAGTGAGTATCATATAAATAGGGCACGTAATGTACAGAGCTTCATTCGTTAATAAACCTTCGTAGAGTAAAGTCTCACTATCTTTTGCAAATTTAAATTCGGAATATAATTTCCTTATTATACGCTGTCCGGTTAACGTTTTCTCCGTCGGAAAGTGAAATTCGGCATAGCCAGAAGTACTGGCGTAAACACCCATCATAACCAAATGATTTTCTCTTGGTAACTCTGAGTTGACCAAAGCATTGCTAGACTGAAACTAGTTCGAATAATTGAGTTACTCTCCTTCCTCGTTCTGTTTACAACTTCTAACAAGAATTTGCTCCATGGGAATGAGTATCTCTATGACGTACGCTTTACGATTCTCGTTCTCTCGTCCGGGAGTTCAATTTTCCTCTCCGAGCGCGTTTACTTCGATGAAACTATGTGAGGAAAAAATGCGCTACAGCAGATAGGACGACATTAATGTTTAATGTCCCACAGAGAGTAAACTTGTGGCTAGAAAAGACCTTAATTACCTTGAATTAATCAAAAACATAAATTAGCGCAAATATGTCAACATGTGTTTTTTGTGTAAGCACGTAAATAGTTACTCATTAAATTTTAGGACTGTGGAACTCTACATAATTTGTATGCAGATAGACTATCCACAATTTGTGGGGGGAATACTCATACAACTCAAATGGGTAATGATTATCATCACAAAGCTGAGAAACGTTTTGACGTATTGTTTTACTACTGATTCATTAAAAAAAATAAAGCTTTATTTTAAAATGTTTTCTTATCCTGAGACTGGCTCACCATACCGTAGGCTAGCCTCAAGGATATTTTTTATCCATTTTCGGCGAATAATCAATAGAGTGCCGTGTTATGAAACATCAGAACAATAGCAAAAACAACATCACGAACATAAGGTGTTGGTTCGGTTATTCCAGACGGCATTGGAATATATTACATCTGATCATCTTTAGGAAGGATAAATTTATCTTGGGAACATTAAATTGATGTTCATGACTTCCAGTCGGACGTTTATTCGCTCTGATAATAATTGTGTGGTCCTCACAAAGCATATATTCCAATGCCGTCAGTTCACTTAAAATCTTCGCATACCGTTTGATGATTAGGTAGGATGTTGTTAATCATTTTCTGCGATACCGATTGTTCCAACAGTATTTATTCGACAATATGGAAATTGAATACCTAAAATTAACCAGATTCAACCAAACAAATCTGCGGACAAAGCAGTATGTACACTCAAGAGATGCAACAAGTTTGAAGGGATATGAAAAAAACATTGGTCGTTCAATAAATCTACTGCCGCATATGTCGGAAGTCCACGATATATGAATAACATATGTCCATACTAATTCATTACATTTATTTGTAACGAAAAACGTAACCACACAGAATTGAATTAATCAAATATGTTATCCGTTTTGTCTACAAAATAAAAAAGGATCTTAAATTCCATTGAATTCGAAAAGTGTTTCGTGAAATCACTAATTGAATTATTATTAGAAAAAATATTTGAAGAGAAATGTGAATGTTTAGAATTATTGGAATCTAAAAAACGATTTTGGGCGGGATGAGATTCGCCCAAATCTGCTGGTAATAAAATTAATCAATTGCATCCATTTCCCGTCTGCTGTTTATCGGGCGGGAGACGACAGCATAATAAAATCGACACGAGACTGAGTCAGCCACTCACTGCGGTCAGTGCAATAGAGAATTAAAAATCCCTCGACGAGAGTCATAAGATTTCAGTTGATCGTCTCTTGTTACACTTTCCGATCAAGAACTCATCATCCGCTCTATGGGATGGGATTAATCGTTTGTGGCATGCTTTCACGACAAACCTTGAGTAGTAGAAGTAATGCTCCGATTCTTGCAGTGGGGATTTCTATTTCATATTGCTTTTTTGAGATCTTGGTAGCTCACCGTTCCAAGTATTCTCTCTGTGTACATATGAAGGATAAAAGAGCATCGCCTGCTGGGGGTGATTTAAAAACATCCGACTACTTATACTTATTCATTGATCGTTGAATGTGATTTTTTACCATCACTGACTGTTCCAATGACGAATCAAGCCACAAAATATGTTCATTCGCTTTGATCTTTGTGTCATTCTACGGAAGTTAGAGCTACAAAAAATATTTTCCTATTAATTATTGGTACACCGAAGCAAAATGATTCCCTGCTCACATCGTGCGCTCAACCTAATGTCCCAGGTTCCTGCAGCGGAATTAACCTAAACCCAGGCAAAATCCTCGTCAATGATTTTATTCCACTTATTTGCAAAATCTTCACACCGGACCGTGTCTTATTGCGCGCAGAGAAATCCTGCGAGCTTTGCATCTCATCCCCTGGAATGTGCCGTTCTATTTAACATTTGTCGATGTGCGCGTTCGCATGTCTGGCGGAACTGGAAGCGGGACGCGAATTTACTCCTCTGATAGGAAAATTTGCATAATCCCCTCCCGGTGCGCCTGGGTGCGAACGATTCACCACTGCTGCATAAGAGCGAGCGGAAGATAAACGTGGAGCATTTCCCAAAAGTGTAATTTATTCATATTCCTCCCACCTAAAACGGCGAATCAACCGGCTCCGGCTGTCTAAATTTGGATTTCCGATCCAAAACCCGCCCGTCAAAATCTGATGAGCGATTATTCCGTCACATTATATCCATCATTGTCCAAATTTACACCCTTTTGCGAGGGGTAGACTCTATGGGGGAGTCGGCGATAAGCTGCCGTTTAGAAACATGTGGTGACCCCTTTAAACGGTTCTACCTACGAGCAGGCGAACTGTAGATCCCCTCGGATTAGTATTTATGAAAAGAGTACCGAATAACGTTTCTACCGTATTTGTGAACAGATCTAAATTACACTGACATGATGCTCAGTTTTTATGTAAAAACTGTGTTTCGCATTTTTTTATTATGACTTTATATAGTATCGAAAATTCCCGAACACAATATCTGTGTATTGAAGACGTCATAAATCTGTGTTTAAAAAAAACGATAAGCTTTTGTTGAAATAAATAAATTATGTTCCCATACAAGTATATGGAAACCAAATCTGGAATATTAAAAAAATATGCATTTATCACACACACACATTTATCAGTCTCATCTTTGGACCACTGAACAATTTTGAATGAAACAAATGGTGAACGTGGAATAAAAGGTACAAAGGCTCTGAATCAACAGGACATATTAACAAATCAACACAAACTAATGGTTTTTTTTAATACACAGATTTATGATGTCTTCAATAGTCATATATTTTTTGATTACTCAGATATTGAAAACGTCATAATAAGTCTATATATAATATATAAAAACGGATTTCTGTCTGTCTGTCTGATTCTTATGGACTCGGAAACTACTGAGCCGATCAACATGAAAATTGGTATGTAGGGGTTTTTGGGACCGGGGAAGGTTTTCGTGATGGTTTGAGACCCCTCCCCCCCCTTAAGGGGGGGCTGCCATACAAATGAAACACAAATTTCTGCATTACTCGAGAATTAATCAAGCAAATGAAACCAAATTTGGCATATTGAGATTTTAGGATGCAATAAATGTTTCTATGATGGTTAGACTCTCCACCCCTCCTCTAAGGGGGGGGGGCTGCCATGCAAATGAAACACAAATTTCTGCATTACTCGAGAATTAATCGAGCAAATGAAACGAAATGTGGCATGTGGAGGTTTTATGGTGCAACAAATGATTCTACGGTTGTTAGATACTCCTCCCTTCTATCTATACCAATAAAAAAGTATCGCCGAATGTGTTGATAAGAGCAGAACTCGAGGGAGGAATTGTCCGATTTAGGGCTGTCTCCATTCTATCATATTTTCTGTATAAAACATTTATTCCATGTAACAGAGAAACATGTTATATGCAAGTGGTTGAAATATCTTGAAAGAGGATTGTGTCTGAAAATAATCTGATATTATAATGATGAGTTTTGTTAGAAATATTAGGAATTTTATAGTAAAAGGTAAATTCAACGGGGTCGATCAGAAGATCAATCAATGAACAGTTCTGCGATTGGACCCATGAACTCATAGTAAGAATGCTCATAGTAAGAAAACCTGAATGCTTGAAGGTATTGATAACAAAAAAACAAATTTTGGGCGGGACGAAGCTTGCCGGGTCAGCTAGTCTGTGTATAAAAAAAATCGATTCTGAGTATCTGAGTATCTGAAATCTGAGTATTGAAGACGACGATACTCAGATATTGAAAACGTCATAAATATGTGTATAAAAAATCGATTAGCTTGTGTTGATTTGTTAATATGTCCTGTTGATTTAGAGCCTTTGTACCTTTGTTCCACGTTCTTCTTCCGAAATTTTTGTAAGGTTAAACTAAAATTGCCAAATGTAAAAATTGATCTTCGTAAATTTTTTTTTATTGCAGAACTGTTAAAAAAAATAAATGCATATAGATTTAAGAAGTTTCGTTATAAATCGTTGATTAAGTGAATGAACTTTGGCTCAAATATTGGGTTGCCGAAAAGTAATTGTGTGTAAAAATTGTTGCCAAAATTTGTTTGATAAGTTTCGTTCTGAAATTTTTTTTAGTGGGCCAATCTAAATCATTATAGGATTGGGTCGTCATGTAACTGATCGAGAAAAAGACGGGTGGGTAATGTCGGGGACATAACCGGAGTGACGTAGGACTATACAAAGGGGACAGCTTTTGTTAAATATATATTTCAAATATATTGTTTTATTTTCTTCTCCTACGTGAATACCTACCTATCTACCTGAAAAATGGATTAGTTTACTGTTTACTCTTTATGAATATGTTGATGGTTCTGAAAAGAACCTTTGATGTTGTGTTTTTGTTATCACTCGATATTCCCATCTTGTTCGGCTAAACCTTTCTGTTTAGCGATTGCATTTGCCACTCGCCACAGCTTTCACAGTTGGAAAATTTCTTCCCATCCAGCTTGTGACATATTTTACAGTAAATTACATTCAATGGCACGTCGCATTACCACCACTCAGTATCGGATTGGAGGTAATTTTAACCTGTAATTGAACATTTGCGATGACAGTGGTACAGTGTCGACTTTCAATGCGGGGTCATAGTTTGGACCCCGAACTCTATGTTTACAAAAATGTCCAACTAAATATGTCGCACTGCAGGTCCGTCCAATTAGCTAAATGTCGAGATAAGTGTAAATTACTGTACTTTCAATCGAGAAGCAATTTAAGAATTGGTGAAAATCAATAAGCTCAGAACAACTGTTCTGGATTTGCCACCAAAGCAGTTTGTATAAAGAACAAACTTTTTTCTTCTGCTACCTGATGCCGTTTTGCGATTGCGTTTGCCACTCGCCACTCGCTGCAACTGCCTGTTGTTGACTTGATGTCCACCGAACCGAATGTGTTCTGTTCCGAATGCGGGTTTTCTTATCGTCGTGAGCAGCTTTGCCAGCTAACTCGATCACTTCGGCGGCCGAAACTATATAACGCCGGCTAGGTGGACTGGTGCACTGGTACTAACGCGCTCGGCCTAGCTACCCTTGCGGGGAACTCCAGATCAACACGGTTCGAGCGGGATTTTGCCTTTCCCTTCACTTTTCCTCCTTTACCATGTCCAGACATGGCTGCTTGGGTTGGTTTGTTGATGTGTTGTGATGCGAACCGATGTGGTGTACGGTTTGAATGAGAATTATCGTTACGGCAGCGGAGCGGGGATTTTTAAGCTGACTGGCTGGCTCGAGAATTACGCATGTGTGAGACTGCGACCAATGTTTCGTTCATATTTTTTCTTTTTCCTTTCCAATCGTGCTTCATTCTATTTCGCTGCTGCTCTGGTTGCCCGTTTTGGTCGGTACGATTTGAGTAGCACAAACTGGACCAATCAAAAATGGGCACATAGTGCATTTCGACAATGCTTGATATTTCACAATTATTCAATTATTTATCTCAAAAAAAATGAAATGTTATTCGTTATGATAGATGCGTAGATATATTTCCTATCAATTGATGCAAGAACCTTTGCGATCTATTGAGAAATGCTCGAGTTATAAGCGTTCCAAATCTTGCATTTTTTCCTACTTGTTCAGTGCCTAGATTTCCATTTCACCCCCTATATCTTCCGGTTAGACGTAGTCCTACGTCAATAACAGGGAAATTGAAAAAAACCGGAATCAACAATCAGCGATCATATAAAACATATTGGACTCGTTAAAAAACTTGATATTTGGGTACCACATTTAATAAAGCGTATCAATGTTTGCGGTGTGCATTAAATGTCATTTGTCATGCAAAATAACATGCCTTGGATGTATTCGAGATTGGCAAGCTCTAGATACGAGTGACGATAGTGGTTCGACACTCCTCTCCTCTCTCTAAGGGGAGGCTGCCATACAAATGAAACACAAATTTCTGCATAACTCAAGAACTAGTCAAACAACTGGAACCATATTTGGTATATGGAGGTTTTAGGGGGCAATAAATGTTTCTATGGTGGTTCGACATTCCTATCCCCTCCATAAGGCAGCATTACACGATAATCAATCGAGAAAACGGAACCAAATTTGGCATGTGGAAGTTTCAGAGGGCACTAAATGGTGGTTCAACACTCCTCCCCTCTCTACAAAGTAGGAGAAGGGGATTGCATAACTCGTGAACTATTCAAGCAAATTGAATAATGACGTGTTTTGGTAGAAGTACTATGAGTTCTATAGTAAAAAGTAATTTGAAAGGGTCGATTCGAAGATCAATCAATGAACAGCGATTGGACCCATGACCGTGCGCTTAGTAAGAAAACGTGAATATTTGAAGGTATTGATAACAAAATAAAAATTTTGGGCCGGACGAAGTTTGCCGGGTCAGCTAGTTTGCCTATTAAAATGATACTTTCGATTTCAAAAAAACTCGCCACGAACTTTCCAGACAACTCAATATTAGCTATTCTGATTTGTTCTTGAATTTTATTTTTTTTGATTGATTTTTGAAAATTATAGTTGGCAACCCTGACAGCACCTGAAGAGCCAAACACTTGTGTGATTTTTGATGGTTGATTCATGGTTCATTGTGCATCTTTTGGTTGTCAATGCATCTTTTATTATGAACACACTATCGACCAGTCGAAGCGGAACTCACGTTGCAATATTTTTCATGTACTGCATTTTGAGCGAGTGATTTACGGGCGACTAATTGAACACAAGACTTCGCAATCTGCGATAAGGGATGTACAGTGCCGATGTCTGGTGCCAACATTCGATTAGCGGGATAAATTTATCTCTATCAGATTAGTATGACCAAAGGCAGTTTTAAACGTGAAACGTACATAACTCTTGGTGGCATAAAAATTTAAAAAAAACAAAAAATTTAAAAAAATTATTATTTTTTTTATTTCATCAATCCAATGTAAGTAGGAATGTAAAATGTGAAAAAAGCAAATTACTACTCGAACGGATAGCAATTTTGCATTTTGTAATCCGTTCGACTCAAGATTTAATACTTAGAAGACATTGTCCTCACCCCAACTTAAGTATTTTTCTATAAATTATCTTGCATTTCCGTCAAAACTTTATTTATAATATAAAATCATTATCAGACACAATTTTCGTTCAAGATGTATCCCCACCTGCAGAGAATGTATCACTCTGTAACATAGAACACATATTTCATACGGGAGAGCTGATTTTCGTTTATAATTTTTGTGGTTTACGGTGCAAGGTTGACACATTTGCACAACTCGCTTATATTTTACGTCACATGATGCTTCCGTATGACGAAGGGAATATGCCACTCCGTTGGACCTTCATGCAGAACAAAGATCCTGAATACACAGCATTGAAAACTCGAAGATTGTTGGCAAACGAAACTATATTGGGTTGGGGAATAAATTCACAGCGTTTTTATATTTCTTTTATTTTACAACAATTTGTTTGCTGTTTGGACAATTTGACTGGGAAGAATGAAATGATATAGTCGAGTCGGTAGAGGGAGATAGCGACTAAACGCCCGACTGACTGTTTAGTCGTTTTGGCGGAGAAATTGAAGAAGCCAAAATTCATTACTAACAGAATACGGATATGGAGGCGATCTGGCGTAGTGGTAACATCCATGCCTCTCACGCTAAAGGTCAAGAGTTCAATTCTCACTCCCGACATTCTCCCAAAAATGGAAGTAAAAAGTGACGAACCAGCCAAAATGAGTTGAAAATCACTATAATACAGATAAAAAAAAAGGATACGGATATAGTCAGTCAGATAGTCAGCTAACTATCCTCAGTTGACTATGACTATGTAGAGCCCTGCCCAGGAGGCAAAAGTCAACATTTTCGAAACCGGCTTTTCTTTTCTTTCCATCTAAGTCAAAAAGTTGCCGAAGCAACCTAGGATATTTACGACGTGTATGGGGAAGATCTACAGCACGGAAATGGTTTGTAAAGTCGGAAAATGGCGATTTTGGCGTCGATGACACGCCCCGCAGCGGAAGGCCTTCTGAATTCAATGAAGAACTCTTAAATCACTTTTGAAGGAGAAAAATTGGAAAAATAAAGAAAATGGAAACAAACACGACAGAAAGCACTCGCAGTTTGCATATATTTGCAAAGCAGATTCCCTCAGGCACATTGATTTTGAAGTCCGTGTTGGGGAAACACATTTTCGCATATTGATTTTTCAGTCTGTGTTGGGGAAAAGCTAAATCGGGCCAATCAAAACTTTGCAGTTAGGGCGTTTAAATAACACTATCAGTGTATTTATTATTTTCGCCATCACTGTAAGATACATCTAAAACAACAATGTTGTTCCTCATCATTTCATAGGAATTACATTCCGTTATTTTGTGAATAGGAGTTCAAATTTAGCTTTTCAAAACTTTTGCTTCTCTATGCATTCATATACAAGCGTTGGAAGCTGAATATTTTTCGTTCGTCGTATCGTCTGTACAGAATGCGCGCAGCAGAAACAGAAACCATCTGAAAAACGAACACATGGTTCCATTAACTTAGTAGTATAATGCATACTCCGGTGCGATGATTTAGAACCGCATCCCACGGGCAAACCAGGTCAGCCGCAAATCTCATCCACGTGGAACTGACGATGCATATCCGTGTGGTCTCCCATGAGGTTAACGCGATTGCAGTGAAGCCACATTTGGATGTGTCATCGTGTTTCATTATAGCTTGCAGGCCGCAGAGAAACTCACCATTGCCGCCGGTAGCCTGGTCCTGGTTGATCGTGGTTCTACACGCACCTCTCCCCAGAATACGTCGGATACATTCCCAGTGTACCAGCGTCATTGAATGTGATATAAGTCACGGATGGATACGATTGCACACTTCACGCAGTGCTCTTATTTGGGAGTCCCGTGTGTGAGTTCTGTATCCTACCTTATTTTCGCAACCATCCACACAAAGGCGTACATTTTCATTCACATCCGCACATTTAGTAATGATATTTAGTTCCCTTATTCAGTACACAGCGAAGCACTGTTGCTCGAACCATTCATGATGCTCTGGGTTTGATATGAGATGGTGGCAAGTACACACTTTCCGCACCCCAAGGTCATATACGGAATAATCTGGAACGAGAACGATACAAAACCAGACATTCATTATTTCTATCCTTTCATTTGTGAATGTCGCCGGTCCCTCCTGGTGAAGTGCAACGTCAGAACCATTCGCCCATCTTCAGCATTAGAAGTTGTATCCCGTGCGGAGTTACACATTGTGCCACGCGATGAAATAGTTTTGCACCCGCTTGAAGAAGCGGAGCGATGTGTTGAAGATTGTTATCCCTATAGCAATCGAAAAAGGTCCTTGTTAAACATTTTGCTAATGGAGACAATTCTTCAAATTGAAGAATACTTGTAGCGATTGATTCATAGATAATATGATGTGGAAATGAGCAATTCGTTTGTCATTTTCACAATTTATGCTCCTTTCCCACTATGCTACACTGTTGATCTCAGTGGCGTGTCTTTCGTCTGAGTGGCATCCGTTGGTGCTGCTGAAGTGTTAAAATTTCTTCTTCAATATTAATTCGTTAGTTTATATGCACATATAAATTACCGTTCACTTCTCACTAACGATACGTTCCACACGTGCTGGATTCGGGATACAGTCTGTTTTCGGCTTCGTTAAATTTCAGCCATTGTTCCCCGGCACCATTATTACGGGAGTAACCATTGTTTGCCGGCTCTACCCGGTGGTTAAGGACTCGACGGCGTTCCACGTTCGTTCCTCTGCAGCTTCCAAAGTGCCAATTTTGTACACATGAAACATTTCAGGCATTTCTGTGTCGAGTTGGTACGCTCAATGGAGAAAACTACTGTCCAAGTTTTCCTTACAAATGTGCTTAACCCATTATACAGTTACTTGCACTGGGTGCTGAAATGCAATTCAAGCCCCACCGCTACGGATGCAGATATGATTGTGCACCATTGTAATGGCTGTAAGGTATTGTGTATGTATAATAATCTGTAGATTGTAATTGGTATGTAGTCGGGGTGATTGTCGTGTTGTCATACACTTCAGCTTGGCACTTGATTCTACACGGTTCTGATTGTAGGGTGATATTTTTGTTGTTCTTATTTAATTTAAATTTTTACTTCATTTTGCTGATTCGATGCTAATCATGTTTATTGCCTTTTTTGCTCTCTTTACTTTGAAATAATTGGAAGAATTAAAAGCATTAACGTTTTGATGGTTTATATTCTTATAGCATCATCAGAAGCATCCATCAAGGTATCACACATTAGCACTAACGCGACAAGTCACACACACTCCAAATTGCCATGTCATACAGACACAATCATTTGCTTTGATTCTACCTGCAGCCTTACCTGAATGGCTTCCTCCCGCCGTCACACTGCCTTCAAAAGGAAGCGTCAGCTATAAAGATTTGCTTCAGAGCAATCCGAATAATACGAAGCGTAAACATCCAGCTTCCATTTAGGTGATTCACAGCCCACTTGGGTGTCATGGTATTCTGCACTTGGCCCAACACCGCCAGCATGATAAATAGCCCATCCATCTTGTACATCCAGCTTCTGTTGGTTGGATGAACCATGTTTCTCTCTCTCTCTCTATCTATCTCTCTCGCAACCAGAAGTCGTTCCATGGCCACCGACTTCAGCCGAACGGCTTGGGTTAGGAAACCATAAAACTTTTCCGCACAGAAATTCCGCTATCTTTCGCTATTTCCAAGTGCCATGATAGAGCCCGATATGAGCTTCTCTCTAAAAGCGCAGAGATCTTTTATCATCGTGGCCCCGGCGAGCGTACCCATTTATCCCGCCATAAAAATTATGACGCCAAAGGAAAAGTCTCTGAACGGATCCGTACATTCAAGTACACATACACAACCCTCTCCCCCTGAACTCAGCAGCTCCCGGAGATGATGAATGAGGAATGGAAACACACCACAGTTTGTTTACAGCTCTCTTCGGCTTACGGTACAACCCAAACCAAACCAACTCTCGGTTCCATGATCTACGGTGACCGGATCCTCGCCCCCCTCTAACGCCAATCTGAATCTTGGTGAAATCTTGAAACGATGTCATTGGATACGTAACGCTTTGAGCGTTGAGAGCCCGCAGAAGTACACATACAAAAGAGCAGAGCAGCTTTACCACCGTGTGAATGCGCGATGTGTTGGTCCGTGACTGTGACTGTCTATATGTCCGTTTGTCGTGGCAGTAAGTGTGCCTTCATTATGACCCAGGATTGGTAATTCACTCCAGAATGCTTCTCGTCTGACATCAAAGCGAGTACGGGAGTGTGAAAAATTGTGTGCCTCTTCGACAGAGGGTTCTTGGGGGGGGGGGGGGCGGGGGGTGGTGACTAAGTAGGGACTATCGGATTGCTTCATTACTTAGTAGGGTTGATCAGCTAAGATCCGTGTCCAAAATCAACCAAAAAACTTTCTCAACGATAAATGCATTCAATTTTAAAAAAAAACTAATATCTAAATTCTAAAATTTACTAATGTATCGGAGCAGGGCGTTAGACTATAATTGTTTGTAGTAATTACATTTGAATTGAGTTTTTTTCATTGTTCAGAAATCTGTAATTTTTACACTTTTGATACATCAAATGGAGGCCCTGGAAAAATAGTTTCTTTTATCAATTTGTATCCTTTAAACGACAGCTTGACAGAGGACCCTTATTGGTCAGAAGAATTGTTTTTCTCTTTTTTTGACGTTGGACTACGTTTTTTCTCGCAATTCTATTTATTTCCTGCAACCGAACTGAACGGTGGTTCATAAGCCAGTGTACGCTCGGAATTCCATTTAGTTCCGAAGTGACAGAGAAATGGTTTCGTTCGCTCACTCGTCTGAACACTATGCATACTCTTCTGTCCTAATCCCATTTATTTTCTGCCACTTCACTTTTAAGTGAACGGAGGTTTATCTCTCTCAATCCCATTTCTTCTCTGCAACCGGATTGAACGGAGGCTTATCTCTCCTAATCTATTACTATTCTGCCACCGAACTGAATGGTGATTTATCTCTTCCAATCCCATTTCTTCTCTGCAATCCCTTTTTTCTCTGCAACCGGATTGAACGGAGGCTCATCTCTCCTAATCCTATTTCTTTTCTGCAACCGGACTGAACGGAGACCAATCTCTCCCAATCCCAATTCTTTTCTGCCATCGAACTGAACGGTGATTTATCTCTCCTAACTCCATTTCTTCTCTGCACCCGGACTGAATGGTGGTTTATAAGCCGGTGCTCGCTAACACTATGCATACTTATCACTCTCAATCCCATTCATTTTCTGCCGCCGGACTGAACGGAGGTTTATCTCTTCTAATCCTATTTCTTTTCTACAACCGGACTGAATTGAGGCTTATCTCTCCTAATCCCATTTATTTTCTGCCACAGGATTGAACAGAGACCGTTAAGTTGGTGCTCGCTAACACTATGTATACTCATCTCTCCCGATCCCATTTCTTTTCTGCAACCGGATTGAACGGAGGCTCATCTCTCCTAATCTATTTATCCTGACTGAATGGTGGTTTATCTTTCCCAATCCCATTTCTTCTCTGCAACCGGACAGAATGGAGGCGCATCTCTCTTAACCCCATTTTATTTCTGCCATCGCACTGAACGGTGGCTTATAAGGTAGTGCTGAGACGCTCGCCTGAACACCATGCTCGACTCTCGCAATCCCATTTATTTTCTGCCACCGGACTGAAGGGTGGTTTATCTCTCCCAATCCCATTTCTTCTCTGCAACCGGACTAAACGGAGACTCATCTCTCATGATCCCGTTTATTTTCTGCCACAGGACTGAACAGAGGCTTATAAGCCGGTGCTCACTAACACTATGTATACTCATCTCTCCGGATCCCATCTATTTTCTGCCACCGGACGGAGGTTCATCTCTCCCAATCCCATTTCTTCTCTGCAACTGAACTGAACGGAGGCTCATCTCTCCTAATCTATTTTTTTTCTGCCACCGGGCTGAATGATGGTTTATCTCTCCCAATCCCATTCCTTTCCTGCAACCGGACTGAACAGAGACTTATCTCTCCCAATCCCAATTATTTTCTGCCATCGAACTGAACTGACAGAACGGAGGTTTGTCTCTCCTAATCCTATTTCTTCTCAGCAACCGGACTTAACGGAGACTTATCTCTTCCAATACCATTTATTTTCTGCCTCCGGACTGAACGGAGGTTTATCTCTCCTAATCATATTCCTTTTCTGCATCCGGACTGAACATAGGCTAATCTCTCCTAATTTATTTCTATTCTGCCACTGGACTGAATGGTGGATTTATCTCTCCCAATCCCATTTCTTCTCTGCAACCGGACTGAATGGTGGTTTATAAGCCGGTGCACTCTAACACTATGCATACTTATCTCTCCCAATCCCATTTTCTTTCTGCTGCCGGACTGAACGGAGGTTTATCTCTTCTAACCCTATTTCTTTTCTACCACCGGACTGAGTGGTGGTTTGTACTCTGCAACCGGACTGAATGGAGGCTTATCTTCCCCAAACCCCATTTCTTTTCTGTCATCGCACTGAACGGTGGCTTATAAGGTGGTGCTGAAACGCTCGCCTGAACACCATGCTCGACTCTCGCAATCAAATTTCTTTTCTGCCACCGGACCGAATAGTGGTTTATCTCTCCCAATCTCATGTCTTCTCTGCAACCGGACTGAATGGAGGCTCATCTCTCCTAATCCCGTTTATTTTCTGCCACAGGACTGAACAGAGGCTTATAAGCCAGTGCTCACTAACAATATGTGTACTCATCTCTCCGGATCCCATCTATTTTCTACCACCGGACGGAGGTTCATCTCTCCCAATCCCAATTCTTTTCTGCCATCGCACTGAACGGTGGCTTACAAGCTGGTGCCCGCTCGGAAATCCATTTAGTTGTAATTACGAAGTGACAGAGAAATGGTTTCGCTCGCTCACTTGCCTGAACACTATGTATACTCTTCTCTTCTAATCCCATTTATTTTCTGCCACCGGACTGAGCGGAGGTTTATCTCTCCCAATATCCCATTTCATCTCTGCAACCGGACTGAACGGAGGGTCATCTCTCCTAATCCCGTTTATTTTCTGCCACTGGACTGAACAGAGGCTTATACGCCGGTGCTCACTAACACTATGTGTACTCATCTCTCCGAATCCCATATATTTTCTGCCACCGGACAGAGGTTCATCTCTGCCAATCCCATTTCTTCTCTGCAACTGGACTGAACGGAGGCTCATCTCTCCTAATCTATTTCTTTTCTGCCACCGGACTGAATGGTGGTTTATTTCTCCTAATCCTATTTCTTTTCTGCAGCCGGACTGAACGGAAACTTATCTCTCCCAATCCCAATTCTTTTCTGCCATCGACTGAACGGAGGTTTATCTCTTCTAATCCTATTTCTTTTCTACAACCGGACTGAACGGTGGCTTATAAGGTGGTGCTGAAACGCTCGCCTGAACACCATAGAGGCTTATAAGCTGGTACTCGCTAACACTATGCATACTAATCTCTCCGAATTGCTTCTATTTTCTGCCACCGGATGGAGGTTCGTCTCTTCCAATCACATTTCTTCTCTGCAACTGAACTGAACGGAGGCTCATCTATTTCTGTTCTGCCACCGGACTGAATGGTAGTTTATCTCTCTCAATCCCATTTATTTTCTTCCACCGGACTGAACGGAGGTTTATCTCTCCCAATCCCATTTCTTCTTTGCAACCGGACTGAACGGAGGTTTATCTCTCCCAATCCCATTTCATCTCTGCAACCGGACTGAACGGAGGGTCATCTCTCCTAATCCCGTTTATTTTCTGCCACTGGACTGAACAGAGGCTTATACGCCGGTGCTCACTAACACTATGTGTACTCATCTCTCCGAATCCCATCTATTTTCTGCCACCGGACGGAGGTTCATCTCTGCCAATCCCATTTCTTCTCTGCAACCGGACTGAACGGAGGCTCATCTCTCCTAATCTATTTCTTTTCTGCCACCGAACTGAATATATTTATTTATCCTAATCCTATTTCTTTTCTGCAACCGGACTGAACGGAAACTTATCTCTCCCAATCCCAATTCTTTTCTGCCGTCGAACTGAACGGAGATTTATCTCTTCTAACCCCATTCCTTCTCTGCAACCGGACTGAACGGAGGTTTATTTCTTCTAATCCTATTTCTTTTCTACAACCGGACTGAACGGTGGCTTAAAAGGTGGTGCTGAAACGCTCGCCTGAACACCATGTTCGACTCTCGCAATCCTGCCACCGGACTGAACGGTGGCTCATCTCTCCTAATTTATTTCTTCCTAATCCTAATCTATTTCTTTTCTGCCACCGGACTGAACGAGGCTCATCTCTTCCAATCACATTTCTTCTCTGCAACTGGATTGAACGGAGGCTCATCTCTCCTAATCTATTTATTTTCTGCCACCGGACTGAATGGTGGTTTATCTCTCCCAGTCCCATTTCTTCTCTGCAACCGGACTGGACGAAGGTTTATCTCTTCTTATACTATTTCTTTTCTACAATCGGACTGAACGATGACTTATAAGGTGGTGCTGAAACGCTTGCCTGACCACCATGCTCGACTCTCCCAATCCCATTTATTCTCTGCAACCGGACTGAACGGAGGCTCATCTCTCCTAATCTATTCCTTTTCTGCCACCGGACTGAATAGTGGTTTATCTCTCCCAATCCCATTTCATCTCTGCCACCGGACTTAATTGGTGGTTTATCTCTCCTAATCCTATTTCTTTTCTGCCACCAGACTGAAAGGTGGTTTATAAACCGGTACTCGCTAACACTATGTATACTTATCTCTCCCAATCCCATTTGTTTTCTGCATCCGGACTGAACGGAGGTTTGTCTCCCTTAATCTTATTTCTACTCTGCAACCGGACTGAATGGAGGCTTATCTTCTCCAAACCCCATTTCTTTTCTGCCTCCGGACTGAACGGAGGCTCATCTCTCCTAATCTATTTATTTTCTGCCACCGGACTGAATGGTGGTTTATCTCTCCCAGTCACATTTCTTCTCCGCAACCGGACTGGACGGAGGTTTATCTCTTCTAATACTATTTCTTTTCTACAATCGGACTGAACGATGACTTATAAGGTGGTGCTGAAACGCTCGCCTGACCCCCATGCTCGACTCTCCCAATCCCATTTATTCTCTGCAACCGGACTGAACGGAGGCTCATCTCTCCTAATCTATTTCTTTTCTGCCACCGGACTGAATGGTAGTTTATCTCTCTCAATCCCATTTATTTCCTTCCACCGGACTGAACGGAGGATTATCTCTCCCAATCCCATTTCATCTCTGCCACCGGACTGAATGGTGGTTTATCTCTCCTAATCCTATTTCTTTTCTGCCACCAGACTGAATGGTGGTTTATAAACCGGTACTCCCTAACACTATGTATACTTATCTCTCCCAATCCCAATTCTTTTCTGCCATCGAACTGAACGTTGGCTTACAAGCCGGTGCTCGCTAACACTATGTGAACTCTTCTCTCCCAATCCTATTTCTTTTCTGCGACAGGACTGAACGGTGGGTTATAATCCCGTTTCTTTCCTGCCACCGGACTAGGGATGGGGACTGGTGTCGGATGCTTTTCCTGGGCTGGTGATGGTAATCTGGTGCGAATTCACGTAAGCATGACAGCAGAAGTCTACGTTGACATCCTTAAGGACAACCTGGAGGAATTGCTTCGAAAAACTGGCCTACGAAACAGCTTTGTTTTCTAATAGGACAACGGTCCAAAGCATACTGCTAAGAAGACCAAGATGGACTAATAAGAACATTTATTTCATGGCTATCCAGAAGGCGTGGAACGAAATCGATCCCCAGCATTGACCAGAACTTGGTCAATAGTATGCCCAAACGACTTCAACAAGTCATTGAAACTTCAGGGCGATTAACATACCAAACGAATCTGAAATTCCCTAAGATTTGTTTCTTTTATGCTATATATTACAATACCCTGGCGTGTAAACGGTTTGAATTGATGTAAAATAGAAGCATTTCCATTTCCCATATATATTGAGCATATTGTTCTGCTCATTTGTGAGTTTCCCTACCCATGCCGTCCATAACGAGCAACTTATCGACGATCAACGAATGGGAATGATTTAAAGTATTCGTGAACAAAAAAAAAGAAGAAGAGGAAGAACGAAAGGAAATATTTGCATAGAGCATAAAAATTGGATCTCGCTGAGGCAAACTTTCCGTATCGTTCTAGATACGAAGCAATGAATATCGCTTGTTCTTCCTTGTTTTGCGTCATCGCATGTCTTCGTTTCGGATTGAACTGTGGATACGACCAAATTACTTACTCGCTGATGTCTCTGGCATTGTAATCATAACAGCAAACTGACGCTATTCCATTAAGTTTCTGAATTACACAATTGTGTGGGGAATTATCGAACTAGGCTATCGTAGGCTCACCAAGAAAATAATTTGGTTTCACATGACAGTAAAAAAACCAAGGATGACAGCTAAGCTATTCGAGACCTGAAATAATAATAGAAAGGGCTTCTGTTGAGAAGAGCGCAAAGCGGAGGACTTGAACAAAATAACAGGGTAGTTCTACGTCAACAATGTGTTCGTATCTTGGACACAACCTCCTATAGTTTTTCTTGAATTTTAGAATTTGTAATTTTCATCTCGTGTGACATTAAGGACACCCCCAGATTGGAATAAAGAATGCGAACAACGAATACGCGACGCTCATCATAGATGATATATCATTGAAAACGGCAGCGGCAATCAACGGTGTTGGTTTACTATTTTCGTCTTCTATAGATGACTGGAAAAGAGCTATTTAATGGTGGGGATGCACTCAGAGATTTTAAATGGAGAAGCATATAAACCCGGATGAGCAAAGAGCCCGCCGTGTTGTTTTTGAAGTTGTGTATCATAGTGCAACAACCGGGAAGATATTGCCATCTACGACTGTTAAGTTAATGTGTCGTAAAAGTGTTATAAAAAGATTAAATGAATGATAAATGGTTTGGCGTTAAAAAGACGCCATTCGAAGGAATGGGTAATAAGAGTCCTAATGACAGCTTAATTTCGCGATAAAAAAATCTCGATTCTTGACAAATAACTGATAATTTTAACAAGCGAATAAGCGTAGAAAATACATTCTACTACAATCAAATTACATTGATCGGTTTGAAACAATTCATTTGCACATTCACTCAATGATTTCTAGATTGCCAATCATATAACCAATTGCACAGCGGCTTGTTCCTGCATTGATGGGTTGAGTTATTCAGTTATAACCAAATTATACAGAGAGTCAGCATTTTGACAAACATAAATTATTCATATTCACTCATCAACATTCCCGTTCGACTGTGTAGCAAATGTTCTCCACCCGAACGCGTTCGCAAATCGTATCCCTGATTCACATTCGAACACTTATATGCAAGGATTCAATTATGGAAGAACATTCCTTTCTGCCACTGTTTGAAATTCAAAAATGGCTTGGCTAGGTGGGGTTTGAGGCACGGATACCTATAAGTGTGTACATGTGCGTTTGTTAGTTTAGCTGCTGCAGGTTCTCCAAATTTCTATGGGTTGTCAGTACTTCGGTATAGGCTATTCATCGTCTCATTCACTATTTATTTGTCTGTTCGTTTTCATTTCCACATCATATCCGCCCACAGCAGCACCCATCGCCAACCCTCGGCAGGATTGGATCCGGGTGGATTGGTTGATATATTTCGGAGTAGTATCCAAGGCATGCATTCATAAAGACAGCAGTACCGTTTGCTTTTGTACGAATAGTTTCGTGCGTATGAAGTTATCAATCATTAGCAGTCAATAGCAGTGCAATTCGGACCATATTTGTGTTTCGGAATGTGTGCGAATGCTGTTCTCAGGCGAGCGATTGGGAAAATATGTACGTTTCTGGCGACAGATTGCCTTCATCTGCTTGCCTGGTGAAGAGATTTCAGGGAAGGCTTCTCGTCCATCGTTGGCCACCGCACAATGGACACGCAGGAAGTTGAACGTTGTCGATCACATTTCCCGATAATATCATTGTGTCAGTGGATGGTTTATATCTACTTTCTGGAGGACAGACACGTTACAGTGGAATTGTGCTTGTTAGATGGATTGAGTGCCATCGGAATGATACCCACGCTGTTGTTCAGATGGCGAATTGTTGGAATACTAGTTGTTTCAAAATACCATCCACACTGTGTTCGGGGTGTCGTATTGTTCTGAGATCGGGAACGTTGCATAAGCTTCTGTGCAATGCACTGGTTTAGATGCATTCAATTAGGTTTTCGTAAGTATGGTGAGTGTTGTATCAGGCAATATATGAAATCGTAGTTTAATAGAATTGTAGGTGTTGTTTGTAAGCTGATCTGGCCGAAAATTCTATCAGTATCAGACATGACATCTTCAATTCATTTTTTATTCTATATTTATTTCATATTAACAATATCACTCTTGAGTATTGTTGGACGAATAGTCACGAAAGTCGCCACAATTAACCGAATTCATCAACTTTATTAGTAATTCAACTCCTCTTACACATATTTTTTCATTAGGGTACCTATTTCCATTTTAGGGTGGTCCGAAAAATCCATTTCTTTGCCATTTTCTAAAAAATTACATTTTTTTCATAACTTTTGAACTAATGAACCAATTCCGATGATCGATATATCAAATTAAAGTCATTAGCCAGTTTTTTTTTGGAAAAATATCACGCTTGTCAAAAATTCAGATTTTGTTTTTGTAATTAACGATTGTATTTGTTTTTGTTGTTTTCGTGGCTTTAGACTAGAGGGCGCTATATTTTTTAAATATTTTTCATGAAAGCTGAGGATTTTTTACATGACATATCCAAAGGGCCTGGCCGGGTAAGGGAGTAAAAAGTGCCCCCGAACCAAATCACTAGATGTATGGCAAATATTGTATTGGATATTAAATAAGAAATTTTGACGGTTTATTTCAACCCCTATGTTGTTTTACATAGGATCTATAGTGAAAAATGTACTTTTTCGTTTAATTCACGCCATTTTCAACAGCTTCGAGATAAAAATTTGAAAAAAAAACTAAATGTGCATCTTACTACGGTGTATCAAGAAAAAAAAATTCATGAAAAATTTTTAGTACTGAAAAATATTGAAATTTAGGAAAAAAATTTTTTTGGGGTTTAGAGATTCAGTACTACTCTAATTCATATTTAAATGTGTTTCAACGATTTTTTAGACATATGTGATTTTTTTCAGATTTTTTTTCAGTGTTGCGCGCCCCAATTTTTTTTGTTTTAATATTTCCAAAGAGTCTGGTTGGGTAAGGGAGTGAAAAGTCCCCAAACCAAATCACCAGCAGTATGGAAGAGCTACTAAACACAACATTTTGGCAGTGGTACCATATATTTGAGTCCTTATATGGTACACCGTAGGATCTATGGTGAAAACGCACCTTTTCGTTTTTTGCACGCAATTCTCAATAGATTTGAGACAAAAATATGAAAGAAAAATACATCTTTAATGCATCAAAAATACAGTACATCTTACTTAGATGTATCAATCAATATTTTCAAACAATTTTTTATCAGAAAATCAAACAAAAAAAAAAGTTAAAATTATTTTTATTTTTATTTTGAATTAAATTTTATTTTTTTTTAATTTTCAGATTCCGCACTACTCTAGTTTGTTTTCAAATTTCTTCCTTCGTCGTTTTTAGGTATGTGTGATTTTTTTCAGAATTTTAAGAGTGTCGCGGTACAAATAAAGTGTCGCTGTACAAAAAAAATTATAAATATTTTCAGGTATTTCGAAATTTTGAAAAAAAAATTACTCTGAGACCCAATTTTACTCTAATTTTTATTTAAATGCTTTCGTAACAAAATTTTTTTCTAGGCCTTTTGGCATTTTTAATTTATTTTGAATTTAGAAACCCATTACTGCTCTAATATGTTTTAAATTCTGTTTTTCATATGTCTAAATTTTGTCGGTATATTTAGAGCATTGCGCTATACAATTATTTTTCTCGTATCTTAAAATATATGAGATTATCTTTATATTGGATTTAGATGATTTACCAAATTCATAGGAGTCAGCAGTGCGATAGAGCTCTATGAGAAAAAAAAAATAAAGTCCTCGTGGAAAGAACATTCGGATTAATGAGAAGAATACTTAAAAAATTCCGATTTTTTTTTATTTCAATCTTAACCAAAACCACGAATACAATAAAATAATCGATTTCAAGAAAATGAAAATAATAATGCAGACGAAAAAGAAAATTATGTTTGTGTCTCGCAATGCTCTTAAACACTTAGGGAAAAATTGCACCACATGTAGAAAAAAAGACACATACGAAGGCATTTAAATAGAAATTAGAACAGAAGCGGGCCTTAAAGTTATATTTTTTTCAAAATTTCGAAATGCCAGAAAATATAATAAATTTTTTTGAATCGCATATTTAATTTTATTTATAATATACATATTATATATACAGCTGGTGATTTGGTTTGTGGCACTTTTTACTCCCTTACCCGGCCAGGCCCTTTATATGTGTATTTTTATTTTTTTTTATTTTTTCATATAAAATAAAAGTAAATTTAAAAAATGAGTCCAAGATGGTAAAACAAAAAAAAACTCTTCATCAATCACCTTCTGAATGCAGCCATTCTCGAGACATTTAAAAAAATATTTCTAATTTATTGTCTCTTTTATAGTAAATAGGCTCTTTTAATATGTTTGCCGTGTTATTCCGCCATGTTCATGAAATTTTATGAATTTGCTTATAATTTTCAACAACATTTCCAAGTTCATTATTATGGTAAAACTATATGTTTAGGTGTTACGTTGAAAAATATTATCACTACGTTTTGTATTAACCCACATGTCTTCAGATGTTTTCCAACGTAGCTCCTAAACATGCATTTTTATTTTTTATTTAGAAAAGTTGTTGAAAATTATAAGCAAATTCATAAAATTTCATGAACATGGCGGTATAACACGACAAGCATTAGAAGAGCTTATTTACTATAAAAGAGACAATAAATCAGAAATATTTTTTTTAAATATCTCGAAAATGGCTGCATTTAGAAGGAGATTGATGAAGAAATTTTTTATTTTAAATCACATCAGGATTCATAATTTGTGGCTAGAACTAATTGCAGGCAGACAAAAATTCGAAGTTTCGAAAATTCATAAAAATTCGATGTTTCACAAGGTTCGTAAAAAAATAGTATTATCATTTTGTGCCCATTTTTTAAATTTTCTACATGATTTCTATTTTATATGATACAATAGAATTTTTTTTTAAATATATATTTTAGATATTGCAAATTAAAGTTTTTTTTTGTAAATGAAAAAAAGTACTAATTGTTTTTCTCAGTGTATATTTCTTCATGTTTGTTTCTAAGACACTATTTCGATAGGACTCATAGTTTTTGAGATATAAATTATCAATGATTTCTTTTACTACAATCGATACGCCCTTTTCATAAGTTACACTTGAGTCAAATAATTCCCAAATGCTGTGGAAAACTCATATTTTCTCCAACTCATACGGAATACAAACTTTCATTCGAATAAAAAATACTCATGTTTTGTCATTTGTCGATTTCATTTGGAATTGCTCATATTTGACACTTTCTTACAGTAAAATGGCATTAATGTCCAATCTTCATACTAAACACCGAATCTGTTTTCTCGAATCCGCATATCATGCTTGTACACCTGATAAATGTTTTCTCTGTCATTCATACGATCTCACACTGAAAACCCAGTACAATATTGGATGTCTAAACTTGGGCCCATCATTCTCAATATCATCGATTTCAATTACGTCAACCACAAACACGCTGCGAGAATGTAGATTGATACACCGTCTGAAATTGCAAAACGCGAAGTTTCAAATACACTTTTCTCCACGGTCCCAACCATCAAGCTCGTGTCAGAAGCTAATAATGAAGCAACGCGCGTCACCATCGCGGAACGATATTCCAAATACAAAACGAGAACATGGAGTGAAATTTTAGAACCGTTGCATGATGCTACATCATTTTACGACACACTGCAAATTGCCATTCTTATTCATGACTGAATACACGGGGAAATACTTTGCGTTGTAACGGCAGAACCGTTTTTCTCTTTCTTTCTTTCTTTTTGCAGCGATGTGTGAGAACTGCTACGGTTCGAAACGTTCGAAATTAGATTCCTGTGATCATACAGGTATGAAACAAAGCAAATGTTATGTTTTTATGGAAACGCATTAAAAGGAAAGAGGTTTCCCCCCGTGTGCACAGAAACATGCACTGGGTGGGTGGAGGGTGGAGGATGGAGCAGGAAGCAGGATAAATAAGATGCTTGGGGTGGATCGGTTGCTGAGGGGAGAATGTTGACTTTCAATTACATTTTTCCACGCTTCGCAAAGAATGAGGCATCATTTCGAATTTGAAATGTTCGCATGGTTGTTCGGTTAGGATGCTTTACGCTTACAGTTTCACGAGCAAGGCAGAACGGAGAAAAAATATATTTGATGTTTGCAGAGAAGAAGAAAAATTGTTGACGAGATGATTTTTATTTCGTAAACATCTGAGTCTATATTGTGTCTTATGAAAAATGCAGAACGGCATAAAATTTATCGCTTTCTGTTTTTGTTCGCTGAATACAAGAATAACTTGGTGAAAGTGTGCTCTAAATTCTGGAAAATACCGAAAGATTGTTTCTGTTCCCGTGGAATGCAAACAAGGGATAATCGTCCCACGTCGTAGGAATTCGTCTTGGAAAGGTTTCCTTATCCGGAGGAATAAATCAAATTTCCTTATCAGTGCAAGAATGTCGGTTACAATTCCTGGAAACATGAATGAAACATATCATCCTCTATGCTCCCTCGTTCTGATTATATCAACGTCTGAATTTCGTAGAATCTGTAGTAAATCAAAGTGGTTTGTGATTTCCAGCCAAAATCTACACACCCATCCCATCTTATGTGGTTTGAGGATAGAACTTTCGATGGACAGATTAAAACCCACTTCAAACCGAACGTAGAACCCAAATGAAAACTATTCTAATCCAACATAATCGTATTGTAACATCTTAATGTTTTTGTCCATGGAAACGAACCATTACCGTTGTATTTCAGAGTTACTCGAGTTGCCAACCAGTGGATCACTACAAGCAGGGCAAATACACACACACACAGACACCGGTGAGGTGGCGCTAGGATACCGTCCCACAGGAATTAAGGGTTGACTCTGGAATGACAATGATAAATAGCCACTCATCGTGTCCTCTAACTGGTGCTTGATTCCGTTTCCAACTTCAGCAGACCGGAGGGAAAACGAAAGGAAACTTACAGTGCTACTCTCTGTCAACTACAGTTATCTTCAATCAGGCGAAGACAGTTTCCATCTTCACACTCTGTTTAAAGCCGGGTTCAGACGGTGCGAGTAAGCATACGAGTCGGTCTAGTCAGTTACTGCAGTGCAGCTACTCACACCGTGTGAACACATCATGCCAGTTATTGTCATGTGTGATCCGGCGTGCGAGCTACTTCAAAGTTTTTTGAATTTACTCGCACTTGCATGCTTCACAACGTCAAAAACAGAATTTAGCGTTCGAATCAGTGATGCCAAATGTAATGAAATGTCTCTATTTTTAAGATATTTGAAAATATGTGAAGATATTTATAGACTTGAAAATTATTGGAAAAACAAATAAAACCCTCATAGTTTCTAAACGAAATAATTGTTATTTCGTTTTGCACGCTGGCGGGGCACGCTTTCTTTTTGAGATAGTTTTCTTGAGAATCTCTAATATAGAATCATTATCAGATCACAACTTACAAAAAAAAGTATTGTTCTAAGAAACAGAATACATATTCGATTTAAAAAAGTACATTTTCATTCATTATTAAAATTTTTGAAGCGTATTTATTGCACCTGCAAATCGACTATCATTTTCATTTCACAAAATAAATAAAATTAAAAAAAAAATCTTTTAGACTACCATTTATAACATCACATCCTTTCGGAATTATCTGAGCTATGGATGTTTTCGAGATTCTAAAAAATATCGACAACAATCCCAACGATATTCCAAAACAAAGGCACATCAATGTCATTTCTAATTTAACTCTTGCAGGTACAGCATCCCTCATGACTGTATCTTGGCGTTGTATTCGTGGAGCAATTAAATCCAACAGTTTTTTCACTTGTTCAGGTGTTATTATCAACACTGCTCTGTAATCTCGGGGATCCTCATCGTAGAGTTCCTTCAATATTGTATTTGTTGCTCCTTTTCTTTGCATCTAATTCCTGGCCCGAATCCTTTTCTCTTTCTGCTTTTTCGGATAGTACCTTCAGTTCAAAGAAATTCAGCACAAAGTATGTATTTTTAAACACGATCAGCGTTTGTTTTGCTATAAAATTGTGTGATGATACATTCAACTGAAAACCTAAGATGAAAACTGCCAATAAAGAAGTCGATTTTGGACCAATCATTTGACAAATTCGGACCTGATTGCTGTTTCTGACTATTTGATGGACATTTGAAAAGTCGCCTGGCATCCCTGGTAAACCCGTGCCGTAGTATCTAGTTTCTCGCCAGCAGCTCACACTGTGTGAACGGACAAGGCGAGTCAACCAATTGTCAAGCGAGTCCACCGGGTCAGTAGCTGCTCATTGTCAAGTCAGCTACTAGCAACGTATAAATGGGCCTTAAGTTTCATGCTTTGCAGTTTTTCCTTCTCAATTTATGCCGTCCGCAACCGGTAGCGCTCGAGTTTGTCGTTTTGCGGTTATGTTGCGTAGGGTAGACAGAACTAGATTATTTGGAATATTCGCTAAGTTTCTTGCAATTTGAATGGGAACGTGTTGGAATCATTGCAGTTGGTGTGAGCGAACTTTATATAAGTACCACCCCACAATGTTTTTGTGGCGTTATCAATTAACTAGTTTCTCGAATATTTAATAAATATGAAAACAGGCTTTTGCTTCACGAGCACAAGAGTACTAGCGTGTCCGTATCCAAATTAATGATAATTTAACGGTACGCGTTCAAATTAAAAGGAAAATGATTTCCAATTGATAGAAGTATCTGGATTTATTTTTCTTCGCCAGAACTATAACTGTACCTTAAAAAGTTTTTTTTTCAAATTTCCAAACTGCCGTTTTACCTAGGACACCTCGAGTCAAAAGGGATGCGCCACGGCCGATACAGACGAGAGAAAGGCGTTGCTGATTTATGGCCGGATATCCAATTGATATTATTTCGTGTCGATCAAAGAAAAATTAGATGAGCAAGATGTGACATCGACGTTTTGAAACAGTCTTCGAAACAATGTCATTTCGTAATTAGTTCATGCAAAAACTAAATTCCAAATCTTAAAGGGTACATACGTATTAACGCCACCGGAACGCAGTTTTTTATGAATTTTTCTTTTTACTCTGAAATTAATATAATGGGGGGACGAAATCCCCATCTAACAAGGTACCAAGACAGCTCCAACATTGGCCTCAGAATAAATTTCATTATGAAAAAAATAAATTCACAGTGAAAATAACGCTCCGGTGGCGTTAATTTGTCAGTACCAATGCTACATATTGGCACTATTACTGTATATCCAAACTTTTATTGCTAATACTAGCTGACCCGGCAAACTTCGTCCCGCCCAAAATTTATTTTTTGTTATTACATCCACGTTTTCTTACTAAGCGCACGTTCATGGGTCCAATCGCAGAACTGTTCTTTGATTGATCTGCTAATCTAACCTTTAAAATTATTTTTTACTATACAATTTCAGCACTTCTACCAAAACTCGACATAATAATATCAGATTGTTTTCAGATACAATTCTCGTGCAAGATATTTCATTCACTTGCAAATAACATGTTCCTCCGTTACATGGAATAAATGTTTGATACAGAAAATATGATAGAATAAAGATAGCCCTAAAATTTACTTTCTCGAATTTTGCTCTTATCACCACATTCGGCGATCCATTTTTATTTATATAGATAGAAGACGATATAGAAGTGCGTTTTATCACATTAAAATCCATTTCCACTTTCGAACGAAGATCAATTTCGTTACCGCAAACATCAAATGGACTGATAACGCTTGTCAATATGTAATTGTAGAACACATGCGATTTGAATTTTTCGAATGGGGGTCGAAGTGTCTAACCACCGTAAAACATTTATTGCACCCTAAAACCTCCACATGCCAAATTTGGTTTCATTTGCTTGATTAATTCTCGAGTAATGCAAAAAATTGTGTTTCATGTGTATGGCAGAGAGAGGAAGGGATCTCGAACTATCATAAAAACCTTCTCCGACCCCAAAAACCCCTACATACCTATTTTCATGTCGATCGGTTCAGTTCCGAGGTCATATGAATCAGACAGACAGAGATCCATTTTTATAAAGGGTTTTCCAACTTTAAATTCCGAAAGTAAATTGAAATAAAACACACTTAGAATTCGAATTTCGATGAAACTTTTATTTCAAATTAAAGTTTGGTTTATGCCATTATGTGTGAAATACAACATCATTCAAATGTCCACCTTGGGCTTCCTCACCTTCCACACCTTAATCCGGAACAGGTAATCTTCGATGACTTTTCGGCACATATGGGGCGGTATCTCGGTCATAACTTCACGAATGTTGTCTTTCAAATGTTCAAGAGTTTGCGGAGAGTTGGCATAGACACGGTCTTTCGCATAACCCCACAAAAAAAAAAGTCTAGCGGGTTCAAATCGCATGATCTGGACGGCCAATTGGCATCACCAAAACGCGAAATTATGCTTCCCTCAAATTTCGTTCGCAATATGGCCATGTTCGGTCGTGTTGTGTGGCACGTGGCGCCGTCCTGCTGAAACCACATGTCATCCGTATCCATATCTTCAATTTGTGGCAAAAAAAAATCGGTTAACATGCGGCCATAGCGCTCACCATTCACAGTTACCGTCTCGCCATTCACAGCATTTTGCTGCTGTTGTTCGTTCACCCAATCGACGTATGCCCGACGCATTCCATGGTCACCATGCTCTAATTTTTGTACCAGTTGGACTTTATATGGATGTAGGTGCAAGTCCAAATGCAAAATTCGCCACAATGATGTGTTTGACAAGCCCAATTGCTGAGCACGCCGTGGAATCGAAACATTCGGGTCATCCTCCACACTGGCAGCAACAGCAGCAATATTTTCGGCCGAACGCACATTACGATGATGCACAGGTTTCACAATATCCGCTACGGATCCAGTTTGCTCGAATTTACGCACTACATTAGCGATTGTGTGCTCTGTAGGCCATCCATGACGACCAAAATCCGTCCGTAATGCTCGAAAAACATTTGCCGGTTTTTCATCATGTTTATAGTATAATTTAACAAAAAATTAACACGTTGTGCGATGCTTAAACGATTCATATTGTAAAATGGCAGACATTCAACTAACGATATGACGCTTTGGTTGACAGCTATGTCAAACGGTTGTCAGCGCAGGGCTGTATACTTTCGGAAGCCCGAAATGGAAAACCCTGTATATATATAGATAAACAAAATTGAGGAAAAGTAAAAAAATCAATTCTTCCAGCTATTTTTACAGTTAAAAAAAATCCAGTTTCTTTCAGTTTTTTTTTCTAATTTTTTCAGCTTTTTCAAAAATTTGGTTGGCATCTCTGCCTACGCCATGAATTGGAACCAGTAGGCCGCCGATTTGCCATTCAGTTTGTTTACAGTACTCAAATCTATCAATTTATGTTAAAAGTTTTTGTATTCGTGGATTTCATTCACTGTGCTTTGAATAACGAACCGAGAAGGTCGCACCTAAGCGCTCGGCAGTCACTATAAAACTGCGTATTACATAATCTTGAAAATCCAAGATGGCGGCCGATACAAAATGGCGGATGACATATTTTCTAAGAACACCATCGATATGGGTATCAAACAAAAGGGCTTGTTTAGTAGAACACAATTATTCATGAAAAAAATGCAAATCCAAAAATGCCGCCACCACAAAATGGCGCCTTATATATATTTTTTTCGAAATCCCATCAGTATGGGTATAAAATGAAAGGACTTAAATAGTAGAACACAGTAATTTATGAAAAAATGCAATTCCAATATGGTTGCCACCACAAACTGGCGCAATATATATATATATATATATATATATATATATATATATATATATATATATATATATATATATATATACCACCAGTACAAAACGGTGATTTTTTTTGGGGGTAAAATGAAAATCTAAACACAGAACATGAAGGAAAAAATGAAAGATTGTTAATTCTTATAACTCGAACATTTGTGAATAGATCGGAAAGATTTTTGCATCGATTGATAGGAAATATATCTACGCATCTATCACAATTAATTAAATGTTATTTTTCCTGAGGTAATCAATTGAATAACTGTAAATTGTCAAGCGCTATCGGAACGCCATAACTGCCTCGTTTTGATTGGCCCGATTTACGGTTTCCCCAACACAGCCATCAAAACCAAGGTGCCTGGGGAAATTGGCATTGGAAATACATGCAAGTTGAGGGAAGTTTTGCTCCCACCGACACGTGTTCCCTAACACAGATATCAAATACAAGATGCCTGGGGAAATTAGCATTGCAATTAGATGAACGTTGAGGGAACTTTTGCTTCCACCGACATGTATTCCCTAACACAGCCATCTAAGCCAATATGTTTGGGGAAATTGGCATTGCAAATACATGCAAGTTGAGGGAACTTTTGTTCCCGCCGACATATGTTCCCTAACACAGCCATCAAAACTAGGTGCCTTCCATTACATGGTGTTTGTTCAAATTCTTTACATACACAGCAAATACGTTGAATTCAATTGAGTTCGAAAACTGTTCCATTCAATCAATGTTTTATTCAATACAAACAAATGATTACTAAGCTGGCGATAGTGTTAAGTCAACCTTGCGGTTATTTCATAGATATAACCCACCATTCTCATTTTTCAATACTCCATCAATATAGGTATCAATTAAAAATGCTATTAGAACGTAGATCATGAAAAATCCAAATCCAGGATGGCCGCAGTCCCCAAATAACCAATTACTTTTTTAAATGGTTTCATTCAGCTTGATCTGTTTGTATGTATATTTGAATGTCTGTGGGGAAAGAACCATGTATTTTTGTAATCCCCTCAATGTCGTTATTAAATGAAATGATTTGACTAATAGAATACAGTACATCATAAAAATATTCTAAGGAAAATTAGGTAAGAAATAAAATATTTAAAAAAAAGTTGAAAGGTTTTATTATAGAGAAATATGCAAATAATGTACTAAAACTCGCTAATAAAATGAGTAAAAAAAACTTTTTAACTTAAACGGTTTCTTTGTGATTAAACATAATAATAATACTGATAATGTACGAGGGCAGTCCGATAAGTTTTTCGCCTACAAAAAAAAAACAAAATTTTTGGAAAAGTGGCGATTCATTTCTCAACATAGTCCCCGTTTAGCTCGATACACTTGACCCAGCGATGCTCCAGCTTCTTTAATCCATCTGAAAAATACGTTTTCTCGAGATCTGAAAAGTAGGCCTTCGTGGCGGCAATGGCCTCCTCATTCCACTCAAATTTCCGCCCGGCGATTGACTTTTGCAAGTTTGGAAACAAAATGAAAGTCGCACGGGCCCAAATCTGGAGAATACGGTGGATGGGGCAGCAGTTCGTAGTGCAATTCGACCGATTTGACCGTGGCGACGGCGGATCAGTGACCGATATTGCTCTTTTTCCATTTTTCTAAAATCCACGGACCCACCTCAACACACGGTCAAAACAAAACTACGAGTCTGAATGAAACCATTAAATGCGGATAATGGCAATCCAACATGCCCCACGATTTTATTTTAGTCTCATCAATGTCCTTGATTGATGAAAGAAGGGTTACTCATATAGATGGAAACAACAAAATCAACAAATCAGGCATTTAGGCATTTACTGTGATGAAAATATGTGTTGTTATGTTTGTTTCTTTTCATTGTTTGGGACAAAACTTTGAATAATACCATTGATTTAAACATTTCATACAAGTTTTATTTTTAATAAGAAACAAACAGGTTTAAGACAGGTTTTAATAACAAGTTTAAGAAAAACTCAATAGCAGTTTGTTGCGTATGAATCGGTCTGAAAAAATAATGTAAAATCAGAAAAATAAACAAATCAAATGAATTTTAGTACCATTTGTGCACATTACTTCATCTTTCGATGCATTTCTTGGGGCACAGAATCCGGGGAAACGAGTTGCTTACTTTTTTTTGACGAGGCAATATTCCTCCTTTTTATTGCAATCTTTTTTCTTTCTTCAACTGCTTCAGCTTCAAGTCTTTTCAGTTGATTTCTTGTAGTTTTTAGAATTTTTGTTTCCACACGCAATTTTGCCTTAAGGGGGTATTCTAGTGTAGAGACACGAATTTCGGACGTTTTTTCGAGCTCCGTAAAAATAAAACAAAGAATATTTTTACTATCCATTATATCATTATTCGTTTATGTATCTTTCAACAATAAAACAAAAATAGGACGGAAAAAAAATATTCATAATTAGAATAGAGAGGTGGTGATAGTGGTGAAGTGAGGGTGTTCAAAAAAAAAGTTGTGCCATGGCGTACACGATTCCAGTCCTTCTGGTTATCTGAAACAAAAAAATCGAACAGATTCTGAATCAGTAAAGATGTCGCTATGGCATGAACCTCGGACAAGTCAAAAACATGGGTTTTAACAAAATGGCGGCCGTTTGAAAACAAAAATGCTGTTTGAAACGTTTTTTTTTGCGTTTACCGATTTTTTAAAAATAGTAAAATTAAAAAGTTATAATTTTTTATTGGTTCATGCGATAGAGAGATGTATGCAGATTATTTTCATATAAATTTGACATAAATCGGTTCAGTAGAACTTGAGATATCGTGTACGCCAGTTTGAAAAAACTAGTTTCGAGAAAAACGCGTTTGAAGTTCATTGTTATGGCCGTACCAGGTTAGATACCGTATCACAAAAATGGCTCTAACTCGGTAAATAATATGATTTTCGATATGTCCTTTCTAGAGTATATTCTTGAATGTCTAAACTACAGAAATATGAAGGAAAAAAAATTTAATTTTTTTCAAATTTCTAGACCAGAATACTCCCTTAATTTCATTCAACTTATTGTTGTATTCTTGCTTGGATTCGTCTTGGATTGTAACTTATTGTTCAAACAGTTTTCTATCGAGTTGGCATATTGCTGTTCTAGTGGTGTTTCTGCGATATATGATTTTTTTTAGTGTAGAAGCAAACGATTCGTGTTTATGTTATTGAAATTGAATGGCTGTAATCCGGTAGATCTCCAGCCGTTGATAATTTTTTGCTTGTTAATCACGTCGTCGTTTGTTTGCTTCAACAAATTCAATTTCATTGAATATTCTGTCTGGGTTATTCGGTTCCCACTTCTGAAAGTTTTCGGTGTACTTAGCTTTTAACGGACCATCCAGCCTGATGCAGTTTGATTGAACCCAAAGTTTGCCCCAATGGACCCAGAAGTAGTTGCCACAGAAACGAGATCATTAATAGTGTCCTTGAATGATATAAGCGGATGAATAAAGTTTCCATCCGCAGCCACAACATATGTGCAAGCTATATTTTCCTTTGCTTTTCCGCGTTCAACATTATACACAACTTTTGCTCCTTTTTCCGCATACACCTTGAAAAGATCATCAGTTGAAATAGTTTGATAATTTAATGTAATTAAGTTGGAACTATATTGAAAATACAAAATTCAAAGTGTATTTGAAAATAGAGATATGGCATAGTTTGTTAGCCATAATGTGTAAAATCAGTTGCCCATTCCTATCTGTTAAACACAGAATGAACATCAAAAACTCTGTATAGATAAAGTTAATATTTTCAAGTTTACAGTTTTCATTTCGACTCACCCAAAATGGTATATCAAATTTTTAATATTGTTTATAATTTACTGATGTGGTAACCTCTTGCCTACCTTTTTAGGAACAGGATTCATAACAAAATTTGTTTCATCTACGTTCCACCAAGATGATGGCCGATTCATAACCTCGAGATTATCCGCTTTTTCAAATTGACTGTACACAAAGTCAAAATATCCCTTTAGCCGATCATGCGTTAGAGGGGCAGACGTTTTCCCCAGTGCCTCAGAGGTACGTTTCGTAATATTTGGATGCCGTTTCATGAAGCTATTGAAAAATTATAGAAGCATGATTTTAATCACAATCTCAACTAAAGAAACAGAATTGCAGATATATCATAAATTAAATAATCAAAAATTAAAATACAAAATGCTAAAAGAGCGAAGATAAAAAACTTCTAATGTTAATGTAAAAGTTAAAGTTGTTGTATTTTTCAAAAGTCATACTAATTATTGAATCCGTAATTTTTGCAGAATAAACTGACATGTTGATTAATCGTGATCAAAAAATAAAAGATAAAAAAAAAATGTTGGTATGCTTTTGGATGCATGTGTATTTGGGATGATATAGCTTACAACACTTACCCTTTCAGCCAACCGGATGTCGGAGTTCCTCCTTGAAATTGTTCACCTCCAAAGAAGCAAGATCTTTTGCAGCATCTAGAATTTCCTCCGTTGTTTTCGGGCAACCAGAAGCTGTACAAGTATCATCCATGCAGTCAGTTGTCTCTGCAGATCAGCGCTTAAAACCGTTCTCTTACCATATATCTTGCTTTTTTTTCCTTTTATCTTCAACAGAAGGGTCGATTTAGGGATATTGTACTTTCTGCTGGTTCTACATGCGGTTAATAAATGTTCCTTTACATCCGATTTAGCCAAATGAAGGCTTTTCTCAGAATATTGCCATTTCTTAGGCATTTTAAAGGAGAACAGTATTCAACACATGGAAACTGTATTTCTGCTACGCGCGAAGGACAATATAAACAAACTGCAGCGCGTCAAGCAGTTGCCATAGTAACAATGTGGACAATCCAACATCAGTTTTTTAGACAAATCATTATCAGAATTGAGATCATCAAAATGCCAGTCATTTGAGCTGCATTTTGATGATCTCAATTCTGATAATGATTTGTCAAAAAAACTGATGTTGGATTGTCCACATTGTTACTATCGCTTTGACACCAATAGAAGGTTGATTTTATAATCCTTGAAAACATTGTGAATTCGTAAAATATTCCATAAAGCTACTGTAAATCATGAAAAGGACAGTTTTATTTATATGTTTTGAAACATTTGAATGCCCGGTTTGACACAGGCGGGCTGAACTAGAGCATTCAAAAAAGTGGACAAACCATGATCACATTTTCGACTGGACAAACCAACATCATTTACCTTATGTTAACTGCTAACCGCTACTTGCCTAATTATTTTCTAGCTTTCAGTACAATATCTGTATTATTATTATGTTTAATCACAAAGGAACCGTTTAATATGAAAAGTTTTTTACTTATTTTATGTATACATCAGACAAATAAGCTGCACAGTGAAAGCATAAACCCTGATTCACGTTACGAGGGACATTGCGATCAAAATCAGAGCACAAACGCTAAGCACTTAGTCCCAAAATGATACACTTTTCTGTCTTTGCATCGAACCGCTCACATTTAACGTCCTTGAGACCGAAACGGATCTAATAATGATTTCAATAACAACCCCGATTAAACATCCAACATCGAAATAGTCATTCCCGCGCGTACGGAAAGCACATTTTCGGCACACTAAATCAACAGTCAGCGCGCACATCAAAGCCGGGCGGCCTGCGATCTGATGATACCATTAAAAAGCTGACATTCCGCGGCATCAAGATTCCGCTGTGAAATTGTTACGATATGTCATTGTCACTGCTGCCGTTTGGAACGGAACAGCTAGAACGAAGGGAAGACCGATCCGTTGAAGGATATGGAAATTGTTAACTCGGAATGAGGACTCTGTTGGAGAAGGGGGAGGCTGCAAATCACAAATTTTATTGCATTCCTTACATTCTCTCGATGACGGTCTGACGGCTCTTCGGAGGCTCTGCAAAAAGGGGTTCAACTTATGCGTCGGATCGTCTTGCCGTATTTTAGAAACAAAAGTGCCACCCCCGCTTTCGATGTCAGATGGGATTGGATTGAGTGTTGGAAATCGGAATGGTAAGGTTCGAGGGTCGTCTCAGCGCAGAATATGTTATTTTCGAATAATTTGTATTCTGTCATTCCTCTCAGCACAAAACTTTCCAGACGGGATACATTAAATCGCTAATCTTATCGGGCTTTCTACCCGGTGAGCAATAATATTCACGGGCTGCAAGCTTACTGCGAGATAAACTAATCCTTCGACTTCATCTGCGGCCTGTTTCGGAATCGTTCAAGCGAGCGGGAGCAAATTAAGCCCAGGAAATCGGTGCTAAGTGAAAATTTTCTTATCGCTTAAACAATTTTCCACATCGGTGAGCATTCTGCTTGCCAGTTCTTTTCCTGGTTCCTGGTTCAATTTCGCAACCCATACGAACGTACACACCCCCTCATCTCCGAAATCCGCTACAAACAGACTGCGTCCTGTTGATGGAAAAGTATAAGGAAAAAGAATAAACCCACTATTATTTGTAACGTAATCAGGCTCGTGCTGTCGGGTGGAGTTTCCATCTTACCCGGGCTGTACATCGGTGAGACGACGCAACAGGAAGGAGGTGATGGGGGTAAGCCTGGAAGGATCAACAATCTATTTGCCTCGGATTGTTTACCACTGATAAGAGGCGGATTGATATATTGCTGATTGTGACCTGCAAGGTCGAGCGAAGCGGCTGTTAATTTGCTGGTAAGTTGGTAAACTGGGTCGGTGCTAAGTTGAGTGGTGTTATTTGTCTCGATTTTTGTTGTGCTCTTGACAGAATACATCGCAAGTAGACACTTCGATAATTACGTGTAGATACAATAACCACATCTAAGCAAAATGGATAGACTTAACCTTCAGCGGTCAGCAACACCCCCAGGATATGTCTTCTTCAATTCCGTCGCGCGCTGTCGCTCTGAATATGGATGAGGCAAAAGACGCATTCTGAATTAAAACGGATGCTTTAATGACAAGGGCTAAAATATTCGCAGCAGAACTCGTTCATTCTCATACAGAGAACCCTTGTTTAGTTTTTTTTTGTTTCCTTCGGACGGTTTGTTTTGCTCTTCATTTTTCCTCCATGTGACGTTATAATAAAGAAAATCACTCTGGTACGCTTCCCACATCGCTCGCTCCGAGCCAAGTCATAGTCAACAACTTGCCAAACGTCTTTTCCACTCCATTCCACGCCCCCCCCCCCAGCGGAATTTCCCGGCCCGTCAAAGCGCTGATAAATTGCTGGAAAATATTACAAATTAGGCTGCCATTCCATCATCATTTCGGAAGCTTTCTCTTGGTGCTTTTTTTCTTGCTCCTTGTGTGTGTGCCTTGCCTTGCTGGTTCGGAAAGGACTCGAAGTCCGGTGGCTGCTTTTTGCTCTCATCTGTCATGGAGAACTACACATTCAACACAGTGCTCACTGTTGGGGACGTGATGAAATTTGACAAACAGAACAATACCCAGGACATTGATATTCGGGACAGCTCGGCTTTTCTTTCACAGCGAAATGGTTAGCGCGGGGGAGTACGAAAACGGTTATTTCATTTCGGGTTTACTGCCACTCAGATAAGTTCGCTCGATGGTGGGGACAATAGGGTGGGATTGTTACTGGGTACTGTACTTTCGTCTGTAATCACAAAATGCCACTGGAAATAGTTCAGACCGTGTGCTTGGCATCATCTTCGTTAATTTTAGGTTGTCTGAAATGGAAGGAAAAACTAGGGAGAAATGAGGGGATAATCAATGAATGTAATGTCGATTAAATTCATCTGACACACGTTATAATTCTTTTGAAATGACAATTGAAGTATTCATATTTGATGTGTATGCCCCATTGCGAGTTACACCAAATATCATCCTCCAGCCAATTGATGATATTGTGCCGGTAGAGATCCTCCAATTTGTCGCGAACCATTCATCTATCCATCTGTCAAATCTTTGGGCAAACCACACCGTTGCTCAGTGAGTGTGTGATCCAATGATTCAAACAAGTGGTAATCGGTAGAGGTCAAGTCTTTTGAGTAAGTAGCATCGGTAGATCATTGTGATGAAGAAGTGATTCAATCGATCAATTGTCATTGAAAACATTTATTATTATAACTTCAATAGCTCATAAGGGAACGCAACCTTTCGGTCCCATTACAGTGGGTGTTAGGTTACGCAGTGCAAATATTTTATGTCCTGATGAAATAATCGCTTTATGCATATGGTCAAATCTCAACTATGACGGTGTTATAAAATTTTTTTTGAACCCAAACTGTTTGACTTAAGTTGATTGTAATTTAAAAAGTACGTTACTTAGAACAATTATGTTGCACTCTCAATCACATATCACTTAAGATCGATTACTCTGTCATAGTTGTGATTTGACCATATGGTTAGAACGATTTTTTTATCAAATACTAGCTGACCCGACAATCTTCGTCTCGCCCAAAATTTATTAATCTACCCTTTAAAATTACTCTTAAATATAAAATTTCAGTACTTCTACCAAAACTCGACATTATAATATCACACTATTTTCAGACACAATTTCCGTGCAAGATATTTCATCCACTTGCAAATAACACATTTCTCCGTTACATGGGATAAATGTTTGATACGGAAAATATGATAGAATGAAGATAACCCTACATCGGATAATTCCTTTTTCGAGTTTTGCTCTTATCAACACATTCGGCGACCCATTTTTAATTATATAGATAGAAGACGATATAGTAGTGCGTTTTATCATATTAAAATTCATTTCTACTTTCGAACAAAGATCATTTTCGTTACCGCAAACATCAATTGGACTAACAACGCTTGTCAATATGTGATAGTAGAACACATGCGAATTGATTTTTTCGTATTTTCCCATTTTCCTTCAGAGTTTTCCGAAAATTTTCAATTTTCAATTGAAAATTTTCGAAAAAATTGAATTTTTTTTTTCAATTTTTCAATTTTTTTTCCTCACATCCCAAATTTGTCTCCATTTGCTTGATTAGTTTTCGAATTATGCAGAAATTTGTGTTTCATTTGTATGGCAGCCCCCCTTAGAATGGTGGGAGGACTGTTGAACCACCTTAGATATGTTTCTAGTCCCCTAAATCCTCCGCATGCCAAATTTCGTTTCATTTGCTTGATCAATTCTCGAATAACGCAGAAATTTATGTTTGATTCGTATGGCAGCTCCCCCTTAGAGAAGGGGTTGGAGTGTCTTATTACCATAGAAATATGTAGTGAACCCTAAAACCTCCTCCTGCTAAATTTGGTTTTATTTGCTTGACTAATTCTCGACTAATGCAGAAATTTGTGTTTCATTTGTATGGCAGATCACCCTTAGAGAGAGAGGGTGGGGGGGGGGGGGTGTGTAGTGTCTAATCACCATACAAACATTTACTGCACCCGAAAACTTCCATATGACTCATTTAGTTTTATTTGCTTGATTAATTCTCGAGTAATGCGGAAATGTGTGTTTCATTTGTATGGCAGCCCCCCTAAGAGAGGGGGAGGAGTATCTCACCACCATAGAATCATTTATTGCACCTTAATATCTTCACATGCCAAATTTGGTTCCACTTGCTTGATTAATTCTCGAGTAATGCAGAAATTTATGTTTCATTTGTATGGCAGGCTCCCCTTAGAGAGGGGGATGGAGTGTCTAACCACCATAGAAACATTTATTGCACCCCAAAAAACCCCATATGCCAAATTTGGTTTCATTCGCCTGATTAATTCTAATGTAATGTAGTAATGTAGAAATTAGTGTTTCATTTGTATGGCACTTTTTGTTTTATACCGTTTTCATACTTAAAGGCGGAGACTTTAAGTGTATAGTTGAATCAACGAAATCATTGCTGATTCTATAGTATTCAAAGGTAGATAATGGTGTTAGTGGATCAATCGCCTTTGGTTGCAGTTGGTGTATAGAAAAAGAGATAAATACGAAGTGCGTTTCGTGGATGGGTGATGAGTACACAAATTTCGTGTATTGTTCTCGCGAGAAAAAGGATGTGTCATGAATCAACCATATTTAGCTGCTTCTCCAAAACTACGCAAACCATCGGTCCTTTCCAGGGCCACAAACATTTCGTATTAAAGCCTTATTTCCTAAAATTCCGAAGCATTCTAAGATAATATCCTGAGTAATAAAAAGCGAACTCATTTCTATAATTTTTTTGACGTAGGACTAACACGCAACGTCCTACGTCCACGCTACAATCATCAGAGATGAAGATCGATGGCCTCTCTTTATCTAAATACAAGCGCTGCTTGAAACTGCTCTGCACTGCAAGAAACATTGGGCTGTAGTGCTATCGATAGCACAATAATAAACATATCTCCGCTATCCGGTCTAACTGGACAATGGAAAAACAGAAAAAAAGAACACTCTTACGCCTAAAATGGTTACTGTGTAAAATGTACCGTGGAACATGGAACAGAAATACTCTTACGCCAAAATGGCTACTGTGTATGCAATTTACAATTTATAGAAACGATAAAATATGTAACATGTACACGATTGAATCTGGATCCGTTACAGCTGAAATTCTTTTGAGCCTAAATAAACAAACAAATGGAATAAAAAAAGCTCTACCATTTTTTAGAAGATCGCAAAGAAGTTTGCATCAATTGAATGGAAATATTGCCACGCATCAACAATGAAGAAAATTATATATTTTTTTAAGATAAACAATTGAATAATTGTGAAATGTCAAGCATTATCTGAACTCGCCAACTTTCTCGTTTTGATAAGTCTTAGTCATCATTATCATCAACAATAGCAGCAGCCGCAATAGCGTTGTCGATCCTACATACACACTGACGCATTTTTTTCTGGATTGAAACACCGCGTTGCAATGTGGAGTATCGAATCCCTTTTCGACAGTTGCAATTTTTTAGGGCCACCAACATTTCCACTGAGGAGTTATTTAAAAAAGTTCCATCAGTTTTAAAATAATATTCGAAATAATAGAAAAGCATTTTTATCGTTTATTTGCCGGAGAAGAGATTGTGTGAATTAATGTTTTTTTGGGCTTATTGTTGACTTTTTGCCATCAGTCATACAATTTTCACGAATTCGTGCATTGTTTCCTGATTTTAAGTGGCGTCAAAGCGCAAAGTATTTCAAGTTCGATATGAAGAACATATTTTCCAGCGGTGAAAGCTGTGTTTTTTATTAAATGGTAATGGTGAAAATTCGTTTCACAACAATAGCTTTCGGATTTTTTAATGCTGTTCTGCGAAAAGTACTGTATAGGATAATTTTCGTTTTCTTGTTTTGGTAATGATGTTTTTTTAGGCGTAGGAGACTTAATTTTGCTAAGGGATATTGAAAACTACTTGAATATTTAATAAGTTTAAGTGTTTGAGTGCCATTAACAGTACATGTTTCGGATTAGAGTTAATTTGAAAAAAATATGGATTTACTGCTTTGATAATGATTTGATAATGATTTGCAAACCATTGAGTTTGCTTAGATTACATCTGCAAGGTATAGAAATACGAATAAGAAGCAACATAAATATTTTTCGAAAGATCGTAGATATGTTTGCATGTATCGATATTCGGGGTGGTCTATTCATTTTGTTGAAGAAGCCTCAGGTACTGTAATGAGCACGCTAATGAAATATGTGATAGGGATTGAGTTGATGACCACGTCATGCATTTCAAATCACAGATATAACTGAGGTAGCACGATGTTTGCATACGTCAAAACATCATCATGTTTTTTCATTTCATTCACCCTTAGGCTTGAAAAAGGACAATTGATCTCGCCTTGAGAAAGACCATTTGGAAAATCTCGCTGCCACTGGCATATGGTCACTAGATTAATGACTGTGACTGTGATGAATTGTGATTGAGTTCTTGAGACCTTTTCCCCGATCAATCATTCAATTTTCGTGAATTCGAGCGTTGTTTTTGTGTTAAAAGTGGAATTTAAGTGCAGCGTATTTCAAGCCAGATGTGAAGAAGGTATTTTCCAGCGATGAAAGCTGTGTTCTTCAGTGAAAAACTGAAGATGAATGATAAATCTGCAACGGTTGCTGTTATCTCCGCTATCACCACACAACCGATTCAGTTCGGATTTTCTGTTGCCATTCTGTGAAAGGACATGCATAGCTCAATTTGAGGGTTATATGTTTGGGTAATGGCGTTTTTGGGAGCGGAGATGTAGTTTTGCTAAGAGATACTGAAAAGTTAGCTGTTAGTAGCTTGAGGTTCGCTCTAGACAGCGAACAATCAATAGTACATGTTTTTTTTGCCAAGAGTTTATTTTACAATCTGCTCAAATTGTTTTTTAATTCAACCATTCCATGCCACACAATATAGTGGCTCTCAGATTCTCGTAGAAATTGGTAGTTTTTTTTCCTTATCCCAAAGTAGATCGGTTTTTTTATTTTTTCATTAAAGTATCCATTTCTATTTTGGGGTGGTCCGAAAAATTATGTTTTTCCTTTATTTCCAAAAAAATGATTTCTTTGAAAAAAATCACAACTTTTAAACTACTGAACCGGTTAAGATGATCAAATAAAAATCAATTAGCTAGTCTTCTTAGAGAAAATTAAAAATTATAATAAGTGTCGGGACACCCTAAAATGGAAATCGGCACCCTAATGAACAAATAATAAAAACGGGTCTAATGTTTTGTGATAAGGAAAAACTATCTATTTTTCACATGGCATTCAATTCTTTCGATGATGCTAAAGAATTCACAATTACTCGATAGTTTAAAGAAGAACTTGATTTTTTTTTTACCCATTTGATTATTTTAGGCTCATTAGCATTTTAGCTGTAACAGAGCCGAATTTTAATCGTGTACATGTTACATGTTTATAATATCTATAATTAGCACATTACACAGTTGCCATTTTTTGGCGTAAAAACATTCTCTTCTATACCATTGCATATAGTACATTTGCACAGTAGCAATTTAGGCGTAAGAGTATTCTTTCTGATCTTCCATTATCCAGTTAGACCGGACTGCGCAGACAGTTGATTGATCATTGTTGAGTTATTAATAGAACAGCTGCCCGATGTGTCTTGCAGAGCAGAGCAGTTGTATGGATGAATCGATCTTATTTTGACCCTGGATCGATCTTCATCGCTGATGATTGTTTCGTGGACGTAGTTATTCGGTAACAACACTAAGATTGTCAATGAGGACCCTGAGAACCAATGTGGCTACGGAACCCCCACCAGACCATTGATTTATTTGTCAGAAATATTTCCAATCAATATATGAAAACCTCTTTGCGATCTTTCAAGCGTTCGACATGCAGTCGTGTTATAAATTTGTTGATAGATGTAGTTGTAGGTTGAGGGGGTAAAAATCCTATTTAAGTAGATAAAACAAGTAAGTATTACATTAGTATTACAATTTAACGGTAAATCACGTTTAGTACTTTCTCCTATGCACTTCTACTTAAGGGAATATTCTAGTGTAGAGACACGAATTTCTGACGTTTTTTCGAGCTCCGTAAAAAAAAGGAAGAATATTTTTACCATCGATTATATCATTTTTTGTTCATCTATCTTTTAGCAATAGAACAAAAATTGAACGGAGAAAAAATATTCTTAACTAGAATAGTTAAGAGTTGATGAAGTGAGAGGGTTCAAAAAAAGTTATGCCATGGCGTACACGATTCCAACCCTTCCAGTCCTGTTTGAAACAGAAAAAAAAAATCGAACAGATTCTGCATCAGTAAAGATGCCGCTATCGCATGAACCTCGGACAAGTCAAAAACAGCTTATTGACAAAATGGTGGCCGTTTGAAAAACAAAATGCGGTTTAAAATGTTTTTCTTACGTTTCCCGAATTTTGAAAAAAATAGTAAAAGTTAGAAAATATTCTTTCATACAAATTCGACATGAATCGGTTCAGTAGAACTTGAAATATCGTGTACGCCAGTTTCGAAAAACTTGTTTCGAGAAAAATGCGCGGTAAACACTAGGCTGATTTCGAGAGGGGTAATTCCACGATGGAACAAATGTTTACTCTGTGACAGATCGTAGATAAGATTCGGGAATGAGACTGCAATGAGATGTAGGGAAAAGGGGGGAATTTGGACCACCTAAGCAAATCGCCTAATATCTCCAAACCAATAAGGTATAAATAAAAAATGTCACATTGTATACTGAGCTACACTTTTTTTCTTTCAATAAATAATGTTTAATCATTATATAAAGCTTCAATCTACCAAATATATCATAAAATGAAAAAGACGTTTTTCGGACATTGAAATTTGATGCGGGGTGATTTGGACCGTCTGTGGAATGATTTGGTCCAGTGTGTGTTTCATCGAAAAAAACATACATATGTTTATGAAAAGTATTTTGGGATAATGTTACAATCAGTAACAATGTTTTGGGATCGATACCAGGTGTCTTGGCCTGATTCCAGACCAGAAAAGTTGGATTGAGGCCATCTTGAATTCTGCATGAATCTTTACACTGTTGATCGAGCATTTTCAAACACTTTTGATGCTTGGTCAAAGAAAATCCGTTCTCGATGGCCTGCGTTGCTCTTTCAAGCTCCTCCTTCTTCCGACGTTGTCTGTCCATCCTCTTTTTGTAATTCAGCGGCATCTGGATTCAATTAGACCAAAGAAAAGTCTCAAACCTGTAGAACCAATTCACCCCACAGATATGTGTCCATAGCACCCCACACAACATGCAAAAATTAAAATGCAATTAATTTCATTTATTGTTATAAAACTTACAGTTTCGCTACATCAAATTGTTCCTCTTCTGTAAGCGAACAGAACTTTACTGCAAAATACACGAAAAGTTTGTTTAATTAGCGGGGAAAACCTTAAAACCACTAGCAGAAAACTCACATTTTTTGACGATCAAAGTGCTTGCTGTGGTTATGCTACCGTTTCCCTCTACTTATGAAGTTTTACCAAAGTTGTTTTACTTTAGGTACACACGGTTCAACAATAGAAGGAAATGACATTATAAAAAATCCAAGTTGAGCCGTAATTTTTTATATAGAGGGGTGGTTCAAATTACCCCATATGACCAAATCACCCCGTGTTATTCTACATTCATATTATCGTTGATTAACTTAGCGGCTGCTTTATTAAAATTTGTGCAGCGCCTGTGTATACGAGCGCCACAACTTCCGATACATGCAACCGGATCATCGATGATCACGATCCCTTCGTTACACACACCACATTCATCCATTAGCCTAGGCACAATATGTGTAGCGAAATACAAACAGCAATAGCTGATTTCTGATACCCAAAAACAATGTTCAATAAACAGCAACTTACGGTTATACTGCTCGCTGCTGTTTTTAAGGATAATGCTGAAAATAAATATCTGTTGAGGTAGCAACTTCAACTTATCTTTTGCAGTATCAATTACGTTTTCATCCGGTATCAACGTATCAAAAATTTGAACAGGATTTCACATACAACTATGTAATATTTCGAAGACACAAAACACAACGAACCGCAATCTTCGCCATTAAAAAGTCAATACCATTCTATACCGTTTTCCATTCTATCGTATTATCCAAAATTTGAATAATACGATAGAATGGGAAGAGCAGAATAACTTGAATTCAGCTACAATATCTTTCACACAATGTCTTCGAAAAACCAAAAGAAATTGCTATGAGAAAACCACTGCAACTATAATTTCGTTATATCATGTTATACTGTTTTGTTTTACGTGTACATGTGATAAATATTGTAATAAATGTTTTACTATAAATTTTGCATGTTGCACGGAAAATAATGTTTAAATCATACGTATTGGACGGAAAAAAAGGTTTTTCGTTTAATAAAAATATCTGTTTCGAATATATTAGGGCTAGTTGAATATATTAGGGCGGGGCTAGTTGGTCATTTTTGAATAAATTTGGTTATAACTTTGCAGTACGAAGTATTGCGTTAAAATGTTATGTACCACAATGAAGCTTACCTTTTACCCTTTCAATAAAAACTAACCAGAGAATCAATTCTTTGACATTTTTTTTATTTAACGTCTTTATATTTCAGAATAAAATGACCAACTAACCCCACACACGGGGTAAATTGGGCAATAATAGGCATGTTATTTTTGAGCAAATAATAAGCGTTTTTCCATTAGAAGTTTCCTTCATTATAATTTAATCAATTAAATCAAAACAAAAACAGTTAACTAGTATCTTGTAAAAGCAAGTAAAAAAACAAATTAATGAAAATTTCTTTTCTTTCTTTCTTTGTTTTTAAGAGGCTTTAAACGTTGCAGTTCATTCGCCTCTATAATGAAAATTTCAAATTATAATCGTTGAAAAGTAGTCAGACAATTTTTTCTAGCGATTTCGTCTCTCTTCCACTTTGTGGCGAACCAGAGATGCCAGGTTTGAAGACATGTCTTCATTTTGAATATTGAAGACATTTGATTTTGTGAAGACATTTTGAAGATATTATGAAATATGTGAAGACATTTCAGAATGATAGCGTACGTGGATTTTTAAAAGATATTATTTCCATGAAATTCTAACTATTGATCGAAAATATCGTCAAAAAAGTAGGGCTTTAGTCTCAGCGAATGAAGCGGTCTGAATACATATTGTCTCTAGGATACATTAGTTCATTTGCGCTTGAAAATTCGAATGATTGTGACATTGAATTTCTGTTATTTTGCCCTACTATACAATAGATTAATCTAGATCTTTCAAACGACCGCTTCACAATACGAAGGTTTTCCGGTCACACACCTTTTCTACAATTAGTTTCATGGATATGGTTTGAGTTACAACCAAAATTTCAAAGCTGAAATAAACAAATAGAGTTATCACAGTTCCGTTTTTGTGTCAAGAACTTTCCTCCGATATTATGGTGAAGACATTTTCTCGTACCATGTCAAGACTTTTGAAAAAAAATCACCTGGCATCCCTGCGACGCACTACCGCTTGCATTCTTGCTTGCATTTGTTTTGATTTCATTTGTTCCGTTCGCCCCAAAGTATATAGAAATAGCCTCCAGGTATGCTACATTACTCAATGCATTATTGTGAGATCTGATATTCAATGTTAGCGTTAATATAAATAAATATAAATTTAATGAAAATTTTACAGCAAAAAATATAAATATGACAATTATATTGCAAGTGGTTTGTGTGGTGGTTGTCTCGTTTCAAATACACTGGGCTTAGCAGTAAAACATATGCTTTCTATATTTGTTTATAGCTTGCGTAATGAAACACGGCATACCTGAAAATTTTATATGCGTTGCTCTCAAACGAGCAATTTGTGTGACCGACTAGCCCCTCTATATATGAAAAAGAATATTCATGAAAATTCAATAAAAGTAATTTTAAAAGCGATTTCCATTACAATTTAAAGCCAATACGTACAATAAACCTTTGTTTTACGTTTGAGCCAATTTTTTCATGGTTATTAACAAGTTTTAGAACACATTTTATAATGTGCAAACCGTGAATGATTTTTGGCAAAATCGGAACCATGTCCGTATTTTTTAACCTACTTTATAAAAAGTTTTTCCAATTTGCTTATTTTTTTGTATCAGCAATTCGCTATTTTTCATCCATTGATCGCTAATTTTTTGGACGCTCAGATTCCAAGATATCGTCAGTGACCAGCTTACCCATATGATCTACTAGCCCCGCCCTACCCTACGTTTCCATTTTATCACACGAATTTTTTTTTAGCGTGATATAATCGAGACGTCACTGTATCTCAATTTAGGGAGATTATTTGTCATTACATACTGTAGATATTAATCGAATGTTTGTGTTCTAATATATTTTGGCCTATTTCGTTACTGATGGAGTAAGGCAACGATCAATGATCAATTCATGTATTTTGTAGTTTCATCATAAGTTTCATAAAACAACGAAGAGCAGCTTCGTGGCACCATGGGGTAAACATTATTAATAAAACGATATGACATGCGAATATAGGCTACAACAAGCGTTCACCATTCTAAACAGCAAAATTGAAAACTTGCGTTTTCACTCAATATAGGCGATATTAGTTTTGTCTCTTCTTCTCATCTTCCTACCATTTTTTTTCCCCTTGCAACCAGGTATCCAATGCTGTGAGCTGGGCTCTTGTGTGGAAAATGTTGTCCCATCCGCTGGAGCAGCCAGCCATTCTCGAACGTATATTCATACTAGAGTCCTACGGGTACGCCTCCTCCTGTGTAGCGAATGTGACGCCAACGGCAACGACAACGGTGCTGAACAACGTCGAATCCAGTGGTGAGCTTTTTATTGGAGAATAAATATAAATTTATGGAAGTTTTATTGAATTTTTTTCATTAGCTATGTAGGAAAAATGTATCGCGGAAAAGGCTTTCATTCTGAACCAACTAGCGATGTCTATCAGTTGGGAATACGTATCCGATGCTGCCTTTTATTTCTCAATCAAGAACACCTTCGGCATCAAACAGCCATGAACTGGAAATTTGAACACCATCCCTAGCTGTGTAAACTCGCTCCGTATTTTTTTATTCATTGTTCTCATTTGAAGCTTTTTTTATCGACAATGAATCCTGAAAAAAGGTATAATTTTTTCTGCACAACATCATATTTTTGCGCAAGAAAAAACATAAAGCGAAAATATAATGTTCCTTTTTAGAATAAGTGCAACACGATCCGCCGTTCCGTTTTATGCTGGTATAAAATTTTATTGAATGCAAGAACCACCGCTGCAAATTGTTTCTCGCTCAGTATAAAAATTTAATTATGTCAACGTAGAAAACTTTACGCAGTAAGTTCGCAAACTGCTCTCCAACCTTTTGCCCTTCATTTACCGTGGGTGACATCCCCTCCCCACTAGCTTCAGGACAGTGGTATCGAACCCGGACGCTCCCCAGTAGTGGGATGTATCTTTCTCAACATGATTGCTTGAATTCCATCAAGTGCCAAATTAAAAGCCGAACTTCTCGGAAATGTCGGAAGTAATCACCATTTCGATATTGCTATCGGCGATGATTCCGAGTGAAGAATCTCCTGGAACTCCTGCTAGCGGCCGAGAAAGTAATCGTTCGAACAGATGGTCGTAGGAAATGCTGCGATGGAGGCCCATCATGCTTGCTGGTCGATTTGCATTTTGGTTTCTGCTAGAATGTATGTTTCTGGGAAGGAATCTTCAAAGCACCGCCATCTGCTTCAAGCTGCTTCAAAAAAAAAAGCAATAATATAATTTCTGATCTTGCAACTTGGGCCGCAACCCACTTTTCGATAATGATATTTCGGCCTCTGCATAATTAATGCACTAATAGGTTGATCAGAAATTTAACGAGGGTATTAATCATTTCTCGTTTGCGGGCTGAGGGGATCTGTATCCTCTGCTTCTTCTGCTTTGGTGGTCCCGAATAGACCACATGAAATCAGAAATGCCTGGTTTTGTAATTTTTCGCCATATGAAAGAACATTCGATTAATTTTCCGTACAGGTAATAAAACTATCTTTCCCTATTTTGAAGCACTGAACACACAAAGTGGCGACAAAACAGGAAAAGGTCCACACAACCAAATTGTCAGCGTTGTTACACCTTGAGTTTGTCACCATTACCAAGTTCAATAAAAAATATAAAAAAATTGTGTTCTTGGTTCCGAATTCATGTAAACCACCCTTTGACGGAGATGGTCACCTTAAAAAAAAACAAAAGTTCTAATATTTTGTGATAAGTAACAAAACTACAACTTTTCACGTAAATCTGAGAACCACTATATCTATTTGGCATGGAACGGCTGTATGGTGAGATCACTATTATCGAAGCAATGCAGCACACCAGTTATTATTGGAAATATTGATGATGAAAACGCCGAAATGGAGAAATGAGACATGGAGTTAAGATAATGAATTTTTGATATTCACAAATAAAGTCGTTGTTTTATAACCAGTCGAATAGTTGCTCAGTTTACCAACTTCTAAATGGGTCTATTATTTGTTTATTCAAATAAGAAGCCATAATGTTTTTCTCTAACTCATTCAATGAGCATCCATAAAAATTTTGTTCCAGAATAAAATCAACTGATGATATAATTGGGTGCACAATATCCTTCAACACATCATTTTGAATTTCGACGACAATCCATTGTTTACAGGTCTGGAAAAATGCGAATGCTCCTATGACATTTCATCATTTGTTATTGCATGAACTAGCGGCCCAGCTGCATGTTTTAATAAGTTTACCGCAAAGTCATTGGAATAGCTTTGCTGTTGCACTCGAACAGACTCTCGCAACTTTTTTTCTTTTCTGAATATACGAAAAGAAAAAAAGTTGCGAGAGTCTGATGTTTCTTTTTTTAGTCCAAATGTCTTTATGTCGCAAACTTCTAATTTTTCTTTGCGATCAATTGTTGCTCTTCCTACTTTGACTTGAACTTTCAACTCTCTACTCTATACTTTGTTCTCTCTTCTCTCTACTCTCTACTCTTCATTTTAAACTCTCTACTCTCCTCTCTCTGTTTTCTACTCTCTGCTTTTTACTCTCTACTCTCCACTCTCTACTCTCTACTATCTACCCTCTGCTCTCTACTCTCTACTCTCTACTCTAAAAAAAACGCATACAAACACATACACGCACATTGACGCACAAACGAACACATGTACACACGCAGACACACACACTCTCTCACACAAAAAAAAAACACATCGCAGCTGCTCACTGCTCACTCTCTCACTCTGTTTATATTTACGTCGAGAATACGACCATGTAGGGGAGAATACGACCATGTGGGGGTAAGACGGACATGTTAGGAAGAACCTCAATTATATCTTTGGAATCTCATGTTTCCCAAAATTTAAAAACGGTTTCTTACAGTTCAATATACTGGTTTTTGAAATAATTGGCCAAATCTACATATATAAAAATGGATTTCTGTCTGTCTGCCTGTCTGTCTGATTGTTATGGACTCGGAAACAACTGAACCGATCGACATGAAAATTGGTATGTAGGGATTTTTGTGGTCGGGGAAGGTTCTTATGATAGCTCGAGGTTTCTGCTATACAAAAGAACAAATTTCTGCATAACTCAAGAACTAAGCAAGCAAACGGAACCATGGACAGGTTCATAATATACGAAGCGTAGCAGTTTATCGCTCGCGAGAGGAATAATTTCGCTCTCTCTCAGTGTTTGTGTGCCCAGTAACTAAAATGGAACAGCAAGATAAAGCAATATAAAAAAGAGTTGAATATTCTTCCCTTTACTTTCCATCATGTATTGGATGCGATTATGGTTGTGACTGTCCATTTCAACCCCAATAATGCAATTATTTCAATAAGTTGAATTTACTACTTACGAAAGAATGTATAAGAGAAGTGCGTAATACGCACCACCTAAGCGAGAATGGATTTATCTTGACCGTGCTCTTAAAATTTAAGGTAACAACTACGTCAGTACGTAGATTAGTTAACCCTCAGTCATTTGTAATCGTTCTGTATTTTAGATACTGAATAACAAAAGTGCTACGAATTTTATTTTGTAAGGCGCCCAAATTCTAAATTTCCTATCATACGGTGTTAAATGGCTCAGCAGAAGTATAATATGCCCATGAGTTGTTTCTCTCAGAGACTATAAAGCTCAGAGAAACAGCTTGAATGAATGAGAGATTCCATCAATCTATTCCCTTCATGCCCACCAGCGAAGAGAAGAAACCGTTCCTCCGGTGAGCGTGTTCTCCCAGTATTCGTGCATTAATTCTCCAGTCCGCGCTCTCGTTTTCCTGCATTCTCTGAGCACATAATATAGATGCCACATGTGAAGACATGTTTTCGTTTTCAAGACATTTAATTTTGTGAAAACATACAGAGGTCATTTCAAAGTATGTGAAAACAATTGTTTGTGTGATGTATCGAACATGATTTAGAAATATCGTGATGGTTTGCTAATTTTTGTTAATTATGATTACATTTGAAGACATTTATTCGTGCCATGCAGAGATATTTGAAAAAATCATCTGGTATCCCTCACTTACAAGCTATTTCTCTCGTGAGAATGTTTACTCTAACCGCCCTTCAATTACAAAATTACATCGAAAATCGCTTCCAAAGAAAAAATTTTTTTCTTATTTTTTAAAGCATGTTATAAATGTAAAACTTGCATGGTAGGATTCTATCGTTGATTAGTACGATTGCCTATAACCATTGCATTTCTTATCTTGCTGGTTTACGAGAAAATCATGCGGGTCAAATTGCCCGACAGGCGCGTTCTAGACACATCTCCTTTACTTTTCCGTTCATACCTAATGTCGCATCGCTGACAACTCCTACGGTTCTCCTACGACCGTCTACGACTGTTCACGACCAGGTATGGGCAAAATCGCATCGAAATTCTCATTCACAGCTGAAACTCGCCCTTCTATTCTCCATTTATGCCTCACTTTATTTAAGGCAGAAAACATTCACCTATCATCTTCGCAAAGTTCATTCTCGAGTTGAACGGAAAAATACTGTCTCGATTCCGCTCATCTATTCTCAGAGAATTTTGCATTCTCTCATTTGCCTCTCGGAATGACGTTAGATGGTGAGAGAATCAAATTGGAAACTTTTGCTTGAGCCAGCGAGTGTCTCTGTAAAATCATTCGTTTTTCACTCAAATATCAATCATTGAAGTCTCGATCGCGGCAGTAAAATATAGGTGGATAGTAGAAATCGAGTTGTTTCCTGTGCACTATTGCAATGACATTTTTTTTGTTTCTAGTATGAAACGATCTAAGCCAACGCAAAAGACCATATTAACGCAAGTTATTGGTGAGCGGGAAGGTAGATTCATGTGCATTGCCGATAACAAATGCATTTGAATGCTAATAAGGAAGAGAGTAGAGGGGAAACTAAAATCATACATGAACGCAGATTGAGCCTATTTTGACTCATTCGTTATTTTGTTTCGATAGATTCTTTCAAAGGAGTATTCATGGATTGAATGTTGTTGTCCACTCTTTGTTTTGTTATGTTCATTCTCAGTCCCGTATGAAGGTCGGGGAGTGAAAAATGATTCATCGTGCAATCACACGATTGCTTGCTGTATTCTCTACGCCATGATTATTCCAAGCAGATACTCCTGTGATTTATAATTAGGTGTGGAGAAATGGGCGAATGAAGTTTTCTATACTTGTTCACGAAAAAAAATAATTTAGTTTTTGATTTATCCCCTTGGAGGTATAGAATACCTTTCTTATACAGAAAATCCGAATTCCTTCAGGAAGTGATAGAGAATCATATTTGATGAAAAAATCCTTCTACGCATATGTTCGAATGTCAACAATTACAGAGTTATTGATTTTTTTTCTCTGTTTCGGGCTCAATGTTGGTGGTTTTTATTGCGTTATTCTTATGTTATTCAAAAAATACATAATAAGCGGAAATGTCACTATCAATCAAATTTGGAAATGTAACTATCAATCAAAAGTGGAGTAAAAATCATGAGTTTTGAAGATTTAGATTGAATTTTATCAGGAATTGTTATAACGATATTGAGGCGAAGTTAAGAAATATAGATGTTAGATGTTAGAAATTAGATGTCGAAGAACAAATTGGAGGGCGGTTAGAGATTTTCAATTTGGTTGATAGGAACAATCAAGTTTATTATGAATTTTTGAAATAAAATTAATAATAACACCTAATAACACCACTATCTTTTAAGTTATTCACTACGAAAATGTTATTTAAATCCAATAATTTTAATATTTCACAAAAAAATATTTAATATTTAACACAACTATCTTTTTCATGTGAGATGGTGTTTTCTGACTTTATAGGGATGAATCAAAAACTAAATTCTTCTCTTATATTCAGAAAACAAAAAAACAAGTATAAAAAGTAAAATCAATATTTTTTTTGACACGATTATATACAGTGGGAAAAAGTCGGAGATTGTACATATATAGTGTCGGACCAAACATTAGGACACTGTTCAAGCAAAAAAAGAAAGTGACAAAACTGTGAGAAAAAATAATTCAGTCCAGTGCTTCAATCCATTTATGATCATTTATTTCAGTGTTCGAAAAAATTTATAACATCCATAGTTAAAACAATAGTCATTCATTAAAAAAAGCGTTTTAAGCATACAGGCAAACCTTTTTTGTGCGGGGGATAGGGACCGCACAAAAAAGTCGCAAAAAAAATCGTGCAAAATTCACCAGCAGCTCGATAGTGTTCGATACCTATTTTGAAAAAAAACTTTTTTTGTGCGGTAGATAGGGACCGCATAAAAAAAGTTTCCCCCAAGAAAATAACTCAAATCCACGCCATTCACCGTTCAATTTCTTTTTGTTTCCCTGCTTTGCGGTGTGACACTTTGCCTTTTCGGTTGGGCGTGGCTGTTTTGTGCTTTTAGTTGCATGTCGAAACGTGTTGCTGTTAGAAATCATGTCATGCAAAAACTTAGGAAAGCTTAGAGCATTTGATGAGAGGAGGGGAATGATTTCAGAAGTGGATAATTGAGACGCAAATATACTTTTTTCGCACTGAAATGCACATAAACCATCGAAAAAAAAACTAAATGGACGATAATTTCGTCAAATATGCTTCTTTTCATACACCGCACAAAAAAAATCGCACAAAAACAAGTTTTACTGTACTTAACAACCAAAATGACGCGATAAAAATTAAGACCGGTAAAAGAATTCATGGCAAACAATATAAACATGAAAATGATTCATACCGTGAAAAGTTTCTACGGTTAGTACTTGGTAACCTTTGTTACGTATCACTTCAAGCAGCTGGTTCGGAATGGATTTCCCCAGTTTCTGGCACGTGGTGACCGGTATGCCGTATCAACAAGCTTGGATCCTATCCCACAGTTGTTGCTTATTCTTCGACTTTTCCGTGTACACCAACCTTTTCACGATCCCCCATTGGTTCTATATATGGTTCAGATCGGGTGACTGCGCTGGCCGCTCTATGACGGCGACTTTGTTATCCTGGATCCACCTTTTGACGGTCTAGGCGGTGTGCTTCTGATCGTTATTCTGCATGAACTGTCATTTCAGGGGCATCTCCCACTCGGCGTGTGGCAGCATAACATCCCTTAGGTTTTGGGCGTAGAGGGCACGATTTTATACACTCAGTACAGGGGGCCAACCCCGTACCAGAGAAACACTCCCACACTATAATGTTTTCTCCTCCGTGCTTTCGTGGTATACTGTGGCATGTAAGTGCAGCCTGTTGGACGATAGACCCTATTTTTTTCGTCCGAGTCGATGAGGTTCACCTTCGTCTCATCCGACCGTAGTATGCCACTGTTTATCCTTTTCCGGAACGATTCAATCGAAGTGGTCTATCGCTAACCTCAGCCGTGCCTTCAGATGCACGGCTGAGGTTCGCGGGACCTTCCGAGGGGTTTTACCACCTAGCCCCAATTTTTTGCGGTCGTAAGGGGCATTAAACACGAAGGTTGTGGATCTTCCCAAGTACTTTGGGATTTCACGTTGGATGCTGCCTTGAATATTTTGTGGATAACCATCCGCTGTGTTTCCGTGCAATCATGCGCGTTAACCATTTTTCGTTGACTAGAATTTGAGAATTAAAACCTTACATACTTCTTGTTTATATGATAAATACTTATCAGGATATATATACCTAATGCAAAATATTAGCACAATCGGACTTCATTTACTAGTGTCGCAGACATTAAAATTTGAGTTTATTGAAAACCCCAAAATCAAATTTTAAATTTTTGTTTTGTGCCAAAAAATGTTTATCAACAAAATTTTTTTTTCACACTCGGTCGTTTTTTTTTTTATCTAAAAACCGGTTTTTGGCACAAAAAATTACATAATTGTAAACCAATTTTAAGACATTTGGCTTCAAACAATTTTTTTGAAGACCCCGACTTCCGGTGATTTTTCGGTTTTAAAAACACTCAAATTTGAACGTCAGAGACACGTCCCTAACTGTCGATTTTTGACAAAAAAAAGGATGGGTTATACCAATGATATAACCGCAAGGTTGACGTAGAACTGCCGTTGGCTTAGTAATCATTTGTATTTTTTCAATAAACAATAAACGCACTTCGGATGTTCCTCATTGGGTACGATATCGCTACTGCGCAGAGTTATCTTTTGTATGTTTTGGTTAAATTTTTGATTAAACTAGTGAATGAATGAAATAATTGACGAATTCAATTGCAAACAAATCCCAATTCAGGTCAATTCATGCATTATGGTAGTAGTTATCGCAGCAAATAGTTATCAACATTTTGCCTAGTCATCAAACGGTATGCGTAGAAGTTGTACTCGCTTTTGTAGACCGTGTTAACAAAACGAATTCGGAGTGTAAAAATGCATGGGAGTATGAAAGTACTGCCAAGATCTGCAATGCCAATTTTCCCAACTTATTGGTTTCGGAATCTGTGTTGGGAAAACACATTCCGGTTTGCAAAAATGCAAGCGAGTACAAAAGTACTCGCAGCTTGCATCTAATTCGCAAAGCCAATTTCCCACGCTCCATGGATTTGAGATCCGTGTTAGGGATATATTCCGATTTGCAGAAACGCTAACGAGTAAAACATCTATTTTGCAATGCTAGTTTCCCCAGGCTTCATGGTTTTGAAATCTGTGTTCGGAAAACATTCCGATTTGCAAAAGCGCAAATGAGTACAAAAGTATCTGCTGATTGCATTTTATTTGCAATGCCAGTTTCCCCAGGCTCCATGGTTTTGAAGTCTGTGTTAGGGAAACATTCCGTTTTGTAAAAGCGCAAACGAGTACAAAGGTACTCGTTGATTGCATCTAATTTGCAATGTCAGTTTACCCAGGCTCCATGGTTTTGAAGTCTGTGTTAGGGAAACATTCCGATTTGCAAAAACGCAAACGAGTACAAAAGTTCCCGCTGCTTGAATCTAATTTGCAATTCCAGTTTCTTCTGGCTCCATTATTTTGAAGTCTGTGTTAGGGAAACATCCATTCATTCCAGCGATGGCACCTCAATCGCTGCGGAATTATAACTGAGTGGATTTCCAAGCGACACTCGCTTTTATACCGATTGGTGTGATATCAATAGCCTGTTTTGAAAGTAATTTCAAGACTATTGAAACAAGTTTTTGGATCAAAAAAATGGGTGGGTTATATCTATGATATTACCGCAGGGTTGACGTGGGACTACCTTAGCTTAGTAATCATTTGTTTGTATTGATTAAATTTTTGATTGAATGAAACAATTTCCGAATTCAATTGAATTCAATATATTTGCGTTGTGAGAAAAAATTTGAACAAATGCCATGTCTCTAGTGTCTGCACGATCTTACCAGGTACCTAAGTTTAGAAGACCGTGTTAGGGAAACGCATTCTAGTATGCAAATAGGTAAGCGAGTACAAAAGTACTCGCAGTTTGCATGTATTTTCAATGCCGATTTTCCCAGACACCTTGGTTCAGAAGTCTTTATAGGTAATCAGATTTCAGTCGGAACAAAAACACTCCCGACTTGCATGAATTTGCAATCCCAATTTTTCTAGACACCTTGGATTTGAAGTCTGTGTTAGGGAAACACATTTCGGTGGGGACAAAAGCTCCCCCTACTTTCATGTATTTGCAATGTCGGTTTCGCCAATGCTGCTTGGTTTTGAAGTCTGTGTTAGAGAACACATTTCGGAGAGAACAAAAGTCCCCCTACTTTCATGTATTTGCAATTCCGATTTCCCCAAGGCTGCTTGATTTTGAAGTCTGTGTTGGAGAAACCGTAAAGCGGGCCAATCAAAACGAGGCAGTAAGGGCGTTTAGATAACGCTTAACATTTTACAGTTATTCAATTATTTACCTAATGGAAAATAACACTTTATTAATTGCGATAGATGCGTAGAAATATTCCCTATCAATTGATGCAAACATCTTTCCGATTCAGTAGAAAATGTTCGAGTTATAAGCATTCGAAATCTTGCATTTTTTCCTGCATGTTCAGTGTTTATGTTTTCATTTTACCCCCCATATATTCCGGTTAGACGTAGTCCCACGTCAAAAGTAACAAGCATAGAACGCGTAGTTATTTTATCTTTCGAATTTCGTGTATATCATACCATTTCGTTCAGTTGTTTTGAAGCTATTAACGCTCAAAATCACGTTCTCCGACGTCACGCTTTCGTTTTCGAAACTTTGAACTTACACCCCAGTATAGAAATGAAAGACGTAGTCCTACGTCAAAAAAATTTTCGAGATGGCAACTCGACGAAAAAAAATGAAAATTTTTGGCATCAAATTTTTTTTTTGAGAACCCCGATTTCTTTTACTCCTCCCTTGGGTGATTTTGCGATTCTCAAAATACTCAAACTTTGACCGCTTTTCGCCATTATCTTTTAACCCTCCTGTACTCGCGTGCTAAATCATAACACGTATACTCGCGCACGGTGTCACAGACCGAAAATTGAACTTCTCTGTAATGTTGCCATTGTGTATTTTTCAGGCTTTGCATTTTTTGGCATTTTTTTTGAAGAAGTGGGTATGATTGAATGAAAAAACTCCGAAAAATATGTTTTCTTCGTTTTTATTATATTTTAATAGTCATCTAATTCAGCCTTCTCAAAATAGAGTAATTTTTGACACTCCAACACAAAAAAATTTTCGAATTTTCCACTGTTATAAATTAAAAGTAAGTAACTGAATACAATTCATGGAAGTATGAAGAGCTATAAAATAACATAAAAACGTATTAATCGATCGTGATTTCATTGGAGTAAGAATCAGAATCAGCATAACTGCATGCTCGAAACAAACATATTTTTTACATTTCATGCAGTTGTTGCGTGTTTTCGGGTCTTTTATCGAAGAGAAAAATGTATAACGACCTTCTAGATAATTACCAGATGATAAAGGTTCTGGAATATAAAGTTTGCATATTTCTAATATTCTTTGTCTTTGTATTCTTGGTAAATTAAGAATTAATGCCTTTTTAGATTGGGCATAAAAAGATGATATAAAAGGATTTCTAGGAACTTCCTTTTCTTTTTCTTGTTTTCTTGTCAATATTGTCCATTATAAAAATAGTATCCCCGAAACTGTAACTGTTAAAAATTACCATAAGCTACCGATTAGTTTGTAGTTTACTGTTTACTATTCTTCCACAAGTGTGTATATATATGACCATACGAAAGTCAAACATTTTTATTTTGCTTTTGAACGTATGAATCTAACGACGAATAGTTAATATACGGATCCGTTCAATCCAGTAACAAAAGACACTGAAATCAAATAAGAATAGTCCGGTAATGATCTTATGCGTTATATTCAATACATATTCCACGGCACTAACATTAATTTATACATTTCATTCAACAATATTCTAGAATATGAAAAAAGGCACTTGTCCAAAAAAGTTACTCCTATACTCGCGTCGGTGTGTCAGACCGAAAGTCTTAAAAAAGTGGCACACGTCCCCTTTGTACCAACACATGCGATCAGTGTTTGCCAAATGATCCACTCATTGAAAAAATCGCTTTCGTTCGTTCAAATATGATCTTTCAGGAAACATTTCCCCCAGCGGTATTCTTTTGTTGTTATTTGTTGCAAATCACGACACAAAAGAGAACGAGACAACTCTGCATCGGCTCGCACTTTATTGCACACCAGCATGCAAGTAAAGCTATCATATACGGTTTTGGTCAGAAAGCTTATTTTCTTCTTTGCCTCTAACATATGCATATCGACCTCTCCATGCATCATGAAACAGCAGGATCGTACGGACCACGCAAAGCGAAAGATTCATATTCAGCTAATGTAGCAGATCCTGATTTTTAAGTCTCAGAGAGTGCAAACTATATTATTATTTAGCTCGATAGAGGCTAAGGGAGTGTAGTCAGATTATATTTTCCATTTTTAACGCCGCTATCCCTTGAAATATGTATATTCATATAGACCGCATAGTTTTACATGCAACACCGCTCCAGTGAGAAGCAAAAACTCTCGCGTTTTATCTCTTTTCCCATTCGCTGCTCTCCGCAAATGGTGACTGAATGATGACGTAATTTTTCTTGTATCCTTTATTGCTTTGCACTTTTCTGTGCAGTGGGTTTCGCTATAGTAAAATGGGACGATATATGCGGTTCAAACTTGTATGCAGGCTTCGAAAATGGTATGCGATGTTTGATACAGATCGGATATGCAATCAACAGTCTTCGTTCCTCTCTTAGTTTAATCACTAAATGTTACACAAGTGATTACTGACATTCATACAAGTATCTGAATGATACTCTCATATTTGGTTATATGTTCGTGAGAGTTTACTTGCATGACACATTGTGTATCATTCGATTTTGATCGAAATCCAAACACTGCATGCGATACACTAAACGATGACGAACGACGAATAACGAAGCTAGAGAGAATCGCAAAGTCGCAAAGTCGTTGATATTTTCTGAGAAATGAACGAATTATTGATTTTTCGGTCTGACAGACCAATGCGCGAGTATAGGAGTGTTAAGTCCAATTGAGCTGAAATTTTGCATAGGATGTTCTTTTCGAGGTGGTAAACATTTTGTATGGAGTAACTTTTTGAAATTTTATGGTCGATTTTTTCTCATACATTCATTGGCACCCTCATGTACATTCTACTAATGTTTGCAACACCAAAGATTTGGTAGCTTTTTTAAGTAAAAGTTATTTTTTGTATATACTCAACGATTTCTGAATCAATATTTGATCATTGTTTACCTTTGCAAACAGAGAAAGAGAACGAGCACGAATCGTATCACTCTTTTTCGATGATTTATTCACCAAAAGTAGACAAGCTGTCAAGTTGAACAAAATCTCACCAGTGAGAAATTCATCAGTGTTTATATCTACTGACTCTTATTTATATAAGATATAAATTCCAGCCCGCTTACATCTATTTTCTCGTGAATAAATCCATCTATAGCTATAGATAGGGAAAGTGGGGACATAGTGGTCATCCTAAGGAATATGCCTAATTCCAGCGTCCACATACCGCTACAATTCCCGTTTCTTGAAGAATATTATAGTTCAACTCATTGTTGTTCAAGATAGCAAACGGCTTTTTCTATGAAAATTCAAAATAGTACACTTTTCATCATTAGAAAAAATGGTGAAAAATCGAATTTTTTTTTTGCTTGGAGGTAAAGTGGTCACCTAGTGGGGCAAAGTGGTCACTCGGACATATCAAGCTAAATGGGATAGATTTATGCGGTTTTTTCGTCCAAATTCGTTCAAATCATATTTGAACCTACCTGAAATTAACTTACTTACTTACTGTATGAAATCAACTTGGCCTATTCACCAAGAGTCTCAATTTGAATTTTCTCATGCATACAAAAACGTAGTAAGAAACACATAACGTTCCGCATGATGAGGCTTGGTTTAGTTGGAGGGGCATATTTATCCAGGGCCAAAGCCACAAAAGGATCTTCTTCAAGAGCAGAATGTAATGCGGTTCAGTTTTAGTAAAGAAAACATTTCATGTTGTTATTCACCTATGACCACTTTGCCCCCAAACATCAAAGTAATTTCTATGCTAATTAATCGCTGAGATTAACCAAATATCTGTTCACCTCTCCTAGAATATGTGAACAGTCGTCCAAACTGATGATTTGTCCAATATATCAGATTGAATAAACTACATTTCACGAGAAATTCCTTAGATACCATGCGCACAGAACTACGGCCTAATGGCTATCGAGAGAGCACTTTCCGTTTATATTTATATTTTGACATGCGACAGTTCTACTGAAGTACAGGGTGACTTAAAAGTCATTAAATTTTGCGAACATAAGGTGACTATCAATATGGCAAACAAGCAGGTGACCACTTTGCCCCCCATGACCAATTTGCCCCCACTACCTCTATCCTTAGTTTAAACGCATCGTTAGCGGAAGATGAATTCAAATCAGATAATATTTGACGAAATTACAAATCTTCAAAATTAACCAATTGGCTCTGCTGAACAGAGAAATGTATTCGTATGTGACTGATGTGAACATCGCAAAAAACTCCATCATGGAAGTCTCATAACGCACATATAAATAACAAAACAAAACTTTCGTTTTTCATCCACCAAGACAAAATGATCCCTTTTGCGGATTATACTAAAACTCGTTCCTCGCTGAGCATTGTTATAACGATGAAGTAATTGTGTCAACCCTTCGCTGACAAATATTAGCCCGTACAAAAAAGATTGTTTGTTCGCCGGATTGCGAAGCTGAAGTACATTTATTGTAAACCATAACCTTTTCTTGGATTAAACTTTTTGCCCAAACCCGGGGGAAAAAAAAGCTTTCCCCACCGGTGGTGGGTATAATGTTGTCCAAAATATATTCCAAATGCCTTCGGGATCTTCGGATTTTCGCTTTCCGGCGAGTTAAGTGTTTTTGTTGGGTCCTTGCCGTCGCCTCCGGAGCTTGCCCCTTTTTTGCCGTTGGAGCTCGAAAGGGGGACCATTTTCACTCCTTTATTTTGTTCATATTGTCAACACTTAGCATTTTTTTTTGCCCAGTCGCCGTGAAGATTGGTCCGCCGGAGTTATCGATATCCGGGCGGTACCGGTCGGCCTGGGGAAAAACAAGCGCAGCGAGTGTCGATCAATCTTGTGAGAATACTAAATTAAGAGGGAAAAGGCCACTGGGTATTTTCTTGGGACGCTAGCATGCTTCCCTCTGAAAAGCTCTGAAATGGAGCGAAAATTCGATTTCCACTCTAGGGATCATATTATTCCACACTCACTGGAAAAGTGAAGGAAAATTGAGATATGGAAAAAAAAACTTTTCAACAGCTTTTTCCACACTTCGACCCCGCTGCAGAATGCTCGCCGATAGGTGGAAATCGAGGAGGTGATGATGAACGAAATATGTATTAACGTATATTGGGAGTTAATTTATCGTGTTTGTTTGACTTTGTTTCAAATTTCATTCCCGTACTACGGATGGATCGTGACTAAACTGTGGAATTTGGTGCTCTCCGTCCGGTCCGGTCGGAGTAGATAAACCGGAGACGGTCGATAAAGAATGGGAAAAGTTTTGATAGGTTTATATTTCCATGGGAGCGGGGAAATAGGATAGATTGGATCAGCTCGGACGATCAGAAATAGTTTGCACAGCCAGATTCCACAAAAAAATTACATTAACGAAGCTCATTAGGGCGTTGATTAATTTGTAGATAACAGTTTTGTGGATACGTCATCAACGCAAGTCAAACTTTGGTAAATCTGTAACAAGCGATTCTGAGCGGATGATATATTATGGTAGGATTAATCTGCCTCCATTTTTTGCAACTAATGCAAGAAGAACAAAAAGAGTTCGTTGTTTTCACGAATAATACTTTACAGCGCATCCTACAGAATTTATATCCGTCTTGAAAACACAAAATGTACATTTCACCACGCAATAATTTTACACAGAAGTATATTGCTTTATACACAGAGTCACCAGAGAATGCACTGTGTGCTAGGTTCATTATTAAAAGCAGTCGGCAGTGGTATCCACAGTCAAAAACGAGAGAACATTTCTTCCGCCATGATAAGTTTTGTTGTACTGTATACAATCCACCGCACTGAAGATATTCTTCGAAAGGAAAAAGCTGAGACTGGAAAAAAACTTTTCCCAAGAGTACTTACAAGAGTTTTCACTCTGCTAACAACTATCATAAATTTTAGCCGGGAGAGATTTTCCCACTCCATACCGCTGGTCCAGACTGCAGGTAAAACCATCTCACAAGAACCGGATGATGTTACTTTGCATGTTTTTGATGGATTTTTCGCTGCCATTATATCTGCTCTCGTGAAATTCCACAGGTAGCGGCAATGAAGATGCGCCGGAAGGGAATCGTCGATACTCTCCTTTCACCTGCTCCATTATTCACGCTACATTAACTCACCGGCTCCCGAAAACCGCCAATACCGAAGAGGATGAACAATGTTAGACCGACAACTTTCCGGCAGAACATGATTGCTTACACTGTTATACAATGAAAAATTAAATTCAAACAAATTTGAATCTTCCCAGCCACCCCCACACCCACACCCGCTACGAGAAACGCTAGCTCGCAAGCCAATGCACCAAAAAGCAAAACTTCTGCGATAGTTTGGAGTAGTCTTCGGGCAATTAATAGTAATGAATGGGCTAAATCACCCCTCCTACAGGAGCGTGCATGACCGTTCGAGGTAAGTGGTAATCCTGGCCCTAGGTAAGAGGCAAGAATTTTCCCCCACTCTAATCATTCAAGGACCGTTAATCGGAGCAAAAGTTTTAATGGAAAAAGTGCTTTTGTTTTTACTGTCTCATCTTTTTGCTTTTCTATTGCAGCTCATAATGGGTAATGTACCGAAATTAAGAGTAATTAAACATTTTAATAACGATAACTTGGCCGTGCATTTCTGAAGGGAAGAAATGTTCTGGCCGAGTCGAATGAATAGAATTAACGGCAGAGGGCTCTCAACACGCACAGGAAGTGAAATGGAATTAATAAAAGTTTTATCAAATTAATTATCGTAATTTTTTTCCAGCAGTTTCTTGCTCGGAACTTGTGGAAGAAGCATTGCAATGTGCAGCCTGCGGAAAGCCACATATTTTTTCCTTGTTTGTCACAGCAGCTGGTGCTGCAAAAATGCACGCAATAATAATGAATTGTGTGCTATAATGAGAAAAAGTTACTGAAGAAAACGGGAAAACGCAAGTAGAAAATGAAAAGAAGGAATTGATTGTTTCAGATGATTGCTATTTAAATTGCCGTATACATATTCATATTAACGCTTGTGAAACATTCAACCGAAAGAAAATCACCAGAATGTAACGAATGTAAACGTGACTTTCATATAAATTTAATTAATAGTTTTATATAAACTAGGGACTTCCATATTAGATTCTAAACATACATAAAATATATTGAAATTCATATTGAAATTCGTCAAACACACATCCTGAACCACAGATAATACATTGGAAGGATAATAATTTGAATGTGAAATTCTATGATTTTTTTCTGACACGTTCCCCACAGTGAGAAGAAACTTATATTATTTTCCTGAGTGAGCTGTTATTCACACTAGCGAAAATTAATGCTATTCCGCAAAGTACGCAACTATAACTTCTGTAACCGAGTGTGACTATTGACGTAGAATTACGTCTTTCATTAAGGGTGCCAAATCAGAAAACAGGTCACGTTTTTATGAAATAAAGTTAACGCCAATAACTATTTTTGCCGTAAACGGATTCTGGCGATTTACATACCAAACGAATCGGAAATTCCCTAAGATTTTTGACGTGGGACTACGTCTAACCGGAATATATGGAGGGTAAAATGAAAACCTAAACACAGAACATGCAGGAAAAAATGAAAGATTTCGAATGCTTATAGCTCGAACATTTCGTACTGGATAGGAGAGATGTTTGCATCACTTGATAGGGAATATATCTACGCATCTATCGCAACTAACAAAATGTTGTTTTTCATTAGATAAACAATTGAATAACTGTAAAATATTAGGCGTTATCTAAACGCCCTAACTGCATCGTTTTGATTGGCCCGATTTATGGTTTCCCTAACACAGCCATCAAAACCAAGCAGCCTTGGGGAAATCGGCATTGCAAATACTTGAAAGTAGGGGGACTTTTGTTCTCATCGAAAAATGTTCCCTCACACAGACTTTAAAACCAAGCAGTGAAATCGGCATTGCAAACACACGAAAGAGCCTAGAGGCGAGTGAACTGAAAAGTTTAAACCCTCTTGAAGCCAAAAAGAAGAAAAAGAACACACGAAAGTAGGGGGAGCTTTTGTTCCTACCGAAATGTGTTCCCTAATAGAGATTTCTAAACCAAGGTGCCTGGAGAAATCGGTATTTCAAATTCATGCAAGTCGGGGGTATTTTTGTTCCGACTGGAATGTGTTTCCCTAACACAGACTTCAAATCCATGAAGCGTGGGGAAATCGGCATTGCGAATTCATACAAATCGGGGGTATTTTTGTTCCGATTGAAATGTGTTTCCCTAACACAGACTTCAAAACCGAGGTTTCTGGGGAAATCGGCTCTGCAAATAAATGCAAACTGCGAGTACTTTTGTCCTCGCTTGCCTTTGTGCAGAGTGGAATATGTCTGTCCTAACATGATCTTCTAAACTTAGGAACCTGGGAAAATCGTGCAGCCACTAGAAGCGAATGAACTTCCCAGTTTCAAGCAAATTCGAGATTCGAGAAGTATGTACACTTTTGGGATGTAAACTTCAGAGGGAAATGTAAAATAAAATAATCGTTTGATAATTTTTTTTGTCTTTATTGACAAAAAACTTAGGCTGAAACTTAGGCTGGTTCATCAAACGTTTGATAATTCTTCCGTACATATATTTTGTTCTAGTCATCATACCAAACGTAAAAGGTCCGTCATTAAATTTACTTGTAACGAAGAACAATCAATCACAATAAATGAATTGACTTTACACGGCATTTGTTCATTTTTTTCACTCACAGAGCAAATATATTGAACTCAATTGAATTTGGAAACTGTTTCATTCAATCAAGAATTTAATCAATACAAACGAATGATTGCTAAGCTAAGGTAGTTCCACGTGAACCTTGCGGTTATATCATAGATATAACCCACTCATTTTTTGAGAAATTTGAGGGATGCATGATTTCGCGTTTTGATGATGCCAATTGGCCGTCCAGCTCATACGATTTGAACCCGCTAGACTTTTTTTGTGGGGTTATGCGAAAGACCGTGTCTATGCCAACTCTCCGCAAACTCTTGAACATTTGAAAGACAACATTCGTGAAGTTATGACCGAGATACCGCCCCATATGTGCCGAAAAGTCATCGAAAATTACCTGTTCCGGATCAAGGTGTGCGAGGAAGCTCTAGGTGGACATTTGAATGATGTTGTATTTCACACATAATGGCATAAACGAAACTTTAATTTGAAATAAAATTTTCATCGAAATTCGAATTCTAAGTGTGTTTTATTTCAATTTACTTTCGGAATTAAAAGTTGGAAAACCCTGTATATGCAAGTCGGCGGTATTTTTGTTCCCACCGAGTTGTGTTTCCCTAACACGGGCATCAAAATTAATATGCCTGGGAGAATCCGCTTTGTAAAAACATGCAAGTCGAGGGTATTTATGTTCCCACCGAGCTGTGTTTCCTTAACACGGATTTCAGAATCAATTTGCCTGGGGAATCCGCTTTGTCAAAACATGCAAGTCGGGGGGTTTTTTTCCCACTGAGTTGTGTTTCCCTAAAACGGACTTCAAAATTAATGTGCCTGGGGGAATCCGCTTTGCAAATACATACAAATTGAGGGTATTTTTTGGTGTTGAGTACTTTTGTACTCGCTTGTCGTTGTGCAGACCGGAATATGTTTCCCTAAAACGTACTTTCAAACCGAGAAGCCTGGGAAAATCGTCATTTCAGATACTAGAGGTGGATGAACTTTCGCGGTTCGAGAACTACGTAAACATGAGATGTGCAATAGTTTCTGAGGGGTACGTATAATACAATGATATTTTGACAATTCTTCCGTTCACATATTTTGGTAGTCCTAGGCATCATATCAAACGTAAGAGGACATTCATCAAATTTATTTGTAACGAAGAACATAATCTATTACAAAAATTCTGAAGCATTCTGAAATAATATTTGAAGTGGTAAACAAGTGGATTGCACAATATAATTGCGTAGTTCTACGTCGAGAATATGCTGTCGTGTCCTAGATACCACCACCTGTCCTAGATACCACCTCATGGTATGGGTACGTTCGTAAACCTTCGGATCGTTTGAGGTTTACTCGCAACCGAGTAACTGACAACATAAAAACACGGTTTAAGGCCCATTTATACGTTGCTAGTAGCTGACTTGACAGTGAGCAGCTACTGACCCGGTGAACTTGCTTGACCGGCAATCAGGTTCGAATTTGACAGATAATTGATCCGAAATCGACATCTCTATTAGCAGTTTTCATCTCAGGTTTTTAGTTGCATTTATTATTACACAATTTGATCGCGAAATACACGCTAACCGTAGTTTATACCGTATACAATGTTGTCCAGAAAAACACGGCTGACCGTAGTTCGTACCGTGACAAAAGCGGTTACAAAAATACTTTGTGCTGAATTACTTCGAGCTGAATGGACTATTTCGAAGAAACAGAAAGGCAAAAGGATTTGGGCCAGGAATTGGATGCAAGGAAAAGGAGCAACAAATAAAATCTTGAAGGAACTCTACGATGATGATCCTCTAGAGTACATGAGAAAAACACCTGAATTAGTGGAAACACTGTTGGATTTCATTTGTCCAAAAATACAACGGCAAGATACACTCATGAGGGATGCTATACCTGCAAGAGTGAAATTAAAAAGGACATTGATGTGCTTTGCTTCTGGAATATCGTTCAGATAGTTGTCGATATTTTTTAGAATCTCGAAAGCATTCATAGCTAAGATAATTCCGGAAGTATGTGATGCTATAAATGACAACCTAAAAGATTTTTTAAAATTTTATTTATTTCGCCTTGCCAGCAGCTTCGTGTACCAATTTGTGAAATACAAATGATAGTAGATGGAATAAATACGTCATATGCGTCAAAAATTAAAATAATGAATGAAAATGTACTTTTTGAAATCGAATATGTATTCTGTTTTTTAGAACAATACTTTCTTTGCAAGTTGTGAGTGAATTCTGAATGAAAATTGTGCCTGATAATAATTCTATATTAGAGATTCTCAAGAAAACTGTCCCAAAAAGAAAACGTGCCCCACCAGCGTGCATAATAAAATAACAACGATTTCGTTTAGAAACTATGAGGGTTTTATTTGTTTTTCCAATAATTTTCAAGTCTATAAATATCTTTGTATATTTTCAAAAATCTTAAGAATAGAGACATTTCTTTACATTTGGTATCCCTGATTTGAACGCTAAATTCTGTTTGGATACACACCGTTAACTAGAATTACTCACAAAGTTATTCGTATTCAATTGCATGAAGAATTTCTAACTATATTTTTAATTTCGATCATATGATTTTCTTCCAAATCAGGCTGCGGACCATAGACTTGACGTAGCCCCACAGGAAATAGTCTAACGGCATCAAATCGCACGACCGAAGCGGCCAATTGACTGGGCCATTTCGTGAGATAACACGCTCACCAAACTTGGTTGGCAAACGATAAATCGATTATGAAATTCGCTGTGTGGCTTGTGGGGCCGTTCTGTTAAAACCACATATTGTCCAACCAAATATTCGGTTACCATTTAGCGGTAGCGATTCCCATTCACAGTAATGTGCCGGTCTTGATCATCACGGAAGAAGTACGGCCCAATGACGCCGCCGGACCATAAACCGCACCAAACCGTAATTTTTTACACTTAAATATCCGGCAACAACTCATCCATTTCACTATAATGAACTTGAAAATGTAAGTTTGTAAATTTTCGAAGTCAAGAATGAATCCCCTCAGTTTTTGATGCCCTGTTCTGAAGTAAAGCGCATTGATTCGACCGAAGCAAATGGTAATCGGAAACAATGCTTGGAAATATAGAGCTTATTAAATAATATTGAAAATACATTTTTTATCAGTGTGTTGGAATGTTGGAATGTTGTGACTGTTCATTTTCAATATCCAGAGAAGTGTGAAATTTTCTCATTGAGAGAGTGTTTCGCGTATTCTGAAGTCAGTTGTTTCTGAAGTTTTTGCGAAATGACAAAGCAAATGAGCGTTCGAGCGGAAATGCCAACAAAAGAGCAAGATTAGCTCGCACATTCACAGAAATTGTTAAAGATTACATAGGCTTGGACGGCGAGGAATCATTCTGCAAAATCGATCTGATTAGCGAATGCAAACTTCGTCACCCAAAGCTGGACGTTGGAAATTTCTTCCACCATATCAGATTTCAACACTCGGAATTATCTAGCGAAAACGAGAAGTTTGATCCGAATTTAGAGACAAACTACACACCTACGTCCATCCTGTGTGACACGCTCAGACATCGATTGAATATCATCAGGTGGCAACACAATATAAGTGGAAGGATGTCATAATCTCGGCGGTCAATGAGTAGGCTCGATTGCATCGATATTTTCATCATAAAATTAATTAAATCGATTTCTGTCTAATTTAGATGTTTCGCAAATATTTTTATTTCAATTTGAACTGAATTCACTTTTTGCTCAGTTATCGATCTTGCACCTCTGGTCTTTTTAACCTAATTTGCTGTTTAATATTCACTGTTGCAGCCTGGATGGAACAATCGGATACGAAAAGGAGAAAAAAAACATTTATTTCTTCAAATCACGTTATTCACTAAATTTTTAAAAATAATCACTTAACACTGAAAATCACATTAAACACTAATCATAATCTGCAACGCATACCCTGGATCCGCACCTGGAAAAGGGATCAAAAAAGTTTATTGTACACAAAATAATACTTTACGCGACTTACCTTTTTCACCACACACAAAAACCTGATACAACATTATTTGTTTGCACCACACACAATACACAAAACAACAGCATGACAAAACAACGTATACCAAGCGAATTGTCAAAAGACAGGAACGGACCCTCTATATAATGAGGAATTGTTTATAGCGAATAGCCATTCAAATGACTATGGGACCAATCATATAAATCATATAAATGTTCAGAACAGTTCAGTCGCAAATAAACCTTCGATCAGTATAGGTCAGCTTTGACTATATTCGATCTCATCTTTTGACGTAGAACTACGTCTTTCATTAAGGGTGCCAAATCAGAAAACAGGTCACGTTTTTATGAAATAAAGTTAACGTTAATAACTATTTTTGCCGCGAACGGATTTTGGCGATTTACATGCTAAACGAATAGGAAATTCCGTAAGATTTGTTTATAATGCCATACATTAGAATTCCCTGGTTATTAAATGAATTAAATTCATGAAAACTTTAAGTGTTTCCATTTTCCCATACATTTGTTCTGTCCATTTGTGTACTTTCCCGAACAGAGCTGTCAATAACGAGCAACTTATCGACGACCAACGGAGGGGAAATCGTAGGATTTGAAGTCTCCGTGAACAAAGGAAAAGTAGAAGAATGAAGGGGAATACTTGCCTAGAGTATAAACAGTGGATCTCGCTGAGGCAAACTTTCATTCGGCATCGGACTGTTGAGCAATCCAGTTCACTTTGCTTTCGCTGCGCTTCGATCTAAGATTGGATCCCACCAGTGGTAATCCAACTTGGATATCGTCGTTTGATTTTTCTATTCGTTTTTTGCATTATTCGTATCGTGTGTTTTTCTTTCCGCGTCATAAATTGGACGCTTATCGTAGTGTGTGATGAGCAAGAAGAAGAGGAAGGCAGGCTCGAGCCCTGCAAAAAACGAACGCATTGCCAGGGGCAATAAAATTTCGAGGCAAGCGTCATCTAATGATGCACGCGATGTTGGTGCAGTGAAAAGCGCTCGCACTGAACCGAGCCTTCGCGAGTGTGACACCGCAACGAACAACAGCGAAATAGGCGATTTCGGCGCGTTGGTCGAAAATGTAAACGCCGTTACCCAGGCAGCAACCAAAATGAAGCTCCCCCCGCTGGTGGTGAAGGCGGTCGCTCTTGACAAACTCATCAGCGAATTTGCATCGATGGGTGTTACAGCAGAGTACAAGCTGTGTGGCATAATTCAGCCTTTTTCCAAGCAGTTAACATTGTTTATTTTCCGTCTTCATAAGGGCTTCGTTGGTGCCTATGAGAATGCATCAATGAATTAAACTGACGTTATAGCGAAGCAGACGTTAAGGTTGTGCACCAAAAAATTATTTGGGAAATACCAAGCATCTTGAATGTCTTACTGGAATGTTATAAGTTATTTGGGTTCGCGTGCCAGTCGCAAAACTGCCTTCAACTAGGATTGCATTTGCGCTAATATTGATCATAATGAAGCATTGCTACTGTTTTCGAGGTTGTTATTAACAAAAAGAGTTTATTTCGCTTGTTTAGTCACCAAGAAAGTAAATGTTCTGGAATTTTGTATGTAACTTCCTTCACTAAGGGTGACAGCTGCGCTTCTCTCGAGCATGAGAAAGTAATGCAACTCTTCTCGAGGCCAGTAATATTAACAGAAGCGTTTCTTTTGAGAATAGCGCAAAATGATGAGAAGTGTTTATATTCCTAGTAGTTTCAAGCCACCAATGTTCATGCTATGGTGAGCGCTTGTTTGGCGCTTGGTTTGCGTTGCACGAACGATTCTTAGAGGTGCGATTCTTTTGAGGCAACACTAAATAACATGTAACATGATATTTGATACTTGCAAGTGTTGTCATTGTTGTTGTTTCCATGCTGTGCCAAAGATATATTGATGTTATTAGATATGGAATAATGGTGCTGGTGCAACATGTATATAATCGACTGTAACTGAGTCTATGTAAATTTCGAAAGCGGCCACCGGAATAGCGAATTTCCAATGCATTGACATGAAATAAATTACGACATACGATTGTTTTGCGAGGGTAAGAATGAATCATCAATCAATTATCGTCAACTGATTCTACAATGAAAAAACCATTTCAGAGATTATTCTACTAAGCAGTTGTTTCTAAAATTTGTCAGCATTATAGAATCCAAAGGTATAAACAAGCGACTTATATAAAATAACAGCGTAGTTCTACGTCAACAATGTGGTCGTATCTTGGACACAACCTCCTATAATTTTTTTCATTCATCGGGTAGCCAGTCTACTCTCATCGATACTCATCATTAGGAACTCTACTCAGATACCTCTCTGGGCGGAGACATTCACCATAGAGCTAAATAAACCTATACTTTTTCACAACGGAATTGGAGTGTTTCGGAAGCATTTCTGTTAAGTTGAATTAGAATTGTATATTCAATATGTAAAATGAAAACATTTTAACTCGCTTGCTTGGACTGTTTAACAAATTTAAAGGGGTTGTATCTAGGACACGACCGCATTATTCGCCGTAGAACTATACAATTATATTATGTAATCCACTTGTTTACCATTTCTAATATTATTTTAGAATGCATCGAAATTTTTGTAATAGATTATGCTCTTCGTTACTAATAAATTTGATGAACTTCCTTTCACGTTTGATATGATGCCTAGGACTACCAAAATATGTGAACGGAAGAATTTTCAAACGATCATTGTATTTTACATTTCCCTGTGAAATTATCGCACATCTCACGTTTACGTAGTTCTCGAACCACGAAAGTTCATTCACCTCTAGTATCTGAAATGACGATTTTCCCAGGCTTCTCAGTTTAAAAGTACGTTTCAGGGAAACATATTCCGGTCTGCACAACGACAAGCAAGTACAAAAGTACTCAACACCAAAAAATACCCCCGATTTGCATGTATTTGTAAAGTGGATTCCCCCAGGCACACTAATTTTGAAGTCCGTGTTAGGGAAACATACCTTAGTAGGGAAAAAAACCCGTACTTGCATGTATATTTGCAAAGCGGATTTACACAGGTTCATCGATTTTTAAGTCTGTGTTAGAGCGTTTAGATAACGCTTGACAGTTTACAGTTATTCAATTGTCCATCTCATGAAAAATAACATTTTATTAATTGTGATAGACACGTAGACATATTTCCTATCAATTGATGCAAACATCTTTCCGCTCTGTTAATAAGTGTTCAAGTTATAAGCATTCGAAATATGGGTAGGGTTAGCACACAAATCGGCAGAACAAATGTATGGTAAAAAGGAAGTTCTTCCAGTTTTCATGAATTTAAACCGTTTGGAGATTAGCGAATTGTAATGTATAGCATATCAAAAATTTTTTAGAGAATTTCCAATTCGATTGGTATGCAAATCATGAGAATTCGTTCACAGTGAAAGTAGTTATTAACGTTAACTTTATTTCATTAAAATGTGACCTGTTTTCTGATTTGACACCCTTCCTGAAAGACGTAGTTCTACGTCAAAAGCCTCTTCCTCGGCTTACACTGTCGATTCCTTCACACTTCGCTACGCTATCCTAATTTGCTGTCACTATTACGAATTTTCAGTACTTCCTTATCTACCTCAAAGAATTTTACCGTTTCGTTAGATGTCCGAGAACGATGTTGATATTGAATGAACTGATTATTAATATCAATAAATGGCAAAGCTAGGGATATTTCCATTTGTTTACATTCCGTGAACGCAAAGCAGAACGAAAGAAAAAATGAACGAAAGTGAATGAAACAACTGTCAGTGGCTTGCTGTGATTGTGACGCTTGGCGTTGGTTCATTTTCGGTATCCCGAATGCAATGGTATAATGATCGAATGTGTACTAAAATTCAGCTGAAATGATTGATGTGAAACTGATAATTCCTACCCGCTATTTTCCCAATAAATTTTGGTCCGAAGAGCACCAAGAGACCGAGTGTTGTCATGATAGTATAAGGTTGGGGAAAAAGTAATCCATTGTTTTTGCGTGAAATCCGAAGCTTTTGGAAAAGGAATTGGCCAACATCCAAAAGTTGGTAATCGTTAGCACTTGCTCGATTGTCCGACAATTCCTCGATCAAGACTAAAACGCACGAGCATGCAGATACGTGGATTCCGCAGAGCGTATTCCTCCTTTGGCGTTCAGAAGTCGGGGGCAGGTGGATATTTTGGCTAGGTTCATCTAGTCAAAAAGGGTAAAAAAAATAAACTGCACGTATTTTACTGTTACAGTATCGGCACCATAAACACCTTTCACAATTTTCAGCTGTCTGACTTGCATTTTTGCCTTTATAAAAGAAATAGTCTAAAATGTACCGATTTTTTTCTTTTTTTTTTCCAAAATATATTTTTTATTAAGGCACATGTGGCGTTAGCCTGACGGGGCCGGGAGTCCAATATTTTGACAATTTTTGTCTTACAACTATGTTAGTAATATGTAACCGATTACTCGCGGTTGGCTCGAGGTTAGTATTACAAGTGTTCTCATAATTGGTATGTTGCAGTCTTCGATGCTCTATACGTGTGCCCGACACGGGCTACTTCCTATTGGGATGCAGCTGACCATTAATCAGCAACGCTCCCTAGTCTGTACCCCATATCTAGCGTGGTGCGTCTTTCTCGACTCGAGGAATCCAGGATAGAATGGTCACTAGCCGGCGCAATCATCAGTTCGTGTAGAGTTGTCATGAGCGGTACAACCTTTGGCTCTTGTTGAATGATCAGTGGACTGCACAACCTTCGGCCCGTGCATCTGTAAAGAGTGTGTGTATGTATTGCCGCGACTATGTAAAAGTTTATCGATCGGATAGGAGGGATATGAAACGGGGACACAACGAAGGAAACATCATTAAACGTTGACATCGGCGTTTCTGAGGAACAGGTATAGATGAAGCAGAAGATCAGGATCCAAGCTACCTAAGATATCCCGGACGGGGATATCCGATTTTCTGCCTTGTGCTCTCAGTGCTCTAGAGAGCTGAGAGCGAGCAGCATGGAACCGGATACACGACCAGACAACATGCTCGATGTCGTGGTAGCCATCGCCACAATCACAAAGATTGTTTGCTGCGAGCCCAATGCGATAGAGATGCGCGTTTAGGTTGTAGTGATTGGACATAAGCCGAGATATCACGCGAATGAAATCACGACCTACATTCAATCCCTTGAACCATGCACTCGTCGAGACCTCAGGGATAATCGTGTGTAACCAACGACCGCACTCATCTTCACTCCACATGCGCTGCCAACTTACGAGCGTATACTGACGAGGAATGTGGAAAAATTCATTATAAGCAATTTGCCTTTCAAAAAGTGTGCCTTCTAAAGCGCCCACCTTAGCTAGCGAGTCCGCTTTCTCATTCCCCGGAATCGAGCAATGAGAGGGAACCCATGCTAAGGTAATCTTGAATAATTTTTCCACCAAAACATTCAAGAGATGTCTTATTCTTGTTAGGAAATAAGATGAGCGTTTATCAACTTTCATTGAGCGGATTGCCTCTATTGAACTGAGACTGTCTGAAAAAATAAAATAATGGTCGATGGGCAGTGTTTCAATGATCCCTAGAGCATAGTATATCGCACCCATTTCTGCGACATACACGGAACAAGGATCTTTGAGTTTGAAAGAGGCACTGGAATTTTCATTGAAGATGCCGAAGCCAGTGGACCCGTTTATGTATGAACCGTCAGTAAAGAACATTTTATCAGATCCAACTTTCCCATATTTTTCCGAAAATATCGACGGAATAACATTGGAGCGTAGGTGATCTGGTATTCCATGGATTTTTTGTCGCACGGACAGATCAAAAATGACAGAGGAATTGCAAAAGTATGGGAAGCAAACTTGGTTGGAGATGCCTGGTGAAGGGTGTGCACGTCGTGGGTAAGGTACTCATGGTATAAAGACATAAAACTTGACTGAGGAGTCAGTTGGAGTAGATTTTCGAAGTTATCAATCACCAATGGATTCATGATCTTGCAACGGATGAGAAATCTGTAGGATAATTCTGTGAACCGAAGAGTAAGCGGGGGTACTCCTGCCACAACTTCGAGACTCATCGTATGTGTCGAATGCAAACACCCCATTGCTATACGCAAGCAACGATATTGTATCCTCTCCAGCTTGAGAATATGAATCCTGGCAGCTGATCGGAAGCAAAAACTGCCATATTCTAACACTGACAATATCGTTGTTTTGTACAACTGAATGAGGTCTCCTGGATGGGCGCCCCATCATGTTCCGGTTATTGTTTGGAGAAAATTGATTCTTTGCTGGCATTTCTGTTTCAAATACGCAATGTGTCTCCCCCAGGTACATTTAGAATCAAAATATACACCCAGGTATTTGAAAAACATAGAGTGTTGGATCTTTTTGCCGGATAGGTAAAGCTGGAATTGGGCGGGTTCGTGCTTCCTAGAAAAAACGACCATTTCAGTTTTCTCCGTAGAGAATTCGATACCCAGCTTGAGGGCCCACGTGAACAGATTGTTCAGGGTATCTTGCAACGACTTTTGTAGAACGACGGGATTAGTACCCGTGATGGAAATAACTCCATCGTCTGCAAGTTGTCTCAGCGTGCAGTCTCTAGTGAGACAATCATCCATATCATTGACGTAAAAACTGTACAAGAGGGGGCTTAGGCAGGAGCCTTGCGGTAGGCCCATAAAACTGTATCGAGAAGATTTCAAGCTGCCATGATTGAAAAACATGTGCTTTTCTGACAGTAAATTGTACAGGAAATTATTCAGAATTGGTGAAAGTCCACGATTATGAAGCTTCTCTGAGAGAATTTCCATGGAAACTGAATCAAATGCCCCTTTGATATCGAGAAAAACGGAAGTCATTTGTTCTTTGCGAGCAAATGCGATTTGGATTTCAGAAGATAGCAGCGCGAGACAATCATTCGTCCCTTTACCTCGGCGGAAGCCAAACTGCGTATTTGACAGCAAATTGTTCGCTTCAACCCACTTGTCCAAACGAAGTAGAATCATTTTCTCTAACAATTTGCGAATACATGATAACATTGCAATCGGCCTATACGAGTTGTGATCGCAAGCCGGCTTGTTGGGTTTCCGTATGGCTATCACTCTCACTTGTCTCCAGTCATGCGGGACAATATTCAGCTCCAGAAACTTGTTAAACAAGTTCAGCAAACGCTGTTTTGCCAAGTCGGGAAGATTCTTCAACAAGTTGAATTTAATCTTGTCCGATCCCGGAGCTGAATTGTTACATGAGAGGAGGGCAATTGAGAATTCTACCATCGAAAAATTCTCATAATCGCATTGGAGCGGAATATCGCGTACGACGCTTTGTGCAGGAACAGAATCGGGACAAACCTTCCTTGCAAATTTGAAAATCCAACGGTCAGAGTATTCCTCACTTTCATTGGTATGGTTCCAGCCACGCATTCTCCTAGCCGTATTCCAAAGAGTACTCATAGCGGTCTCCCTTGACAAACCATTGACGAATTTCCGCCAATATCCACGCTTTTTTGCTTTAATCAGACCTTTTAGTTTGGCTTCTAGAGCTTGGTACTTTCGAAACCATTCCACTGATCCAGTTTTCCTGAATTTTTTGAAAGCGGATGATTTTTCAAGGTAGACCTTTGAACATTCCTTGTCCCACCAAAGTGATGGAGGACGACGTCGGAAAGTGGTAGCCGGTACACGTTTCTTTTGAGCTTGAAGTGTGCTATCGTAAATCAAACTTGATATAAAATTATACTCTTCAAGGGGAGGAAGTTCATGCATCGTAATGATTGCTTCAGATATTAATTCTGCAAATTTTCACTAGTCAATATTCTTCGTGAGGTCATACGCAATATCGACTGACTCACTAGATTTTGATTCATTGGCGATCGATAAAATTATTGGTAGGTGATCACTACCGTGGGGATCTTGGATTACCTTCCATGTGCAATCCAGGGATAATGAAGAAGAGCAGAGAGATATGTCTAACATGCTTGCCCGTGCAGGAGGGTTGGCTATCCTAGTTGCTTCCCCAGTATTTAAAACTGTCATGTTGAAGTTGTCGCACAGATCATAAATCAACGTGGCACGGTTGTCATCGTAGAGGTACCCCCATGCTGTTCCATGGGAGTTGAAGTCACCTAAGATTAACCGCGGCTCCGGCAATGCCTCGATAATATCAAAGAACTGATGGCGGCCTACAGTAGTCCTGGGAGGAATATATATCGAAGCAATGCAGAGTTCTTTGCCATTGATTTGTATCTGGCAAGCGACAACTTCAATGCCTGTAATCGATGGGATAGTGACTCTATAGAAGGAGTGACGTTTTTTGATCCCCAATAGTACGCCACCAAACGAGTCGTTACGATCTAGGCGAATAATGTTGAAATCGTGAAAATTTAGCTCGTCGGCTGAACAAAGCCATGTTTCACAGAGAGAAAATACATCACAGTTAGAACTGTGAACTAAAAATTTAAATTGGTCTAGTTTAGGGATGATGCTTCTGCAATTCCACTGTATGACAGTGGTCAAATCCTTGACCTCTTGCGCTGAATTAGGCATCGAGGGAAATGAACGCTGCTAAAAACCACATTTTTCTTTCAAAAATGTTCTCACAACCGGAAGCAAACATAATACTATGCTTTTAAGAGGATCATTTATATTTAAAGCATTTAAAATGTTATCCACAAGGTCTGAAAGCGCAAGCAGGCCAGGTAGTGGCTGTTGCTTCGACCGCGAAAATGGAACAGACGTGTTCGTTGTTGTTCCGGGAAGTGCTGAGGACCCCTGGTTGGTAGCATGACCACGTAAGCCGGGAGGTACTTGCTTCGGCCTATTCTCAGCACGTTCAGTTCGAGGCTTCATTCCAACTTGGGAAGTTTCGGTATTCTTTCTGGGGAGTGATGGAAAAGAAGTAATTTTTCTTTTCCTGATGGCACCCTGCGATGTACCGGAACATCCGGCATTGGGAGCGTCAGCAACAGGCTCGTCGTTCTGCAGAATGGAGTAGGGATTGTCCTGTGTCGTTGGCACGGAACTCTTAAGCATTTCTGTAAAAGTCCGCTTGGAACGTTCCTTTAAGGAACGCTTGAGTTTTTCCCCTCGTTGTTTGTACACCGGGCATTGAATAAGATCATGAGGAGTCCCGCCGCAATGAAGACACTTGTGCTCTTTCGCGCAAGGATTCTCATCATGGCTCTCTCCACAATCTGCGCAACGTTTTTTATTGCAACAATAGGCGGCCGTGTGACCGAGTTGCATACATTTGTTGCATTTCATTACCCGGGGTACAAACAATCGAACAGGTAAACGAAGTGCCCCTATTGCAACGTAATTTGGAAGGGCGGAACCCTCAAAAGTCAAACGAAAAGAGTTTGTCCGATTGAGAATTCTTTTGTCATTTTTATGTGACACAGATTTCAGTCGATCGCATGCAAGAATCTTCACAGTTTTTAGTGTGGAGTTCTTGAAGCGACCGACACCATCGATTATCTCTTTTCGGGTCAAACCCTTTTCGGTTATTACGCCGTCTATTTCGACGTTGCAACAGGGTACGTATACACGATACTCAATCGCAAAGAGGTCGCAGCGCGTTATTTTGTTCGCTTGGGTCCTGCTTGAGACGACAACTCGTAATTTGTCTGGCCCCATCCGTGTAATTTCGGTAACGTCAGAAAAATGTTGAGTTAGTTCCTTCGAGATACGAATGACATTGAGATTTTTGGATTTTCGTCTAAAGTACACAATGAATGGGCCTTTGGAGCCTTCAGGGTATTCTTTAGGACGAAAATCCTGTTTCTCGTCGATTTCCTCATCTTCGGAACTATCAACTTCGTAAACAGAATTTTCTACCTCAATTTCTGCTTCATCCTCCTGCTCTTCAGGAGGAGGTTCGGTATCAGAAATATTCAATTGCGTCAACGGGGGGTCCTTTCCGCCCTCAGCCATATTAGAAAAATCGGCCAACTGTTCGATATGAACAGAATATAATAATTATCAAAATGAATAAGTAAAAAAAAAATATATTATAAGGTTATGCTGCGGATAATATTTATATTAATTTATTTTATTTATATAAAATTCTAAAATGAAAAAAAGGTCCAATAAAATTTCAACGGTAATGTAACCAAGAAAAAAAACGACGGGAGGGTAATGTCGGGGACATAACCGGAGTGACGTAGGACTATACAAAGGGGACAGCTTTTGTTAAATATATATTTTAAATATATTGTTTTATTTTCTTCTCCTACGTGAATACCTACCTATCTACCTGAAAAATGGATTAGTTTACTGTTTAATCACTCGATATCCCCATCTTGTTCGGTTAAACCTTCCTGTTTAGCTATTGCGTTTGCCACTCGCCACAGCTTTCACAGTTGGAAAATTTCTTCCCATCCAGCTTGTGACATGTTGTTCAGTAAATTACATTTAATGCGACGTGCCGGAGAAACACTCCGTGTCGCATTTGAGGCGATTTAAACCTGTAATTGAACATTTCCGATGACAGTGGTACAGTGTCGACTTTCAATGTGGGGTCATAATTTGGACCCCGAACTCTATGTTGCGACAAAAATGTCGCATTACAGATCCATCCAATTAGCTCAATGTCGAGCTAAATATAAATTACTGTACTTTCAATCTAGAAGCAATTTAAGAATTGGTGAAAATTGAATAATCGGGAAAGTCCCCAACCATCAATAAGCTCAGAACAACTGCCAAATTCACATACTCATCATATCCTGGCAAACAAATTATAAAAAATCAATTTGTGTTTTATTATTATTTTGGATATTATTTTAGAATGCATTGAACTGTATTTCGTAAACTCTTTTTTGAAAGGTTTAATGGCCCTGATAAGCGCCGTGTTTTATGGAATGGTTCCAATTTAGAAAACTTGGTACTCGTGGTTTTAAAAAAAACCATTTCGAACGCCCTCGATGCCGCCTTGTTTTGGTTTTGCCACCAAAGCAGTTTGTATAAAGAACAAACTTTTTTCTTCTGCTACCTGCTGTCGTTTTGCGATTGCGTTTGCCACTCGCCACTCGCTGCAACTGCCTGTTGTCTTGATGTCCACCGAACCGAATGTGTTCTGTTCTGAATGCGGGTTTTCTTATCGTCGCGAGCAGCTTTGCCAGCCAACTCGATCACTTCGGCGGCCGAAACTTTATAACGCCGGCTAGGTGGACTGGTGCACTGATACTAACGCGCTCGGCCTAGCTACCCTTGCGGAGCAATTGGCGAATTCACCTACGGGGAATCGCAGGCCAACACGGTTCGAGCGGGATTTTGCTTTTCCCTTCACTTTTCCTCCTTTGTCATGTCCTGACATGGCTGCTTGTGTTGGTGTGTTGATGTGATGTGATGCGAAACGATGTGGTGTACGGTTTCGTTGAGAATGATCGTTACGGAAGGAAGGAAGGAAGGAAGGTATTGTATTATAGAGACTTTAAACTTTTTCAGTTCATTCGTCTCTAGCCTTGAGAAAGGCCCTTTGAAAACTCTACTCTACTCTACTCCAGCGCTACCACCTCCACCCTCTTGCCTTGAGAAAGGCACTCGATCCCTCGCCGTCCAGCTCGTCCAGCAACGATGTTGTCCAGTCGGTGTCCACACAAAGAATGATCGTTACGGCAGCGGAGCGGGGATTTTTAAGCTGACTGGCTGGCTCGAGAATTACGCATGTGTGAGACTGCGACCAATGTTTAGTTCTTTTTTTTTTCTTTTTCTTTTCCAATCGTGTTTCATTCTATTTCGCTGCTGCTCTGGTTGCCCGTTTTGGTCGGTACGATTTGAGGAGCACAAAATGGACCAATCAAAAATGGGCACATAGTTCATTTGGACAATGCTTGATATTTCACAATTATTCAATTATTTATCTCAAGAAAAATGAAATGTTATTCGTTATGATAGATGCGTAGATATATTTCATATCAATTGATGCAAAAACCTTTGCGATCTATTGAGAAATGCTCGAGTTATAAGCGTTCCAAATCTTGCATTTTTTCCTACTTGTTCAGTGCCTAGATTTTCATTTCACCCCCTATATCTTCCGGTTAGACGTAGTCCTACGTCAAAATAGACACCCCTAATGCCAACGTTTGCCGATTTGGTAAACACACAGATGAACAATGGTGTAAATCGAGCACAGATGGTAGAAGGAATGATAGGAGGACAAAAGAAAAATAAACTTATACTTGCCGCTGCTGTGTGGCGTGTGTGATAAATCTGTCTGAATTGTATCCTCTGCGTGTCGGTCGCGCACCACTTTGAGCTTCGCTCTACTCGCAAGCGCAACCGATGAAAAAAAACACAGTCTGATTCGCTGTGGAAAAAAACACCTTTTTTTCTTTGTTGACTTCCATTGTTTACATCTTGTGACGCACAACTGAATGGAATAAACAAAAATCAACAAAAAATCTTTTGCATTTTGGATTGTCGTAGTGAATCCATTCTTCGACCCCGGTAAAGATTCGATGCAGAAAAGACTTCCTTGGGTGTCATTAAAGGTGCTCCCTTGGCCGAGTGGTTAGTGTCATAACTAACATGCCGGGTGTTCGGGTTCGATTCCCGTTCTGGTCGGGGGAATTTTTCGTCAAAAAAAATTCCTCCGACTTGCACTGTGATCACGCGTATTCTAGAGCTTGCCACTCAGAATGCATTCAAGGCGTGTTATTTGGCATAGAAATCTCAACTAAATACTAATAAAAATGACGCAAGTAATACTACGTTGAGACGGCGAAGTTCCTCTAGGAACGTTAGTGCCATTGAAGAAGAAGAAGAAGGGTGTCATTAAAGCAACATTACGGACTTGCTAAATCGTTGTTCAAAATCTCCCGCTTTTAATTTCTATGGAACACAATTTTCTTGCTTTTGGATGTATCCTGCGGCTTCCAGTCGTTCAGAAATTGCTTGTCGAGTTATACCTAATGGGGCTCTTTGGCACGAATTTTATTCGAGCAATGTCTCTAATTCTTCGTCTTCAAACTTTTTCGATTGACCTGGACGCTTTTTGTCTTGAACACCAAAATATCCACTTTTAAATCGTACAAACCACCCCCTGCAAAATCTATCCAGAGTCACCATAAACTTGCACAAGCATATTGTCTAAAACTATCAACGACTAAACAGACTACAAATAATACTTTTGAATAGAGGTCTGAATAACAAAAAATACGATCCGAATAGGAGAATTACCACGATAAATTTATATTATGGCGTAGAAAAATAGGCAATATAATTTTGCAGCATGACAACGTCAGACAACATGTTAGTGAATCTGTCATAAACTATCTAGCACGAATGGTCTAAGAGGTTTTACCTTACGCACCATATTCCCCAGACATTGCTCTTTCAAATTAATTGTTGGTTCCGGCCTATGGTGTCGGCCTATTCCAAGGAGCGATTCCGATCTTACGAAAAAATCAGAAATTGATCTGATGACTGGATCGCTTCAGAGCAAGCAAGTTTCTTCCGCGCACTGCTAGGCTAGGATTGTGACGTTCGATGGAGCATACTTTGAATAAAGTAGCAGTAAATTGTACGTTTCGAACGAATGACTTTTCTTTTCTTTCAATAAAAATGTTTTAAAAATAGAAGTGAAATAGAAATATAAATAAAAGTCACATTCTGTTAGAAATATGGAGGAAGGATATCACTATCGATGGGCAGTAATGGAACGACCAAGAGCCTATCAAGGTCCCAATGTTTTTGATCTCAAACAATATTTATTATACTTTTTGGCCGTTCCAGCTGAGATTCTATTGTTCCACTTTTCAAAAAGATTTTCGTTCGTAATTATTGTTCCCAAGGCTGCAATATAAACGAATACCGGTTGATTCGCGCTAGCTTTGGTATTGGTGTACAAATACAAATTCACCGTTTTTTTATCAATATTAGAAATTTTATTTCAAAAACATGCTTATATCATTATTCTTGAAAGTATTGGAGAAACAATTTCACATCTTTCTGGCAGCATGCGAATTCTTCGTTTAAAAAACTGCTGAAGAAACGATCTACACGATTTTTAGTCTTAAGAATGGTCACGTTCCTATAGTACTCATTTCCGGTAGTGAAACGCTCAGAAATTTATTTGGCTGCAGTCCTTAAAACTATCGATTGCAAAACGAGAAATGTTCAAAAACTGTTGTTCAAGAAATCCAAAACTTGGAAGAAAACGGGATCATAGTCTCCTCTACGAAAGGACCAAAAACCGAGTATTTCACATTGGCCCTTTTAATTGGAGACAAGTTAGGTCTCAACACAATTCTTGGATATACATCCTCACTCAACCACCATTTTTTCTGTCAGTTTTGTACAGCTAGGAAGTTATAGACACGATCTATGGATGTTGAGATACCACAATCAGTTCGAAATATGTTAGTATGGTTACCACTGATTCGACAGGAGCTAAAATAAAATTGCATTGAATCATTCCACATCACGAGAAATTTCTCGATATATCACATCTATCGAGAAATTTCTCGTGATGTGGAATGATTCAATGCAATTTTATTTTTATTATTTACGACATCTTTCAAGGTGAGTGTTGATATGTGTCATATGATCAATTATTCCATCAGCAATCGATATTTTACGCTCAAAACATTGAACGAACGCAAATATCGGTTCAGTTATGGCGATATAATAGTTCGGCTGAAAAGTTTATAAGGTAACACAGTAAAAGTATTTTTTTGCCAAGTTCAATTTATTATTCAACATAATTACCTTCGAGGGCGATACAGCGATTATAACGATCTTCCAACTTTTCGATACCATTTTTATAGTACTCAAAATATGCCTCAGTTTCGGTAATCACTTCATCATCGGTTTTAATTTTTTTGCCAGCGAACATTCTCTTTAGGTCTGCGAACTGAAAATAGTCGCCGGGGGCCAGATCTGAAGAATACGGTGGATGCGGGAGCGATTCGAAGCTCAATTAATCGCTTTCATTGATTTGTGACACTTTAAGGAGTTTCACAATAATAAAAGTTGCTTTACTCTCAATGCTGTAACTCACGAATCAATCGACTGATTGCTGTCAAATTTTGACACGTATCCATTGAAAGATGGTGCTTTGTGATAGTCAAGTAGATTTTTGCAAGATGCGCCATCTAGACGTCAACCTTATAAACTTTCATAAACAAACTTTTTAAATTTCAATTGGAAATGACTGCTCGCAAGATGATGACTTTTATTCATTTATTTAAACTAATCATTGGTGATCTGAGACCTGAAAAAAAAATAAGTGTGAATATTCATATTCATTTTGAATCTATTGAACATCGTAGAAATATTATTTTCTTTCCAAACTCAGTTGAAAAAAAAACTGGATGTGATGATTGAAAAACATCACGAAAATTACATCCGTTTTTTCAATGACCCATTAAAACCTAGATGTTACTGGTCCTTCCAAAAGCAAACCATGAAGTGTTTAACACGGTTGTCGCCCATCGCGATCCGACTGAGTTTCTTGAAGGACTGTGAATAAATTAATCAATGATGGTCAAACTTTGTTTGTATATATCTTATACATAATCCAGGAATATTTCTTTCAATGTTATATTATGCTAGAAATGGCCCAAAAAGTGCTTTGGGAGGGAGATTCAAAACGTTGGATTGCGCAGACCTCGGTATCTCTGAAACTGTATTTCTCTGAGAAAGTGAATCAAATATGTAAAGTAAATAATAAATCGTTCTTTCATGGACATTTCAACTTCTGCAATGGTTTGTCAGCGAGAGCCTTGGGAGGTTCGGACCAGTATTTGAGAGTGAGCAGTCTAAGAAACAGGCCAACCATTGGAGGCCATTGAACAAAGCGGTTCTTGATGGTGTCTGGTATATGTTTTCGCGGAAGTCAACAAAATCCATCGGATTCAAACAGGTTACACAACTGGCAGGAGCCAAAGGTTGTACCTCTCATGACAACTCTACACGAGCTGAAGATTGTACCGCCCAGTGACTATTCTACCCTGGATTCTTCGAGTCAAGAGATATGTACCACGATTGATATGAGGTACAGACTAGGGGGGCGTCGCTGATTAATGATCAGTTGCACCCCAATAGGAAGTATCCCATGTCGGCCACACATACATAGTACTGGATACTGCAACATCCCAATTATGAGAATCTTTGTAATACTAACCTCGAGCCAACCGCGAGTAATCGGTTACATATTACTAACATAGTCGTAAGACAAAAATTGTCAAAATATTAAACTCCCGGCCCCGTCAGGCTAACACCATATGTGCCTTAATAAAATATATATTTCGGAAAAAAAAACTGGCAGGAAGAGATTGGTCAACCAGCTTCATGAGGATGAATCATGTGTCTTTTCGAAACCAATACTTAAATCAGCCTAGCCAGAATTATGGGATTCAACTAGGAGCAAGTCATCAATATCCCATCCCCTCGTAGATGATGCTTTCACCCGCTACTAATGATAAGTCATAGATTTTTGTTACAAGTCATTTCAAGAGTTGGGGGTCTTCGTAGCCACGTTGGTAGCGCGTTCGCTTACTAAGCGATCGATCGCGAGTTCATAACTCAAGGCCCTCAATTGACCATCTTTGTGTTGTTATAGAATAACTACGTCCACGCAACAATCATCAGCGATGGAGATCGATCCACAGTGGAACGAAGATCGATTTATCCATACAACCGCTCTGCTCTGCAAGAAACATCGGGCTGTTGTGCTATACTGCGTTTCATAACTATAGAACCACTCCATTTTTTAAGTTTCCAGAGATGTGTAAGAAGTCGATTGATTTGAAGTATATAGTGTAGGATATAATAACTATCTTTATTTATAAGACTGACCATTTGAACTTTATTGTTGTATCCAGGCGAGAAACATTCAAAAAACAAAAATACTATGGGCCCCGAATCGAGGAATCGGTACAATCCTATCACTATCACACCGAGTAAAATCTGGAATTATAGAAAAATTATAGGAAGGATGCCAACTCTTTTTTTTGAGAAAATTATAAATATCTATATTTCCAAAAGTGTTAATATGGTTATGTTGTCCCTCAACGAATAAGCTTAATAGGCGTAATGCATGCATGGATGTGTAATAAAAACGACATCATGAAACAATTTACTTTACAAAAAATATAAATATAATTAATTTTTCCATGTGTTTTCACAACTGCAATCTATGGAATTCCGTAATGAGTCACACATGAATTCCACTTTTTTTTAGCAGAACAATTTTTTTGCATGTAATTCTATTTTATTGTCGATTTCTTGTTGTAGCGGCGTCAATAGCTTTGTTGTATTGGGCCACCACCTGTGGCCCTAAATTCTCGCTTGTTGTGTGCTAGTGTTTTCTTTACATTTCACCTCATGTCAATCCAAATCTGTAATTTAAAAAAAATCATTATTGTTTTGCAAGATATTTCAGCTTTAGTATATGGTATAGAAAGTTTGGTATAGTATAGCAATAAAAAAGAAAATTGCTGACAAAAGTAACACGTACTAATGTACGTTAGTAGGAATAAGCAATTTTAAGGTAGGAAATTCGGTTGATAGTAATTCAAAGAATATGATAGAATTTACATATGAAATTATATGTATCGTAGAAGAAACACTTACTTCCTGCTATTCTGAATCAAGACGCATTGATGGTTTCAGTGCATTAAGCTCCTCACTGAATTCCTCTAACTTTTCCTTGACCGGGATTCTATTTGAACTATTTCAACAAATACCTCGAGCAATGTTTACATTCGCTTTCATTGGTTTAATGAATCGTTCAAACTGGTGGTAATTTGTATTTCCACTCATTTTCAGCCACTGAAATATTCGCTGGAAGTAAGTTCTGCATTGAAAATTATAATATTAACGAGGAGGCGATCTGGCGTAGTGGTAACATCCATACCTCTCACGCTGAAGGTCACGAGTTCAATTCTCACTCCCGAGATTCTTCCGAAATGGAAGGTAAAAGTGACGTACCAGCCAAAAGTGTTGAAAATCACTATAACACAGACAAAAAAAATATATAATATTAATATAAATAATGCTGGATTGAACACTTACCTTGTTTATACCATCCTGACAGCATCGTAAAACAAATACTGATCAAAACAAACGAACATTTGTTGAAAATTGCATATTTTTAAGCGTTTCTGAAATGTTTCCCAAAGGAAAATATCAGGGACGCAAACCAAAACAAAATAATTCTCTGAAGATATGCAACAAGTGAACCAAACAACTCGAAAAGTCCTGACACTTGCATCGATAGCTATCACTCGCTCGGTGCTATTGAATTGCTCGGTTTCTATAAAAAAAAAAGTAAAATAGAGCTAACGAGCGAAATTCTTATCGCCTCGATTTCTATAATAGGGCCCTATATTCATTATTCACCGAGTTACAGCCATTGTAGTAATGCGGTATCTAACCTGGTACAGCTAAAACAATGAACTTCAAACGGGTTTTTCTTGAAACTAGTTTTTTCAAACTGGTGTACACGATATCACAAGTTCTACTGAACCGATTCATATCGCATTTATATGAATACAATCTGTATGCATCTATCGCAAGAACCACTCAAAATTGTTATTTTTTAAATTTCACAATTTTTGAAAAGTCGGGAAATGCAAGTAAAAACGCCGTTTTTTTTCTCTTTAAACGGTCGCTATTTTGGCAAAAAATATGTTTTGACTTGTCCGAGGTTCATGCGATAGCAGCATCTTTATCAATTAAGAATCTGTTCGATGTTTTTGTTTCACATAATCAGGAGGGCGGGAATCGTGTACGCCATGGCACAACTTTTTTTCTATCTCACTCACATCATTAGCTTGTAACAATTTAATTATGAATATTTTTCCCGTTCATTTTTCGTTTTATTGCTAGAAGATAGATAAACAAATAATGGTATAACGGATAGTAAAAATATTCTATGTTATATTTTTATAAATGAAGATAGTTATTGTATCCCACACTATATACTTCAATTCAACCGAATTTTTACACATCTCTGGAAACTCAGAAAAAGGGAGTGGTTCTGTAGTTATGAAACGCAGTGTATTCCGGTGAGACGTAGTCCCACGTCAAAAACGCATCATTTTACTATGGCTAGATTTACATTTTCGATTTTTTTCTAGTTCAATCAGTAAATTAAGTTTGAACCACCGGATTTTCAGTGCAATATCATTTCGTGATTGGCTGTGCAGTCGATGTTGGTTTGACCTTTCAAATGTTATTTATAAATTTCGATTTTAATAAAATCCGACAAAACTTAATACTATTCTATATCGATTTCGTTTAAATGATAAAAGGGTGTTGCGATCGAAATTTGGTCAATCAAAAATGTGTGTTAATTGATATTTTTAAATATATGAATACATTTATTGGTTATTTTAAAGTTCATATAAAACACGAGTTCGAATAGTCGGGGATCCTGCCATCAGATTCTATATAACAACCCAGTCCACTTTGTTCACTGCAGAATTTTTGGAAACTTCCCGCCGTAGATTATCACCTTTTTGCCTAAATGGGACATGCACCTGTAGAGCAGCACTTCGTTGAATGCAAAGAAGTCGACGAAAAAAAGGATTGTGGATTCCTTTCCGATTAAAAAAAGTATTGGAAAGTAAACCACATTTTACCTGAGGGATGGACGAAATGTGTAGAATAAGATTATTTTGGGGTTTTTAATGAAAATTATGTGTTTCCTTCATCGAAACACCCAGATAATTTCAACTTGCACATCAGTGTTAAATATTTGCCTACTCAACGTGTGAAAAGTTTGGATTTTTTCGGTAAAATTATGATTTGTTGCTCGTCTTATGGAACTTATTTTTTGCGATTTTATACAATATTTTTGCCAGAAGTCGAAACAAGGAAATGGGGCCAATTATGCATTTTGACGGAGGCTACATTGATAACCATAAAACACTGTTGACAAATTCAGACGTTCTTGGTATAAACATTTGAGATAACAGCGGATGCAAAATGAATTTATTATAATAATTTCAATCTTTTATATCATTTCATTTTTTCTCCAAACGCTTCCAATTTTCCACATTTATGCCAGCAGGTGAGTGCACTATAAAATCCGAAGCCGAGAGTCCATATCTTCTCTCATTTCATTTGATCATAACAATAACAATCAAAATAAATAAGCGAAGCGTTGAAATTCCGGCCATCCGACTATGTGGAACAAATCTAGAAGCAATACTGCCGGCGGGGAATTACCATAATCTGCCGTTGATAAAGCGATAAATTGTCGCACTAATTTTGCTGGAACAGAAGTGAGAGCGTGGAGCGAGATAATAAAAGAATCGTTCCTAGTGCATACGAATCGTCTGGTCCGCCGGATCTGGCCCCGAAGCAAGACAATTTTTATCTACACAGCATCCGGTTGGCGGGAGAATGCAAAAATATCTTCCCGTTCGTCAAGCATAGTGGCGCGGTGGAAAACTATCGCAAATGGGGGGTGCCATTCCATTCGTACGTACATAACCACATTTCGCACATCAATGGGGCGCCCTGTTCGTTTCGTATGCCAGAATCTCCACACACACACACCCACACTCTGATTCGTGAAAGCACACATTTAAATGTATATTAGCCATTCGAAGCGAGCGTTCCGTTTTCTCCGGCGTCCAATGGTCACTAAACCGGACCAACGGAACAGAATGGACCCATTTCGACTCACTTTTATGATTATTTTCAGCACTAGCAGACGTCTGGAATCACGTCGTCAACTTGAGTCCTTCGGTGGAAGAGTCGACAGCGAGTATCGCAGCGGTGGGGAGTTGAGAGTTCGATTCAATGTTGAATCCTCAAAATATACCGGAAACCGTGAAAGGTCATTTCGTGTTTCCAATGATTATCTTATTTCTACCGCTCGTAGCTATTGAAACGCAATTCAGGTTGAAATAAATCATATCAGGAAAGTGTTCCATTCTTGTGTTTTTTTTTTGGCAAAGCATCATCATAATTTCCGCCGGTCAGAAGTATAGCTCATACAGCAGCACTTCGTAGTTGTTAGCATGAGAGGGTCTATTAGGAGCTTTTGTTTTTAGCTAATCCAGCACGGATTAAGCTGGCATTATACATACACATGCACAGGAAGCAACAATTTGCAGCGGATAAATTCGGAATCAATCTACTGCTGGTCTGCTGCTTTTTCGGGTGGCAAAGGGCGAAGGAAAAGGGCGATTGGCCGAGGGATTGTGAGTGGAAAATAGCGCTATCAACTGGGGGGTTGAGCGCCAATACAGCCTCGGGGTCTTTCCTTCTATTCGTGACTATGCATAATTATATTGTTATTATCATCGTCATCAAAATTCACTTGGTACAGCAGTTTGCTCTTCGCTTTTCGCTTCCTATCGTTTACCAGTTTGATCTGCATAATTGTTGCTGTTGCTGCTTCGGAATCATGTTGCTGCCACGGAGTCTACGCCGTTGTTTGATGTGTCTCCCGAGAGAGAGTGGGGTTTCGCCGGATCAGATCAGGTTTACAGGATGGAACGATGAACTTCCTTCTAGTTAGAAGGGTAAATTCTTGCGGCGAGGTTATGTGAAAAGTGTAGATTATAATTCAATTGGTTTCCAGTGTTAGGCGGTTATACACGCTGGAATGTTCCGTCAGTTCATTGTATCAGTGTTTAAAGTGCAACTAGTTAATTGCCGATAAACGCATGTTCAACTATTCCGCAAGCAAAACTGTTTATAGTCGATCCATTCACAAATTTTGTTCTTTCTACGAAGGGCCCCAAAGGGATGCTGGCTCTGAATGATACGTGATACGCATTTTGTTCCCATTATACTCTATGAGCTCTAGTCACTAGATTGCTAGTGGAATATATTTTTTCGAAATATTTATGTTCGTTATTGTTCATTTCCAATGATCTGTATACCATTCAACACATTGACTTGCACTCTTAGCCGAAATACAGTAAGATGTCCACAGTATCTATCAAAATGATGTTTATTTTTATATCGATAAAGTTAAACCTATTCATATTCCTTTGATATGAATGTAACGTTGGAAAATTCTTGAGACCAGATGATTGAAATAACATTAAAAATAAGGCAAAAAAGTGTATCCACTTTATTCCGGATATACAATTTTTTTTTGTGACCACCCTTGGCATGAATGAAAGCTTGACACCGCCTCGGCATTGATTCAACAAGCAAGTTTTTTGTAGGGTATCTGGGGGTAAGCCCGTCACTGGGAGTAAGACCGGCACCCCTTGAGTTTTACTAGAAAACTCTTATCGTCGAATGTTAAAATTTCATCAAACTAGTAATTGAATTGTGGTGTGGTTCGAGGTGCCGCATGATAGATTTGCTAATACATCAAATTCCTTTGTTTCCCATATTCCATGTTCGATAGCGACATCTAGAATTAGAATACGTCCCATTTGGTGTTTGCCACATCCAAATTGGTTCAGCTAGTATCATGTATTGACAAATTGAGCGGGCCTGTGTTACCTCCATGGGGTGACGGTTTCACCCGCAGCTCTGTTTTTATGTCAGCTTTGAAACTTGACTATTACTTGCAAAATGGCCGTTTAAAAGCACTGATATTTCTTATATCTCATGGAAAATAATCTAGCACATAACTCGAGAATCTAATCAAATAAATGAGGCTTTGTGAGGTTCTAGCGGGCAAGAAAAGTTTTATGGTGATTCGACTATCCCCCCCATCTTTAAAGTAGGGCTGCCATATGAATGAAACACAAATTTCTGTAAAACTCCAGATGTATCTGGAGCCATAGAAATGAAACACAAACTTCTGCATAACTCGAGGACTAATAAAGCAAATAGAAAGAAATTTAGCATATGAAGGTTGTAAGGAGCAATAAATGTTTTTATTATGGTTCGACACTTCTTTCCCCTCTCTAAAGATGGTGGGGGGCTGAACATCTCGAGAACTAATCAAACAAATGGAATCAAACTTAGCATATAGAAGTTTTAAGTATCGATGAACGTTTCTATGGCAGTTCGACACTCCTCCCCCCCTCTCTAAAGGGGGGCTGTCATACAACTGAAACACAAATTTCTGCATAACACAAGAACTAATCAAGCAAATGGAGCCAAATTTGGGATGTGAGGGTTTGTGGGTACGAGAAATGTTTCTATGATGGTATGACACTCCTTCCTCCTCTGGAAAGCATAACATATTTCAACCAAAAATATTCTAACCAAACATGACAATTGCAAATTTTCGGAAAACTCTGAAAGAAAATGGGAAAATTCGAAAAATTCAATTCGCATGTGTTCTACTATTACATATTGGCAAGCGTTGTTAGTCCATTTGATGTTTGCGATGACGAAATTTATCTTCGTTCGAAAGTGGAAAAGGATTTTAATGTGATAAACCGCACTCCTATATCGTCTTCTATCTATATAAATAAAAATGGATCGCCAAATGTGTTGATAAGAGCAAAACTCGAGAAAGGAATTGTCCGATTCTGGGCTGTCTTCATTCTATCATATTTCTGTGTCTGAAAATAATCTGATATAATAATGTCGAGTTTTGGTAGAAGTACTGACATTTTATAGTAAAAAATATTTTTAAACGCTAGATTAGAAGATCATTCAATGAACATTTCTGCGATTGGACCCGTGAACGTGCACTTAGTAAGAAAACGTGGATGTGATAACGAAAAATAAATTTGGGGCGGGACGAAGTTTGCCGGGTCAGCTAGTATTACTATAATATTCAAAGCTCAACTGTTATAGCGAAAGTTCGAGAAGAAACCTTACCAAAAGAACAATCAGTATAAGCCATATTATTCAAATGACCAAAGGGAATCATATAAATAGGGCAGAGCATGTTCAGTAGGCTCAGTTTCAAATAAACCATCGATCGACATACTTGAACGGTGAATTGAATTAAATGGAGTTAACTTTAAAAATAGACCGCACATGTCCCAGCCAGAGATACCAACCAAATTTTTGAAAAAAATGGAAAAACCTGTAAAAAATTTGAAAAAACTGGCAAAAAGCTGGAAGAATTGTTTTTGACGTAGAACTATGTCTTTCATTAAGGGTGCCAAATCAGAAAACAGGTCACGTTTTTATGAAATAAAGTTAACGTTAATAACTATTTTTGTCGCAAACGGATTTTGGCGATTTACATACTAAATGAATCGGAAATTCCGTAAGATTTGTTTAATATGCTATACATTAGATTCCCCTGGTTTGTAGATGGTTAAAATTCCTGAAAACTTTAAGCGTTTCCATTTTCCCATACATTTGTTCTGTCCATTTGTATGCTTTCCCGAACAGAGCTGTCAATAACGAGCAACTTATCGACGACCAACGAAGGGGAAATCGTAGGATTTATAGTCTCCGTGAAGAAAGGAAAAGGAAGAATGAAGGGGAATACTTGCCAAGAGTATAAACAGTGGATCTCGCTGAGGCAAACTTTCATTCGGCATCGGACTGTTGAGCAATCCAGTTCACTTTGCTTTCACTGTGCTTCGATCTAAGATTGGACCCCACCAGTGGTAATCCAACTTGGATATCGTCGTGTGGATTTTTCAGTTCGTTTTTGGCGTCAATCATATCGTGTGTTTTTCTTTCCGCGTCATAAATTGGATGATTGGATGATTGGATGTGTGATGAGTAGAAGAAGAGGAAGGCATGCTCGAGTCCTGCAAAAAACGAACGCATTGCCAAGGGCAATAAAATTCCGAGGCAAGCGTCATCTAATGCTGCACGCGATGTTGGTGCAGTGAAAAGCGCTCGCACTGAACCGAGCCTTCCCGAGTGTGACACCGCATCGAACAACAGCGAAGTAGGCGATTTCGGCGCGTCGGTCGAAAATGTAAACGCCGTTACCCAGACAGCAACCAAAATCAAGCTCACCCCGCTGGTGGTGAAAGCGGTCGCGGTCTTGACAAAGTCATCAGCGAATTCGCATCGATGGGTGTTTCAGCAAAGAACAAGCTGCGTGGCATAATTCAGTCTTTTTCCAACCTGTTAACATGGTTTGTTTTCCGTCATCAGAAGGGCTTCGTTGGTGCCTTTGAGAATGCATGCATTAAACTGACGTTATGGCGAAGCAGGCGTTAAGGTTGAGCGCCAAAAAAATATTTGGGGAATACCAAGCATCTTGAATGTCTTACTGGAATGTTATAAGTTATTTGGGTTCGCGTGCCAATCGCAAAACTGCCTTCAACTAGGATTTCATTTGCGCTAATATTGATAATAATGAAGCATTGCTACTGTTTTCGAGGTTGTTATTAACAAAAAGAGTTTATTTTGCTTGTTTAGTCACCAAGAAAGTAAATGTCGTTCTGGAATTTTGTATGTGATTAGATTTCGCTTGTCAGTAGCAAAGCCTCCTCCGCTAAGGGTGACAGCTGCGCTTCCCTCGAGCATGAGAAAGTAATGGAACTTTTTTCGAGGCCAGTAATATTAACATAAGCGTTTCTTTTGAGAATAGCGCAAAATGATGAGAAGTGTTTATATTCCTAGTAGTTTCAAGCCACCAATGTATGGCGACTTATATAAAATAAGAGTGTAGTTCTACGTCAACAATGCGGTCGTATCTTGGACACAACCTCCTATAATTTTTTTTTTCTAATTTTTTCTCAATTTTGTTTACATTAGCGATAAAATTAGAACATACGGTGACAGTGTCAGTATATAGCACTGGTACTTACGTACTGACGTCACCGGAGCGTAATGTTCATTATTTATTATTTCACAAGCTGACCCGGCAAACTTCGTCCCGCCCAAAATTTGTTTTTTGTTATCAATACCTTCAAACATTTACGTTTTCGTACCAAGCGCAAGTTCATGAGCCCAATCGCAGAACTGTTTATTGATTGATCTTCTAATCGACCCCGTAAAAAATTCCTAGTACTTCTACCAAAAGTCATCATTATAATATCAGATTATTTTCAGACACAATTCTCGTTCAAGATATTTCAACCACTTGCATATAACATGTTTCTCCGTTACCTGGAATAAATGTTTTATACAGAAAATAAGATAGAATGAAGACAACCTAATACCAATTCCTTCTTCGAGTTCTGGTATAGATAGAAGATGATATAGGAGTGCGTTTCATAGTGCGTAGATCATATGGGAATTTAATTTCCCAAATTTTCCCTTTTTCCTTCAGAGTTTTCCGGAAATTTTGAATTGTCATGTTTGGTTGGAATATTTTTGGTTGAAATATGTATAATATTTTTATGTGACCCCCTCTCCATTCCAGAGGGGGGAGGGATGTCATACCATCATAGAAACATTTCTCATACCCAAAAACCCTCACATCCTAAATTGTACCTGATTAATTTTCGATTTATGTAGAAGTTTGTGTTTGTGTGCCCCCTGTAATTTGTGTTTCATTTGTATGGCAGCCCCCCTTAGAGAGGGGGGGTGGAGTATTTAACCACCATAGAAACATTTATTGTACCCTAAAACCTTCATATGTATAATTTGGTTCAATTTGCTTGATTAGTTCTCGAGCTATGCAAAAATTTGTGTTTCACTTCTACGACATGCAGAAATTTGTGTTTCATTTGTATGGCAGCCCCCCATTGGAGAGGTGGGAGGAGTATCTAACCACCATAGAAACATTTATTGCAAACTAAAACCTCAAAATGCCCAATTTGGTTTTATTTGTTTGACTAATTCTCAAGTAATACAGAAATTTGTGTTTCAGTTGTATGTCAGCCCCCCCTTAGAGAAGGGGGAAGGGTCTCAAACTATCACGGAAAACTTCCCCGGCCCCAAAAACCCCTACATGCCAATTTTCGTGTTGATCGGTTCAGTAGTTTCCGAGTTCATAAGAATCAGACAGACAGACAGACAGACAGACAGAAATCCATTTTATTTCTCGTATTTAAATTTATTCTGAGGCCAATGATGGGGCCACCTTGGTTAATTATTCTCGTTAGATGAGCACTTCGCTTCCCATTACATTAACATCAGAATAAATTTTATTCCAAAAAATAAATTCACAAAAAATTACGCTCCGGTAGCGTTAATAGGTTATTTTAAATTTTTTTGATCCTGTTTGTGATCATACATTTTAAGATTATACTTTAATTTTTCATTTTATATCATTCTAAATAATCCAGACTGTTCTTTATGCATGTCTACATCATGTTTGGAAGCTAGAATTCCTCGTACAGTTTTTGTTTCTGTTGTATTACTTAGTTTTCTTTTGTTCAAGTTATATTCTGAAAAAAATCGTTCAACGGTTGCTGAAGATTACGGTAGAATCAGAAAAGTTGGAATTTTTTTTTTCAATTTGGGAAATAACAAAATATAATTTTTTCTGATCGTACGTTGTACGTTGATCGGTTAAATTTTTACATAGTCTGCCTCGAAAAAGTTATCCAAAAGTGTTTAGAGCAATCTTGAATGCTCGAATGCAAAGTATATAATTCCAGACTTTCGCTTTGAAATAATCTGTTAACTCCTTCCCGTATTATTCAATACGTCACGCATCAAGTGAATTCACTACTCTGCTGAACGTTCTAGCGCCCTATGTTATGCAAGTATACCACGAGTGAGACTCGATGTTGTACGGGAAGGGGTTAATATTGTTCACAGATAATCGTCGAAGGGTCATTTAAACAGCCATAGAACGATCTTACTTGGATCTTCTTTACTTGATCACCGTTCCAAAACCAAATCCAAAATAAAATTTTGAGCGGTTCATAACGTTGCAATATTCGTTTAACAACACTTTCTAATGGAAGCCAGCGCGTGGTTGACGGATGCAGGATGCAATTTTTCAAAAATTCATAACCTTTGAACCACTAAACCGAATTAGATGATCGGCATATCGAATTAAATCCAATCAGAATCAAAGCCAAATTTCTGAAAAAGCTGGGAAAATTCGAAAACAGCATGAAGCATGAAGAAAGCATGAAAAATTTATTTTTTTGTCAATTTTGTTTATATTAGCATACATTTTAACATTATACTTCTGTTTTGCATTTAGTGTCATTCTAACTAACTCAGGCCTTGGTTTATTTTGCTTCATTATTCTTCATTTCTACATAATTTTTGAAAGCTAGAATTCCTCGCATAGTTTTTTCGTCCAGTTCTACTTTCTGGGTCATTTCGATCGTAAATATTTGGAGGATTTTTTGGAGGAGAACAATTTACATATGCTTCCTTTCCATGATAATAGTTGGATCAATTATCGCCTTGTGGGTGATTGAATGATCATTGAAATTGAAATGTTTTAGAACTTGATTGCAGAGTGTAATGCAATTCGATCGAATTGGTATTGAAATCAGTTACGGCGTTGTGTGAAATTTTACATATTGATAAATATTTATTGATCAACGTTCCGATAGCAGCATCTACATAAACATTATCCAAACTGACATAACTTTCCTGATCGAACTGAATATAAATAAAAGGGAGGCAAATTAGTGAGAAAACACCATACTGTACTTCTGTATGCTTATACTAGATATATATAGATATAGATAGAGAAAGACAATAATCGTCATAAAGGCCTTCGATATGAGTGGAGTGGAGTAGGATTCTCACAACTGGAATAAAAGTATATAATTTTGGGGAATAGAAAACTTAAAAATGCCGAAAAAATCAAAAAGCTGGATAAAACTGTGAAAATTGAAAAAAAAACTATGGATGGGATATACCTATGATATAACCGCAAGGTTGACGTAGGACTGCCGTTGGCTTAGTAATCATTTGTGTTTTTTCAATTAGGAATAATCGCACCTCGGATGTTCCTCATTGGGTACGACATCGCCGCTGCGCAGAGCTCTCTTTTGTATGTATTGATTAAATGATTGATTACGCTAGTGAATGAATGAAACAATTTACGAATTCAATTGCAAACAAATTTCAATTTAGGTCAATTCATTCATAATGGTAGTGGTCATCGCAGCAAATAGTTATCAACATTTTGCCTAATCATCAAACGGTATGCGTAAAAGTTCAGTGAGATGGTGACATGAAGGGATATGCAGTCTTGAATAACCGAGCCAAAACGTTGCATTTGTACCCGCTTTTGTAGAATTTGCAATTCCGAAGTGTAAAAATGCATGGAGGTATAAAAGTATTGCCGAGATCTGCAATGCCGATTTTCCCAACTTATTGATTTCGAAATCTGTGTTGGGAAAACACATAAGCAGGCGAGTACAAAAGTATTCGCAGCTTGCATCTCATTTGCAATGCCGTTGAAATCCGTGTTAGGGATACATTCCGATTTGCAGAAACGCAAGCGAATACAAAAGTACTCGCATCATTGCATCTAATTTGCAATACCGATTTCCTCAGGCTCCATGGTTTTGAAGTATGTGTTAAGCCAGCGCTACACGATGCTACGAACACCCTCGAATGCTGGACGCTCGATGATTCGACGCATCGTCGAATGTCGAGTGTCGAATATTCGCGTTGGAATCCGTTCGTTGTGGATTACCTTCCAACGCGAGTGACACGAGTCAAAGGATTTTTGTCATTCGTTGATTCGACACTCGATGATATTCGATACACCGCTACACGATTCGTCCGAATCTATCTTTGACAGATTGGTTTGTTTACAAGTTTTAGGTGAAGGAACTGTGAAATTTATTCTCAAAGTTCTAAATATTCGGCGAAATATTGCATTCTAATAATGTTGATTTGAAGCATTTTTAATTTACAGCCCGATATCAGTACAATTGCTACGGCAGCGATTTGAGTACTCGCATCGTCATTCAGTTTCCTAACGTTTTTGATGGTAGATAAAAACAATAAACATTCGATCCAAATACTCGCCGATTGTTTGGACCGATTGCTTTGAATCGAACATTCACTTCACCGTGTAGCAGCACATTCGTCACAACATTTGACGATTCATCTAGTCAAATGTTTGAGTCCAACATTCGAGTGAAACGTTGGACGAATCGTATAGCGCCCGCATTAGGAAAACATTCCGATTTGCAGAAACGCAAGCGAGTACAAAAGTACCCGCTGCTTGTATCTATTTTGCAAGGCCGATTTCCTCAGGCTCCATGGTTTTGAAGTCTGTGTTAGGGAAACATTCCGATTTGCAGAAATGCAAGTGAGTACAAAAGTAGCCGCTGCTTGTATCTATCTTGCAAGGCCGATTTCCCCAGGCTCCATGGTTTAGTAGTCTGTGTTAGGGAAACATCCATTCCTTCCAGCGATGGTACCTCGATCGTTGCGCAATCATAACTGAGTGGATTTCTGAGCGGCACTCGCTTTTATACCGATTGGTGTGATTTCAATAGCCTGTTTGTGTAGAAATAGGACATTGTTGAATTTTTGTTAAGTCTAATTTTATGTCTTGAACTGACTCTAATTTAGAAAGTACGCTCCTTAGAATAATTATACTGTTCATTTGAAAGATAAGAAAATTTTGCATAGAATACAATTGTAAAACTTTCAAATTAATAGAACCCAGGATCAACTTTTAAATGTAAGGAACGAACTTCAAATTTTGTCTTTTTAATTAATTTTCCAAAAATGCATGATAAACTGGAAGCTCTCCAACCACTCTACAGTTCCTTCCTTGACACCACACTATTATCCTTCTTGTTATCTTCCACTAATTTAAATGTGTTCACAACATAATTTTATGCAAATTTTCCTCAAATGAAAGCATCGTGCGCACTTTTTGAATTTTCAGTTCAGTCATTTTAAGGCAAAAAACTGGTCTCAAGGAAAAGTTCAATAATTCTTTCGTAGTTAAGATTTGATCATCAGCGTGGAAGATTTTTTATGATCCACTATCTCTTAAAATTTTTCGGATCAGCTACCAGTTTTCGATATTTTATTCAATTTATGAGAAAGTTTTCTCACTAGTTTGAACATTTATAAAAAAAAATTATAGAAGATTAATAAATTTCTCAAAAAAAAAAATGATTCAATCGGGCAATAGGCTTCAGGGCCATTTTTGGAAAAAATGAACAAAATTTCAATAAAATGGGGAGGATCGGGGCAGCGGAGGATTAATTTGGCGTTGAATTGCTCTCTGGTAAACTGTGACGTTTTGATAAAGATTTAAGTGGAGGAAAGCTAAAGAGCAATACAAATAACTTATCGTGCAAGATTAGTAAAAAGTTATTGAGTTGTGAGTTTTCTGATGTTTTTTCCCCACGGGTATTTTGGAAGCTATTTAGACACTCAATGCAGGATGGTCAATAAGCAGTTGAAAAATAAAAAAAATATATATAGATATTGAACATATTTTTAATAAGGTATTAGTACCCTTTGAAACTATTGCGGAAAAGGTTTCTATTGCGCTGATGACTAAATGTGAATTGATCGTGCGAATGAACAGACATTTCCTGTGGCGAAATGTCGAAAATGTTTTGAGTGATCTTTGAAACGCTGTAACTCTTTTATAAAATAATGCATTCGTCAAAGCATCAACTGGACCATGTATTAAATATTTCCAAGATTGCGATGAGTAGATTTGACCATCGATTTGCTGTTCATTATTTCATGAAATATTCTTAGTTCGAAATCAAAGGATAATTTTTCATTCGATAGAGAATACCTCTGTAGTAAATAGTTCTACTGAAACTCTCTATGAATCAAATGGATGCGAAATAATCATGTTGATTGGATTGCTTTTAAGCATATATTCTCAAAATCTAGAGTAACTTTGAAAACAAACTATAAACGCTATGCAAAGTATTTTATCTACAACACATATACACATCACACACTAGAAATTTGTAGCTTGAAAATGCTGTATTTTTTATCTTAATGTCATCGTTTATATCGAACATACAGGCGTTCCGAAATCTCTGAAAAATTTCAACCTTTCACTCCTCATCCTTTGTCAAGTGAGGATCTATAGATATCAGTACATGCTTCCTACTTTATCTTTTCTTTTTTTGAAATTCTTTTTAAATGATAGAAAAAGAGTCTATGTATATAAAATCGTTCTGTCGTTTTTGTGCGCTTCAAAAACTCGAGCTCTGATGGAGCTCATATTATAACACAACATACGAGCCACTTCAAAAATTGTTGTTGCTACTGCCAACGCCTCAAGAAGCTTCAAGATTTCCAGATGAAATGAGCACACTTCTGAAATAAATCTGTGAAAGTAAATTAACTTTCTAGTATTGAATATGTACTCTATGTGACAGCAACACAATTCTTTGCATGTGTTCAAAAATCGTGAGCTTAAATTGTATCTGATAGTGATTTTAAATCTATTTAATTTTATTCGATTGGCTTTGCTCAAGATCAATCCTTTGAATTTTGTAATTTATATTCAGATGCGGATTGTTCAACTGGATATTGCGCGTTTCCGTGTTGGCAAACCAGATAGCCTTTATATCTTCGAAGATAATAGAAAAACAAAGTATTACAAGTATTTAAATTAGAGGCGAATGAACTGCAAAGTTTCAAGCCTTTTAAAAACAAAGAATATAGAACATACAAGTATTTCAAAGTTAAACTCAAATGGAATATTTGCTTTGTGTTACTACTCATTTTTCTGTCCTAAAACACCAATGAGCCACGGCAAACGTGGCAGGGTTCAGCAAGTAAAATTTGAAACAAAATAAACTTTAATGGAATTAAAATTGAGTTATTTCCTGAATTATTCTAATAAAATCAAGAGAAATGTCCACGTGGACAACAGGGGGAGGGGTATGAAAATGTCCACGCTTGTCCACGGAGGGAGAGGGGGGAATTTAAAATCGTGCTTTTTCTGTCCACGTGGTATGTGGACAGCCCCTTCGGTTGTTTTGCTGGCATGCCTAAAAAAATGGCAATATACAGGAAAAACCGGAAGGTTGGCAACCCTGGTCCCAGCAAAATTTCAAGGAGATTTTGCCGGACACTCCGAAACTTTGATGAATTTTTCTTTCTATATACCAATGTGATACGAGGTTCGAGGTATGCTCAGGATCTCTTTCTTGGTAGAATGTATCCCGTAGCCAAATTTAATTTCCTTTATTCGAGTTTTCTACGTCATACGTTGCCATCGAGTCCCGAAACTAAGACCATCATTCCTAGTAAAAGTGATGGGTTTCGTTTTAACTTACCCCGTGTTTCAACTTGCTCCGGTGTATCTTACCCATTATTTTTATACCGAAAGGACAAAACAACTGAAAAAGTTTTGATCAATCTTCCAATGCCTATCAATTGAACAATGGTCGCTGAAACTACTACAGGCTGCTACTAATCAGCTACCTTTTTTTCATTATCGCGAAAATCGAAAATATTCAAAGTGAAGAACGCGTTTTTATAGTAAAAACGAGACTTGCATCCAATCCCACGGGTAACCAGAGCTCAGAGCTGATCATGGTTAGTGGTTTTGTTCCAGCACAAGTATACACACACGCGCGCACATTCACATTATGTTGTGGTTTGGAAATGGAAATTATCGATTGATGTTTCAAATTGTCCCCAATACCCGCTACCATCAACCGTGAAATCCAAAGCCACGCAACGTGTTTCACATACAGTTTCTGTATCCTGGGAGGATCCACTTTTTGATCAGGCTGGGAGACTATTGTTATACTATCATTAATGTTCAGTCAATCGGATACACACAGACTCCCACACAAAGTATGAGAGGGAGACAATAACAGTGCCAATGATTTTGTTATTGTTTATGATTGGACACTGGTCGTTGCTTGCACATACACACACCCCCCGCATGGACATATATCGCCTCTGGTCCGCCGGGATCAGCTAAAACACACGGGGCATAATAGCTATTATCATAAATATACAACGTCCGCCTGCAAAGCTCATCGTTTGTGGACAGCCCGGAACCTAGGGGCTACCGCTTACTTTCCCCATGAGTTGGTTTTGTGGTGAATACACCGGGTTTAATTATAAGCATTGTGTTTTTCGATGCTTGACTTTTGGGTTAATTATAAAACGCTTTAATTGAAAGTATACAGATGTCTGTTTGGTTTTGTGCGCACACCGAGATGGGACTTATTATATGGTTTCACATTTTGACTGATAGTATTGTAGGGGGTGTAACCTTAATTTTCCGACAGGATATCCGTTTTACGATGCCCAATATAATTTTGCTGTGTGCCTCTGTGTTATTTTTCATACGACCCCAAATTTAATTTTGAAATATTTTCATCGCTTTTGATCGAAATATATTTTCGTTCAATTTCTCCTCGAGTTCAACCAAACCCGACTATCCAAATCATTGTATCAAAGCAAATACAAATACCATTTGCGAATCGGAACGTAGTATTGTCTAATATCAACAAACGGATGGTTCATCACCTCGGAAGCACCGAGAGTCCTGAAAGCTCGCGGCTACTATTTATCATTCGTCATTCCCCAACATAAACATCAGGTGAGAAAACAAAACATTGACACAGTGCTGCGGTGAATGATCCTCCTTTGCTGAGATACTTTCGACGGTATTATTCCCCGGCGGCAATCCGCGGAAGTAGCGAAGCCCTCATCCTCATCGACGCAGCCTGCAACCAGCTTCGAAATCCAGAAGACTCTAAGACTCCCTTTGTGTGCCTCCCTGGCTGAAGGCAGGCCGAGACAAGTAAACTCGCAAATTATTAAGCTATTTTGCTTTCCCATTTGTTCAGTTTTAATCCCCTATTTTCGCAATATAAATGCAAATTAACTAACCAACAACTGCTACATATCGACAAGTGAGTGAAAAGCGCTTCCGGGGAAACTATCGGTTCCGCGAATGTATTCTTGTCGCGGCGGGGGATGCTCCCGACCTTGGATGAAATTCCTTTCAGCGGGACACATTCTTCATTTGAGCGGTGATACTTTTCTTCTTTTCCGTTAAGCCACGCTGTGGCTTGCATATTCATCGACTGTTGATGTAGGGTAGCGGCGCTGATATTGGGCTTCTGTTTCTGACATAGGACTACGACTATCTTGAAGGGTATCAACGTTTCCATGGAACAGTTGAAATATCAAAGAACTCTTTTTGTTGCGAACGGATTTTGTTGATTTACAAAGCAATGGAATCGGAAATTCACTCTCTAAGATTTTTCGATGTGCTGTTTTGACGCAGGACTATGTCTTTCAGGGAAATATCGGGGGTTCAAATTGGAAAACAAAAATCGATCGTATCACGAAAATTGTCCAATTTCGAACGCATACTGCTCAGTCTTTTCGAGATGGAGTTTTGAGATTTTCGCATCAATCGATTTGAGTACTTTATAAAAGTTTATTACAATGAAGCAAGGAAGTGAACAGCGGTGATAACGTAGTAATCGCAGGATAATTTTCGAGAATATTGGTCGCATTTTAGTGTGGACCTGGTCGAGGATATGAGAAAAAGATCCGATTTGACTCTAGGTTGCTCTCAGAAATTTCCCTAATCCAACTATCTCAATGTAGCTGCCGACTTTCAACAATTTACAATATCTAGAAAATGACTTCCGTATCCCCAGGACCCTTTTAGAGAAAAAAAAAAAATGAGAATTTCTAACCTGTTGGATTCGAAGTCTTTTTCGCTTGCGCGATCCAGTAACACAAATAAACGTATTGAACTAATTGAAGTTTCATTCGGTCGTTAGCATGCGATCCTGTTTCTTCTCTAAATTTCTAAAAACTAAAAAATCAACCACTTGGGAATCTTTCCCGTTTGTTTTCGACCCTAATTTTTCTCTGCCCTTCGCGCTCATTCCCACGCGATAAGGGGCGAGACTTGAACATATATTTTTATCACCTCTTGGGTGGCCCATACGGCGCTCTCACCTTGGGCCTTATCAAAACATCTTCTTCATCTTCGTGGATGGCACTTACGTTCCTAGTAAAACTTTTGCCTTCCCAACGTAGGTATTACTTGCGTCATTTTTATTAGTAGTACTTAGTTGAGATTTCTATGCCTGATATAACACGCCTTGAATGTATTCTGGGTTGGCAAGCTCTAGAATACGCGTGACCACAGTGCAAATCGGAAGAAATTTCTTTGACGATAAATTCCCCCAAACAGAACGGGAATCGAACCCGAACCACCGGTGTGATAATGTAGGACGCTAACCACTCGGCCACGGGAGCACGAAGCATATCAAAACATGCTACCGACGAAAAAGGCGCTACTTCTATTCCTTCACCGATGCGCTATCTCTACCATGTGCGCTAGCTCTGCACTAAGGTTTATTGTTGAATTTGTTTGTGTCATAATTATGCAAAACTTATCCCTTAAACACATACGTTTAGCCTTCTATTTCTTTTGCTCAATTCTTGCTTGGGTCTTGTTGTGTCATAAAACTCAGGCGCGCTTATCTTGGAAACTACACAGTGCATTCAAAAAGTTCCGGGACAACCCATTCCCCCTATTCTCCGGACCTCGCCCCGGCAGACTTTTTCTAGTTTCCTAAGCTAAAGAACGCTATGAAAGGAGAACGTTTTGACGATGTTCCAGACATTCAACGAAATGTGACGCGTATTATGAACTCCATACCGGATGAGCAAGTGCCTTCCGACACCTCTACGAACGTTCAAAAATTTGTGTGGAAAGTATCGGGAATTTTCGTACTGTGCATGCGGGAACCGGTTTAATTTGGTTTTTCTTATATTGGTACGATCTCAAGACGCACATCTTTCAGATATAAGTGCCATCCGATCATTAGTGTCAATTAGTGATCGTTGCAAACGGCCGGAAATGTGAATCGACATCTCTTGGATTTTGCATGATGATAACGCGCCATCGCACCGAGCCTGAATTGTACTCAATAATTCGACCAAACATCAAGTAAATACCATCGAGAAAGTGCCCCATGCACATGATATTGCCCCGTGCGACATTCTTTTGTTCCCCAAGTTGAAGTAAACATTTCGAGGAAAGAGATTTTAGTCGATCGAGGAAATCAAAGAGAATGCGACGAGGGAACTAAAGGCCATCCTTTCGTCGGCCTACCAGGGATGCATGCAGGACTGGGTCAAGCGTTGACACATGTGTGTTACTTCAGATGGCTCATATTTTAAAAAGAATAAATAACTTTGCGTGAAATTCAACTCTATTTTGTTTTATTTGAAAATGCCCGGTACTTTTTGATCATAGAGTAAAACAAATTGAAGGAAAGGAACAAACATGTGGTTCCCTCCTGCTGGCATTATTTTGTTTACATTGGTCCTTTTCTATTTATTTCAAAGGCACCCTTCAATTTTGATATTTTATTATTTTATGTCCGGCCCTGCTATCTAAGCTGGGTCCGTAATAGTAACGATGCCCCAGCCTCAATATTCTCCAGACATTGCTTCGTGTGACTATTTCATATTTTCAAAAATAAAAAGACTTTTAAAGGTTCGACGATTCAAAAACATGACACACACCGCTAAAAGATTAAAAGTTGTCTAAAACAACAAGTTTGAGAAGTGTTTCGAAGATTGGAAGAAGCGCTGTCACAATTGCATAATATTGTGACAATAATAATGCGGATTTTTTTATAAAAGGGTTTTTTTTTGAAAAAAAAACTATGGATAGGTTATACCTATGATATAACCGCAAGGTTGACGTAGCACTGCCGTTGGCTCAGTAATCATTTGTGTTTTCCCAATTAGCAATAATCACACTTCGAATGTTCATCATTTGGTACGATATCGCCGCTGCGCAGAGCTGTTGATTAAATTATGGATTAAACTAGTGAATGAATGAAACAATTTACGAATTCAATTGCCAACAAATCCCAATTCAGGTCAATTCATGCATTATGGTAGTGGTTATCGCAGCAAATAGTTATCAACATTTTGCCTAATCATCAAACGGTATGCGTAGAAGTTCAGTAAGCTGAAGGGGAATGTAGTCTTGAACAACCGAGCCAAAGCGTTGCATTTGTACCCGCTTTTGTAGACCGTGTTAGCAAAAAGCATTCCGGAGTGTAAAAATGCATGGGGGGTAAAAAAAGTACTGTCGAGATCTAGAATGCCGATTTTCCCAATTTGTTGGTTTCGGGATCTGTGTTGGGAAAACACATTCCGGCTTGTAAAAACGTAAGCGAGTACAAAAGTACTCGCAGCTTGCATCTCATTTGCAATGCCAATTTCTCCCGGCTCCATGGTTTTGAAGTCTGTGTTAGGGAAGCATTCCGATTTGCAAAAACGCAAACGAGTACAAAAGTACCATCAGCTTGCTTCTATTTTGCAATGCCGATTTCCCCAGGCTCCATGGTTTTGAAGTCTGTGTTAGGGAAACGTTCCGATTTGCAAAAGCGCAAACGAGTACGAAAGTACTCGCTGCTTGCATTTATTTTGCAATGCCAGTTTCCCCAGACTCCATGGTTTTGAAGTCTGTGTTAGGGAAATATTCAGATTTGCAAAAGCGCAAACTAGTACAAAAGTACCCACTGCTTATATCCATTTTGCAATGCCCATTTCCCCAGGATCCATGGTTTTGAAGTCTGTGTTAGGGAAACATCCATTCATTCCTGCGATGGTACCTCAATCGCTATTCAATTATAACTGAATGGATTTCCGAGCGGCGCTCGCTTATATACCGATTGGTGATTTCAATGGCCTGTTTTGAAAGTAATTTTAAGGCTATTGAAACAAGTTTTCGGATCAAAAAGTAACAAGTATATAACGCGACATTTTATCTTTCGAATGAAATGTTTATCATACCATTTCGTTCAGTTGTTTAGGAGCTATTAACGCTCAAAATCTCGGTCTCCGGCGTAACGCTTTCGTTTTCGAAACTTTGATTTTACACCCCGGTATAGAAATGAAAGACGTAGTCCTACGTCAAAAATTCCCGTGACAATCTGAACACACCTTCTATTTACGAAATTTGAATAATTCAGGGTAAAAAAAAAAAAATTGACGGCGCCAGTGGTTGTATGGTTAGCGTAACAGCCTCACAATCCGATCGGCCTGGGTTCAATCCCAGCTGGCGTCGTTGGGATTTTCTGAGGCGAAAAATCTCTGGTTACGTCTTCCTTCGGAGCGGAAGTAAAAGAAGTTGGCCCGGCTCATGAGTTGTTGAGTCTGATAGGTAGGAACAGGTGGAGTCGCCTCCCTGATGTCGGTGATTGGCACTAAAGTGGCGGAAATAGGCCGACGAAAAATAAGCGAAGATAAAAAAAAAAAAAAAAAAAAGGGTAAAAATCGTTTGATCATAGAATGATTAAAATGTAAGCGTCATGTTTATCCAATATACACTCGACAAAAAAAACTAAAGGAACAGAGTACGAAATCCAAATTTTTAGGGGATTTTTGAAATGCTGTAAACGAAAGGTAATTTTGGAATCTCCAATGAACTCTGTACAAAGCTAATTTGTAGTTTTGACAAAAAAAAAATCTCACACATATACTTACACATTCCCACATACACAAACATTTCACACAAAATGTGGTATATCCCATCTTCATGCGTTGATTTTCCACGAAGTTTCAGCAGTGTTTGTTCTTTTTTCGAAAACACATTTCATGACCTGGTTGTTTTGTAGCCTAGGTGTAAGATTAACCCTTTATGGGGCCGTAGAAACTAGGTTATAATTGAATCAAACTTCAGTAAAATATAATCATTACATGAGGAAGAACACATATTTACCTTTGATAAAAAAGAACTATTGAAACAGTTGAAAAAATCGATGGGTTGTATCCGAGAAACGACCGCTTAGGACGTAGGACTACGCAATCTTTTTTTTTTAAATTAGTTGGTGTTACCGCGATCATCTTTCGGACCTTGGGAATCAGTGCTTTTGATTAGGAGAATGGAACGACACAACTTTATTCTCCTTCGAGTATAATAGACGATATTCGGAGTGATGGATAGTTGTTGTATATTTGACTTTCCAATGTAGACTAAGGCCGATTTGCCTATTCCTATCGGTTTTATATCGTAAAGCGGGAAGATGAGTGGGTAACAAAATAGAAAACTGTTTGTGAGTCTATAATAAAGATCGGCAGATCACAAGCGGATGCTGCGATGGGCTGATAAGAATGATACGTTAGAAAGAGTATGCTAACTAGACCTATTCGAGCAGTTTGGCTCGTCCATAAACTACGCGTTGCGTGAACAGTTGGTTTATCATTTAGGATATTATTTGAGAATACGTCAAAATTTCATGAATAACTCTTTAGTAAAATGTTCCGGGGAATCTGAAAATGTTTAATGGCTTGCATGGTTTTGTAGAATCATTTCGAGAAGCAACGATTCTTTCTTGCTTTTGCGAGAACAATACATTAATTGGTCCTATGTCGCAATTTGTTTCTTTATGTCAATGCACGCATTGCACTGAGTATTTAACGAGAGGCATCGTCCGTGCATCGCCATTCCACAAGCATCAAATACGCGTCTAACAGATGCACACAGTTGCAACGATAAAAATTAAACATCGCGAGAATGACCGTTTATGAAAAATCGTTTCTCGACTCTCGGTCAAACCCGTCAACAAAGCTAGGAGCTTGTTGCATCAGTTGCATCAGAGCCGATGCGCACGAGAGCAAATACGAATGGCAACTAAAAGTATCGAAGGTGTGCTATTGTAGGAAATGAACAAGTTCTAAGTTTCGCGCAACGAAAACAAGCAAAACACATAAACCCAAACACTGAAGGCTAGAACCGACCTTCATGTGAAATATTCGCTAGCGTTCACAGCCCGAGGGGAGACATAAAACACAAAACGAGCAGAAAGATTCTGAGAATTTCCCTCAGATGAAATGAAATACTTATACGCCAGGAACAGTTTACTTAATATGCAAGGGTTGAATTTACTTCGCAAATATTCTCTTTATCCCCCTTCGTTGTTTCTATTAGTTGCATTGTCCGTTATTGACAGCTCTGTTCGGGAAAGCACACAAATGGACAGAACAAATGTATGGGGATTGGGAATGCTTCCAATTTCCATCAATTTAAACCATATACAGACTATGAAATTGTAATGTATAGCATATCAAATTTCCGATTCGATTGGTATGCAAATCGTTAAAATCTGTTCGCAGCAAAAATAGTTATTAACGTTAACTTTATTTCATAAAAACGTGACTTTTTTTTTCTGATTTGGCACCCTTCATGTAAGACGTAGTCCTACGTCAAAAATCGGTGGCAATATAGTTGCCGCTGACCTATAACCCCAAAAACACTGTTTGCCTTGTAAGCTCACTTCATTGGTTATGCAAAAATTATAACATTATTTCTAGCGCTGCGAGAAAAAAAATTCTGTTGGGTGCAGTATAGCCTTACATAGTTGACTTTTCCATTAAATACACCATTTATTTTATTGAAAAAACTTTAAGAACTTACAGAATTTTCCGCAGGCGCTCTGAAATTACGGTTCGTTTACCCCACCATGCAGATCTTCTTCCACTACTTTTGAAAGTCGAAAATAAGCACTCGAAACATTCTATTAAGATAATGATACATACATCATTTCAATGTTTAAGCCATCAGCTATTGGAATATTTCATGAAGATGTTGCTATCTTGGTGTGTGTAGATGTAGTGGACAAAAATATAAAAAAGAAATAAAAAATCGATTTCTTTCTGTTTTTACAGAAATTTTGTCAATTAATCCAATTTTTTGTTAACCAACTTAATAGCAAATTCAATCAATCTTATCAACCAGCTTTCAATTGGTACCTATAACGTTCATATTGGACCTTTCCATACAGATATATTTTTGTTTGAATGTTAAATTACCCCCTCGTCTTTGATGATGAATAATTCAATAAACAATTATCGCACCGCAATTCGAAAGGTAGTTGTGAAAACTCAAATACATTCTATACAAGTTTAATTTGTAGCTTTGACGAAAAAAATCATTTAATTTTTTGCATCAATTTAAAAACAAGTACCAAAAACAGGATTTTAGAACATCTTCTGTAATTCTGCGTATTTCACAGTAAGTCCTAATGTTGGCAGGGAAATTCTTAGCCTAGAATATCCCTAAAACAACTGCGAACGTTTCATACTGATACGTTTAGCCGTTTTTTTAGCCGATCGATCAAAGTTTGGAGTAGATAAGAGGATCACTTCAACGTATATTGTACCAGAAATTGAAATTCTATGCGTATTCTTTCGTTTTCATGTGTTTGTAGGTTCTAGGATTGCATGGAATGATGATACTCACACGTATCCATATGTATTCTTACATATACACGCACTCCTCACCCGCAAGCTCATGAAAACGAATGTTTATTAAATTATGCATCATAAGAAATGAAGGGGAAATTTTCCATTCAACTAAAAATATCTGTGTGTTGAATGATCATTTAGACACGTTATAGAGATTATATGAAAGCTGGTTGATCAGGTGAAATAGATTTGCTATTGACTTGGTTGACAAAAAATTGTGTTTATTCACAAAATTTCTGTAAAAACAAAAACATAAATCGATTTTGTATATCTTCTCTATGGTTTTATCCACTACATCTATACACCCCAAGATAACAATATGTTCGTGAAATATTCGATGTATATATGATAATCTTAATAGAATGTTTCGAAAGCTGCATGGTGGGGTACGATTACGAGTTTGATTCACTGTAGTTGCCACGGCCTTATAAAGGATTAAAGTCCATGATATTTCATTTCATATATGCAAAACGGTTCAAATCAATTTTATCTACTGCTGAATGCATCAATTAATGTCATCATACATCGGTAATACTTCCTCGTAAAGCTTTTACAGATTAGAAATTGTGCTACGTCTCATGAGAACAATTCTCGCGTAACTTTTGAAAAGGTCCAATGTAACATTTTCGTCAACTCGAGAAAAACGTAGTTGAAGACCCGAACATTATTCCGCGAATTTTCTTAAAAGTTATCGATCTTTATCGCTCCTCTCACCACTAGCGATCAAGAATAGCTCTCCGAAACCAATCGTAGCTGTTGTTCCGTGATTTGAGTTTAAAGTTGAAGCCAAGGAGCGAAAATGTTACATTGGACGTTTTGACTGTCCGCGTTTGCACATTGGACATATTACGTAGCACGATAAGAATTTGAAACTAACTACTAAACAACAATCCAAAAATCAGCATTTCGTTCTAAAGACAGATCATTATTGTTATCACCCGTTGAATTGAACTGAAATCGATAACAACTACTGTAAGAAACAAAAACTCAAAACGACCGAAGTACGACTTCGTGTTGTTTTGACTGCTTTGTTACTTCGGACGTTTCGGGCATCGGAGGAAAGTGGCGTCCGAAGTAACAGCCGGGTTCTTAAAATCCGAATCTGTACATTGGATATTTTTTGTATCGGCGATGAAAAGATGAAGAAAGTAGATACGTGAACGATTGTTTTTGTAATACATTCAATGATTGAAGACTATTAGCGTGCATCCATTAACTCGATTTGTTTACATTTGTTACATAGGACCTTTTCAAAAGATACGCGAGAATTCCAACCAAACAAGTAAAAAGTAACAGATAACAAGTAACCAGATCAATTATATATTCAAGAGTACGATGTATGAGCATGGAGGACAAATTTCCTGAAATCCCAAAGAACTACGCTTATGCTGAGCGACAAAATCATCTCTCCCACCCTATATAGGATGAAAATTTTGCCGAGTAAGGCGCTCGTGTACATCTGGATGACACTGACGAACGGTGAGTTCGCCTCATGCATACAATCAGCAGCTTATTGAGGATTTTCCTCTTGCTTTCTGCTGTGCTGTTGCTGATGTTTTGAATTTATTTGTAGCGCTCCCCGTCAGAACCCTCCTTTCATCATGGTGGGAAAACTCTGCAAATGAATAATATTTTCAGATGATTTATCACATTAAAATGTACCGCTCCGCCTATTGACAAATGATCCGAATCCGTCTCTTGTGTTAACGGAGAGATGTCGTACGTATTTTGAATGAAACAATAGCATAGTTGTCACTATATTTTAGTGTGAGAATCTCACTGATTGAAATGAGAATATTAAAGGCTCCATCTTCTTATTGAAACGTTTTGAGTTATAGTAACAAACTTCCCCGAACCAGAAAATTATTTTCCAGCCGGAATAATAAATAGGATAAATTCAAAGCAATCTTTCGCTTCTTCTCTTAGATATCTCTTCAATAGGTGGACTAAACTAAAACTTTTACGACTTTTGGTTTTAGAATTCCAAACAGAAAGTCTAACGAAAAGTGCAGATCCCAGATTAAAAGATCCCTATTAAATTTATGGAATACTTTATTCTCAAGATTCAATGTTTTGAACAATCACAATATACTATTGTGAAATGACGGGGAACTTGTTAAATGTAACGAAGTTCACCAGGATGAATTTGAAAAATCAATTGTACCGTTTCTTACAGCACGACTCCAGAGGATACCCGATCATTCACAATGTATGCGCGACGAAAAACTTCTTTCCGTTCAGTACAAAATCACAAAATTATATATATAGTGGCGATTTATTTCCAATGATTCATTACACCTTTATACGCTTCGCTCGCTAGCTTCAATCAAAACATTCTCCGACGTATCACAAACGAATCCTTTGGAACACATCCGCAAACCGCCAAAAAATCATGGATATTATTGGAGAGTTTCACACAGTCCATCTCTTTTCCGCTCCGCCTGCGCTACGCTTCGCTGCCACCAGCCTCCGAATCCTATTTATAAAATTTAACTAATAGTTTTTGATTACAGCCGGAAATACACATCAAAAAGGCACGCTGGTTCGCGAGACGGTCTGTGCAGCCCCAGAACGGAAAAAAACATCCCTCAATAGCTCCGGGCTGCAGTCCATTGGGATTGTGGATGAGTTACTGGTGTGGCTTTCGAGGAAGCTTTTTTTTTCGCCGGTAACTCTTTGATTTTGGGCAGTGAGATAGACAGAGAGAAAGTTCAGTGGTTGGGATGCTGGAGCGTGAATGAAGTTTAGTCCCTCAGCCGGTGGAAATCGAAAAAGTACTACAAGCATAAACAAGAGCGGAATGGAAATTGATGAGTGTTATTTTTCTTTTCTCGCTGCGGATTCATTTTTTTCCCGTAGAGTTTGGGGCTGCTCGAATGTTCGCTATTTCCATGGATGCGAATCAGGGGGACGAGTATTTGATATCGTCACATTTTAGAATCCCTCTAGCGAGGATAAAATAACATGCAACAGTATATATGGTATGAGCAACAATCACCATGTCAGACGAGCCCAAAATGATGCGGGCAAATAAGATGTTGCGCGTTTCTTATCACCACCGGTAGAGTCATGACTATGCATATTGTGTGTCTTCGGTAAACAAGTGTGGAAACATACACAACATCCAGGTTAATATCTATGCAAAGAGCGCTGTATGAATAATATAGGCTATCCCAATTTCTGACTGTAAACTGGTTGAAACATTGTTGAAAAATCAATTGAAAGCATCATTTTCTTTCAATGGATGATGTAGGGGAAGTGGATTTCACACGAACAGGTTCAGATGTATTTCAATTGTATCATTGTGAGATTGTGATATTGACATTAACTTACATTTCGGAACAACAACAGTGAATAAACTATTGAAATTGCAGAATCACAGAATGATTTTCGGTTTTTGATTCCGTTTTTCCACTCTTGACCAGTTGTCTCGCCCGCACTTCCTCTACAGGTACAAATATGCATCATTGAATAACGGTTGAAAGCACACTTTGTCACCAAAAAGCTTTCATATCTTAAACAGTCACTTTTAATATTTTTAGACGGTTTTACTAGAAAACTGTTTCAATTCAACAAAGTTTGACGTATGGTGGTGCCGTGTTGAATTCAGCTATTTTCATTTCATTTTTTTTCAAATTTAAATTTTTCGTGAAATTCGCTACTATTAACTAGCTAACCCGATGAACTTCGTCCCACTCACAATTTATATTTTCATTTAAATAATTTCGGAAACTCAAGTTACCACAAAAATTATTTTTCTGTGCGTGGTCTATTTTCTTGCTATATTTTTTATTTGGCATACAAACCTGACGCAGACTAAGACGCATCAAACCGGATATTGACTGTTAAAATCCGTTGGATATCAAATCATTTTCATTTATATACATCCATTCCATGCCAAACCGATATAGTGGTTCTCAGATTTTCGTGAAAATTGGTAGTTTTGTTCTCTATCGCAAAATGTTAGACCCGTATTTTTTCATTTTGACGTAGGATTACGTCTTTCGGGAAAATATTGAGGTACAAATTGAAAATCGAAAATCGAGCACATCGGGGAAATTGTCCAATTTCAAACGCTCATTGCTCAGTCATTTCATGATAGATTGATGAAATGTTTGCGTTAATCGATTTCGGCACTCCATAACAATTTTTTTAAATTGAAGAAAATAATATTTGTCATGAAACTAACTATCGAACAATTGAAAAATCTCAACCCATATCTTAACGGAAATACCCACTTCTGATTGGTCGAAATTAACAACACATGCGGCGGGTCCCTAACAGAGACATCAAAACCAAGCTGTCTGGGGGAAATCGGCACTGCGAATACATGAAAGTAAGGAGAGTTTTTGTTCCTACCGAAATGTATTCCCTAACAGAGACATCAAAACCAAGCTGCCTGGAGGAAATCGACATTGCAAATACATGAAAACAAGGGGAGCTTTTGTTCCAACCGAGAAGTGTTCCCTATCAAAGACATCAAACCAAGGTGCCCGAGGAAATCGGCATTGCAAATATATGCATGTCGGGGGCATTTTTATACTGCAAGTAAACTGAGTGACACGATAAATTCTAGCAAATAAAATTTAAATTTTGAGCTTTAATGTTGATTGCTTCGTGAAATTTCATATCAATGACCGATCATGTATAGTGAAAAAAATAGTACAAGTGTAAGTGTAGAATTTTATATGGTAGCAGTTGTGTTGAAAATGACTTGATATATGAAATGATTTATTTCAATTTTCATAAATAAATGCCAATGTGTGTTCCGGCTCGAGAACGGGTCGTTTGGTTTAAGCTGTCTGTTTTGTTGTGTTCATGTTCACCCAAGGAAAGTTTATAAGGCGAGGAAAATTGGAAAAGTGAAGAAATATTAGAAAGAGTGATTCCCCATATGCTCTACATATAGTATTAGGTGTTGTTAGTCCAATTAAAATTCGCATTGGGTTGAATAGAAGTAAAAATATAAGTAAAAAATATAAAAGAAAATTATTCACTATGCGGTCGTGTCTCGGACACAACCCTCCTGTTCAACGCCGGGCTTCTTTTGGCGTATGCACATATCGTACAATCAAAATGATGGCTGTGATAGGGAATGCATAGGTGGTCATCAGCTCATTCACTATCATATATTTCACTATTCAGCACATTACCGTACCTTAAACTGTGGTTTCGTAGACGAATGAATTGTAAGATTTGTATCTCCGCAAACAAAGTAAATACGAGGGTCACTATTTATATTTCGGGAATAGGAACAAAAACAAATAGTTATGCTGCGAATATATTTTTATTGTTTTTCAAAGTATTCTCCACGATGATCGATACACTTTTGCATGCGCTTAAACCAATCTTATCTTCTTTGTTTTTAAGAGGCTTTAAACTTTGCAGTTCATTCGCCTCTAAGATTAAATCAATTTTCAAAGCATTTATTCCAATCGACACGAGCCTTTTTTTTTTAGCGATTGTCAAATTATGTGGGATCCAACGTGAACATAATTTTCGCACAACTAAGTGTTCATGTAAAATCGCATATATGCTGGTGGAACTAATGCTTAGGGATGCCTCAATCTCACAATAGGTTACATGACGATCTTGCTTAATCATTTCGTGCACAGCATCGATGTTTTCTGGCAGTACAGTCGATTTTGGACGACCTTCACGAAACTCGTCGGACAGCGAACTACGACCACGATTGAATTCACTATACCAGCGATACACAGTGGTTTTTGATGGAGCTTATCGCCAAAAGTCAAATTAAGTTGATTGACGCACTCTTGTTGTGATAATCCACGTCGAAAGTCGTAAAAAATCATCGCACAAAAATGTTCACGATTCAGTTCCATTTTTTTGCCGAGACCAAACTTTCAACTAAATATAAAATGAACAAATAGCGTCCGTATGACAAAATGTTCTGAGTACGTATATCGTCAAAAATGTCAAACTTTACGATGGAACCGTCAGATGGACTCACATGACATCAGTGTTGCCAATTCCCGAAATATAAATAGTGACCCTCGTAGAAATGAAAAAGAACTGAGGTTTTGGAGACGAACTCTACGATCTGTCGAGAATTAAACGAGCTATAAGCGTTCTGAAAAACCAACAGTAAATTAACACAGGATTAAAGTCCTTTAAAATAAGAACAGAGCAGCAGGAAATACATAGCTCATCATGTTGCTCCTTAGTTATGTTTCTATACAATGCAGATGTAACGTCAGTCAATTTTCAACATCAGTTATCAACCAAAGAAAGCAGTTGTTGCTACCGAGAAAATTCGTCAATGCCATCCTGCATACAATGTGTTGTAATTTGAAGCCACTTTTAATTCGGAAACCATGCATGGGTTTGTGAAAACTGAATGATCAATCAGTTTATATTATATGTCATATTATGTCACTTTAGAATGCTTTGGTATTGTGAAAACTTTTAATAAGTCTTCTTTGAAAGGTTTAATGGCCCTGAAAAGCGCCGTGTTTTACGGTGGCTGGTTTTGCCACCAAAGCAGCCTGTATAAACAATTTTTTTCCTTCTCCTACCTGCTACCGTTTTGCGATTGCGTTTGCCACTCGCTGAAACTAGTTGTTGCCACCGAACCGAATGTGCTCTGTTCTGTAGACGGGTTTTCTTATTGTCGTGAGCAGCTTTGCAAGCCAACTCGAGCACTCCGGCGGCCGAAATTCTATAACCGCTATTAGGTATATTGTGATGTGAAACGATGCCATACAACCACACTGATTTACGTTTTGAAAAAGAATGATATATTTTTCAGCGGATCCGCGCGTTTTGTACTTTAATCTAAAGAGTTTATTGTTCTGTTATTATTCGATATCCCCATCTTGTTCGGCTAAACCTTCCTGTTTGCGATTGCGTTTACCACTCGCCACATATTTCACAGTTGGAAAATTTCTTCCCATCCAGCTTGTGACATGTTGTACAGTAAATTACATTTAATGCGACGTGCCGAAGCACCGCTCAGTGTCGCATTGGAGGCGATTTTAACCTGTAATTGAATTTTGCATTTGCGATGACAGTGGTACAGTGTCGACTTTCAATGTGGGGTCATAAGTTGGACCCTGCACTCTATGTTTACAAAAATGTCCAACTAAATATGTCGCATTACATGACCGTCCAATTAGCTAAATGTCGAATAAGTTTTCAATCTGGAAACAATTTAAGAATTGGTGAAAATTGAATAATCGGAAAAGTCCCCAACCATCAATAAGCTCAGAACAACTGCCAAATTCTCATACTCATCATATCCTGAAAAACAGGATTATGAAAAAATCAATTTGTGTTTTATTATTATTGTGGATATTGTTTTAGAAAGCATTGAACTGTATTTCGTAAACTCTTTTTTGAAAGGTTTAATGGCCCTGATAAGCGCCGTGTTTTATGGAATGGTTCCAATTTAGAAAACTTAGTACTCGTGGTTTTGAAAAAAAAAGCCATTTCGAACACCCTCGATGCCGCCTTGTTCTGGATTTGCCACCAAAGCAGTTTGTATAAACAACAAACTTTTTTTCTTCTGCGTCTGCCTGTTGAGGTCTTGATGTCCACCGAACCAAAGCGCGAGCAGTTTTGCCAGCGCCAGCCAACTCGATCACTTCGGCAGCCGAAACTCTATAACGGCTGCTAGGTGGACTGGTGCACTGATACTAACGCGCTCGGCCTAGCTACCCTTGCGGAGCAATTGGCGAATACACCTACGGGAAACTGCAGTCCAACACGGTTCGAGCGGGATTTTGCCTTTCCTTTCACTTTTCGTCCTTTGCCATGTCCAGACATGGCTGCTTGAGTTAGTTTGATGATGTGATGTGATGCGAAACGATGGAGTATTGAAATTGTTTCAAAGAATACAAAATCACTATCTTTGAATCCGCTTGGATAGTCCAAGATGTGTTTTTGGATTCTCAAAAGATTTCCAATTAACATCTTCACATGTTACGATATTATCGCGGAGTAAAATTAATGAAACTTGTTTGGAAAATAATCATTTCATTAATTATAATTTAATATATAAATATTTATTATTTATTTTTTTCATGTGCATCAGAATGGTAATGTAAATAGTCATGTCAAATTTACGAAAGGAACTTCCTGAAAAATGTTGATTCCCGCAAAAAAAAAAAAACACTATACAAAATTTCAATCGAGCTTCATTTTTCGTTTTTGAGTTATGTTTTCGTTGCGGTAGCTTAATGGACTGAATTAGGAATATGGAAAATCCAATCTTTTTGCAAGCGTAATATTCAAAATCTATTTAAAAAAGCTCGGTGGCTACAACTTGATTTGTCGATCATCTGAATCGGTCCAGTAGTTCGGAAGATATGAATGTTTTAAAATAGGTATTTTATGAAAAAAAGAGAAGAACAGAGGAAAAACCTCAGTTATTTTCATTCTTTGTTTATGGGAAGTAATGAAGAATTTTATGTCAACTCGGCTTTTGAGTCACCCTGTACTTCAATGGAGCTGTCGCATGTCAAAATATAAATAAAAACAGAAATTGCTCTCTCGATAGACATTAGGCCGTAGTTCTGTGCGCATGGTATCTAAGGAATTTCTCGTGAAATTTAGATTATACAATCTGATATATTGGACAAATCATCAGTTTGGACGACTGTTCACAGATTCTATGAGAGGTGAACAGATATTTTGTTTAATCTTAGTGATTAAATAGAATACCATAGAAATTACTTCGATGTTTGGGGGCAAAGTGCTCATAGGTGAATAACGACTTACAATGTTCTGTTTACTAAAGCTGATATACCGCATCACATTCTGCTTTTGAAGAAGATCCTTTTACGGCTTTGACCATGAATAAATATGCCACTCCAACTAAACTAAGCCTCATTACTTTATGAGCCTTTTCAAACTTTATGTGTTTCTTACTACGTTTTTGTATGCATGAAAAAAATTAAAATGAGACTCTAGGTGAATAGGCCAAGCTTATTTCATATATGTACCTACTATATCAAATATGATTTGAAAAAAATTGGACGATAAAAACGCATAAATCTATGCCATTTAGCTTGATATGAGCGAATGACCACTTTGCCCCCACTAGGTGACCACTTTACCTCCAAGCAAAACTAAAGTTCGATTTTTCACCTTTTTTTCTAATGATTTCTAATTTTGAATTTTTCTAGTAAAAACCGTTTGCTATCTTGAACAATAATGAGTTGAACTATGATATTCTTCGAGAAACGGGAATTTAAGAAGTATGTGGACGCTGGAAATGGGCTTATTCCTTAGGTTGACCACTATGCCCCCACTTCTCCTAATACCGCTATCTGCATTCTAACAAAATTAGGATTAGTTGTATTTTTATCAAAGAAAACATCAAAATGTTGTTAGGGAAACTTTTTCTCTGTTAATGTGTCCATCTTCCGAGGTATGGATGACTTGTTGGTCATTGGACATTCATACATTTGTTTTGAGAATTTAAAAAAAGGAAATTTTTGAGAGGAATTGATTTCAATTTTATTATGTTTGCCCCAAAAAGAACGACAATCAAATGAAAAGGTCGTGTTTTCGGGGGAAAAACATCAATAACTTTGAGTAGCATTAAGATACATACAAGTTATGCATCGTAAAATGCGTGGATTGGAAAGCTCTAAAGATCATTCAAAGACAGTTTTGATGTAGAATTTTACATATAAAAGTTAGAGCAAAAAAACCTTTTTTTTTCATGGTAACCCTAACTCAACCTAGAGAAAAAGCGTTATATCGGTTATTTGAAGAGATAGAAAGAAATATTGTTCCACAAAGTTACTTAAAATAACCAGAGCTACAATATTGTCGAACTATGTTTACCTCTATCTATAAAGATAAGAAAGTTGATTGGATATTTTGTTTCATCGTAAATTTTGGTCACCCTATTTTTGATAACATAAAAATAAGCTCTCTATTATATGTAACAACTTTGTCGAAGACAGTTTTTGTCTAGAGAATCACTGTCGAGCTGGACCATAGTGCAATGTAATAAGTAAAAAAGGAACTGAGACAGCGTTTTTTTTGCCTGAGGCTCATACAAATTACTATGAACAGGTTCGAATGATTCGTTGGTGGTCTTTCTCCGAACCAAAAATATCGACGTGGTAGCGCTAGTCGAAACACACTTGAAGCCAGAGAATAGTTTCAGCCTTCCAGAACACGTCGTTTTCCGTCTGGACCGATGCACAACGCCCAACAGATCCGTTACGAGAGGAGAGGGAGTAGCCGTTGCAGTCAAGCGAGAAATCACCTGCCGGTTGCTGCCTGATTTTCATCTTAAATTCATTGAAGTAATCGGGGTCGAGGTCAGCACTTCGCTTGGACCAGTCATCGTCATTGCGCCCTATTGTCCTAAACAAGCCCGCGTACGTGATGGTACGGCCGCTCTTTTCCAGAACGATTTAGCCAATCTAGCGAGGCGACGTGCCAAGTTCTAAATCGCATGTGATTTGAATACTCGGCATCAAGTGTGGGGCAATCAATGGTGGAACCAAAACGGGACCATTTTGGCGGAAGACTTTGAGACTGGGCACTACAACATATTAGCGCCGGACAGCCCAATGAGGATCTCTAGACCGGGAGTTCACTCGATCATAGATTTCTTTCTGACAAACGTGACCGTACCAGAGGATCCAGTTGTCTACGATGAGCTGCCATCGGATCACTACTCAGTGGTGTTGAAGTTTGATGGTTCTGCTGATGTTTCTATCCGCCGATCCAGGCGGAATTATCATCGTGCTAATTGGGTCATGTTCCAATGAATTGTGGACGGCAGCATTAACACCGCCCTACCTTTGGATTCCCCTATGGAGGTTGATCTGGCGCTGGGATCCCTCCAACAAGCAATTAAAAAATTGCTCGTGATCATGCGGTTCCGGTTCAACAATATCAAGTGAGTACCTCTCTTCAAATTGACAGCATCACAGAATATTTGATACGTATCAGGAACAGGGCTCAGCATAGTCATAGTCAACTGAGGATAGTCGGCTGACTAACCGACTGACTATATCCGTAATCAGTTAGTAATGACTTTTGGTTTCTTCACGCAGTTTCTCCGCCAAAACGACTGAAGTCGGGCATTTAGTCGCTATCTCCCTCTACCGACTCGACTATATCAATTCATTCTTCCCAGTCAAATTGTCCTCATTGCATTTTGAAGTGACTTCCCCCAAAACGAATTCGTTCCTCTCTCTCTTTCCCATGTATCTTTATGCATACAACGATGTTTGAGTTCACCGTGGTTTGACAAACGCTACAGGTGAGCTAGATTTTTTTGTATTGTACACGAAAATTACTGACACGTATAAAATAGCGTGCTGTGTGTGCGCTATTTTGCACGCCTAATACTAACTAATACTAACGCGAGGACCTTTACAGCATACTTGATAAATGTCTAAGTTCGTTGGTTTGAGTTCACGATGGGTAGAAAATAAACCGATGGGGTAACTACTTTTTTGCATCAGGAATCAAGTTTTCGTTCCTCTTTATATGGACTACAATAAGATTGCATACGGGGGTACAAAATTAGTGTCAGGGGGAAATGGAAATGTGGATTGAAGTCAGTTGAATGAAGAGGCAGATTGGTATTCATTAGTCGAATCAGTTAAAATAACCATTGATTGGACTAGTTCACCAGTCATCCTCGCTAGTCAACGCTAGTCAATTCATTTTCTAGTCAAGTCATTTTTTTGTTGGCGGTGACTGCCAAAGCAGAGTCGGTCTTCATTTTTCACCGTCAAAGATTTCGGGCCCTGATTAGGAATATTTACCGGCGCCAATACCAGCGTACTAGCGAACGTGATAAAAAAAAAATGGGGAGGTTATATCTATGATATAACGCAAGGTTGACGTGGGACTACCTTAGCTTAGCAATCATTAGTTTGTATTGATTAAAATTTTGATTGAATGAAACAATTTCCGAATTCAATTGAATTCAATATATTTGCTTTGTGAGTAAAAGATTGTATAATGCCATGTAAGGTCAATTCATGCAATAGATTATGTTCTTCGTTACAAGTAAATTAATGACGGTCCTTTTACGTTTGGTATGATGACATATTGGTTTTGATGTCTATGTTAAGCAAACACATTTCAGTCAGAACAAAAATGACCCCGATTTGCATGTATTTGCAACGCCGATTTCCCCACACACCTCGGTTTAGAAGTTTTTATTAGGCAAACACATTTCAGTCGGAACAAAAATACCCCTGACCTGTATAAATATGCAATGCCAATTTCATCAGACACCTTGATTCTGAAGTCTGTGTTAGGGAAACACATTTCAGTCGGAACAAAAATACCCCCGACTTTCATGTATTTACAATGCTGATTTCTCTAACGCTGCTTGGTTTTGAAGTCTGTGTTAGGGAACACATTTCGGTGCGAACAAATATCCCCATACTTTCATGTGTTTGCAATGCCGATTTTCCTAAGGCTGCTATGTTATGATGGCTGTGTTGGGGAAACCGTAAATCGGACCAATCAAAACGAGGTAGTTAGGGCGTTTAGATAACGCTCAACATTTTATAGTTATTCGATTGTTTATCTAATAAAAAATAACATTTTATTAATTGCGATAGAAGCGTTGAAATATTCCGTATCAATTGATGCAAACATTTTTCCGATCCAGTAAGAAATGTTCGAGTTATAAGCATTCGAAATCTTGCATTTTTTCCTGCATGTTCTATGTTTAGGTTTTCATTTTACCCCCCATATACTCCGGTTAGACGTAGTCCCACGTCAAGAGTTTCTTTCAATAATCTGACCAGGGTAATCCGGGAAAGGATTAAAGATCTTAGTAATAAGAAATTTAAAAGAAAACTCAAGTGAAGGTGGTCTTCCACCGAAAAAGCGAATGCGTTGAGGCAACAGTTTATGTTGTCTCACATCGTTAGCCTTTATCAACGAAACATCGTTAGCCTTTATGAGCAGGCGGTCGCTGAAGGGGTTGCCATGGTTGAGCAATCGAACAATTTAATTTCGGCTGATGAGCTGATAGCACTTACCAAATCTTTCAAGAGCATGAAGGCACCTGATTTCGACAACACCTTCACTATCGAGCTCAAACACTTGAGACATGGCTCATTTGTGTTTGTAGCGAAAATTTTGAATAGATGCTGGGAGCTTTGCTACTTTCCTTCAGTATGGAAGCTAGCTAAAGTTATACCAGTTTTGAAACCGGGGAAAGATCCTTCTATTCCTAAGAGCCATCAGCTTGCTCTGTGCACTCTCTAAGTTGTTCGAGAAATGCATCCAAAGTTGAATTCTTGCTTTTGCAGATGAACATGGTATTTTTACTGTGGAACAAATTGGGGTCCGTAAGGGAAGGTCTACCATCCATCAACTCACTAGAGTTACCAATATTATACAGCGGAACAAGTCGTTGTCCAAGACGACAGCGATGGCGCTCTTGGACATTGGAAAGGCCTTCGACGACGTGTGGCACGATGGTCTAGTGTACAAGCTGCAGCGATTCAATTTTCCAATGTATCTTATTAAAATCATCAGCAGTTATCTCTTTGATAGGACATTTTGGGTATGCCTTCATAATGTGTGCTCAGAGCATTTCGATATATATGCAGGTATGCCCCAAGGAAGTATCTTTGGGCCCATTCTGTACACCATTTATACTGCGGACATCCCATCGCTCCCCGGTGATGGGATATTGTCCCAATTTGCCGATGACACAACGATTTTGTTTCAAGGCCACGTCATCGGTGCTCTGGCTCGCAAATTGTGGGGTGGGCTGGATGTCCTAACATGGTATTATACCAGTTGGAAAATTGTTATCAATGCGGCGAAGACTCAGTCGTTCTATTTGTTGATTGGCAGAAATTCTAAACTTAACACCGAACTTAAACAGATAATTTATCCTGCAATTGAATAGACGGTTCCAGTCTGGAGCGGCTGTGTCAGGACACACAAACTGAAACTCCAGCGCATTCAAAACGAATTCCTCAAGATAATTCTGAATCTGCCCCCCTGGACGAGAAGAGCGGAGGTTCACGAAAGAGCCTGCCTGGATACCCTGGAAGTGAAATTCCACAAATATATTCAAAAATGTGGAGAGAGGTGCTCCTATTCCGAGCATTTGATTGTCCGGAATGTACAGTAATTTCATAGGTTTAGGTTAAGGATAGGTTAAGTAGGTAGTTTGTACTAAAAATTAAGAAATAAATATAAATGTCTAACATTCAAATAAAAAAAATCATATCAAATAAAACGAGCATTTAATAATGCAATTTATTAAGCTTGAATTAAGATGCAAAGCATAAGCTGTTCACTTAACTTGTAAGAACTTTGTATAAAGCAAAAAATAAAATGAAATAAATATATATTGATGTAAAAAAAAGTTTGTTGGTGGTCTTAGCTAGCTCTATCGTCAAGATTTATCTCTATTAACGATTTTCGTTTAAATTCAGATTTCGGACGCACTAAGCCTTTAGAAGCATTCATACACTCGAACTTCCGGTAGAGTAGCGTAACATTTCTGAAACTCTGATGTTCTGATTTTCGGGTTCGATTCCCGTGCTGGCCGAGGGATTTTTCGTCAAAGAAATTTCTTCCGACTTGCACTGTGGTCACGCGTATTCCAGAGCTTGTCACCATAGAACACATTCAAGGCGTGTTATCCGGCATAGAAACCTCAACTAAGTACTACTAATAAATAAATGACGCAAGTAATCCCTACGTTGAGTAGGTCAATGTTCCACTGGGATATTAGTGCCATCCAAGAAGAAGTAACATAGTTATAGCATTAAAATATAACAACAATGTAAACAAATGTAACAAATGTGAGTCGTTACTAAAACTCTCATCTCCAAAACCATCTATGAAATTAAATACATGTTATATTTTCAAAAATTGGAAAAAAAAGTAGAAATTGCGAAAAAACAAGCTCATTATGGAAATTCATATGTATCGCTACGAACCTTCTGCACTGAAGTTGGTCCTCGCTTGTTTTGTATTCCAAATCGAGCTGCCGGGATGCTGGGGCAAGCCCGATTGGCATACCTTTGAGAGTTTTGGCATCCGAATGTTAAAATGAATGTCATGTTTTCTTCTGTCCCCGGCCTGCACATTATTATTCACGGAATGTTTTCCAACGCTGGGGAGCGTATAATGTCCACCACTCTTAACTTTTCCCCGGCCCTATGAGGCTCTATGAGGTCGAAAATAAGGGCACTGCGTAGGTATAATTTATGCTTGCGAGATCCATCAGAACGAGTGAACGGGTGACACGTGTGGAATTCAGTGCTTGTGGCAATGGACGTGAACCCAAAGGAAACGGGTAAATTTATGCGGGAAAAATTTTAAACAAAACTCCGAAAAAACTGTGAGTGAATATTCATCAATTAAATATTGGCCGGTGCTTGAATGGAATGGTTTTGTATTCGGTGGTGGAGTTTATCCCAAAATAGATGGAAACAAACGAAGAGCCTTTGTGGGTTTTTTAATCAAATGATCTCATTTTCATGCTGATGCTCAATTAAAAAGCATTGCGTCTCCACATTATTTTTGTGATGAAGATATGATGGAGACGCATGATATGTGTATCCTTGAACCGATTCCCGCGGATCGTTTCTTTTTTGTGAACCCAGCAACCGTAATTTTGGCTTGCGCTGCAGAAAATCGAGCAAAAATCATAGCAAACATTGATTTTTCATCTGGAAAGGGAGCTCATTCAAAAATTTTTGACGCTCCTGTCAAGACACTGTAGAGAAAACTTCGTGCAAGTTCCGAAATTTTTCTTCATTCGTAGCTGAAATCCGGAATATTGAACCAAGCCTCAAGAGGAAATAATGGTTTTGTTCAAAGTAAATCGATTTCACACAATTCGTAGTTTTGGGTCACTGTTCAAGAAGAGGTTCTCTACCAATATCGGCGAAAATCGGGCAGAGGTAGGTTACCGAATGATACCATCTTTTCTCTCCTTTGGACAATACAGTTTTGGCTATCATCTACAGAAAGGATTAGTGCTGGGTCTGTACGAGCAGGAGATCGAAACGGATGAACCACGGCTTTCACCGGTGGCGGGACGTTTCGATGCAAAAACCGAAGGGAACCTCCTAAATTTGATCAAGGAGTAAGTTTGGTTGTTGCCCTTGGCAACCAATATAATTTTGTAATATTCCGATTTCTCTATTCCATAGGTCCAACTTGAAGGGTAAAATTGGGTCGGTAAAAGTTTTCAACAACATTGATCCGGATTATGGGTCGGTAGCCGTTGTTGGCCTCGGACTGGAAGGTTTGGGCTACAATGAACTCGAACAGTTGGATGAAGGCTTGGAAAATATTAGAATCGCGTCTGGCGTTGGTGCAATGTGTCTGGCTACGAACGGATGCACGAGAATATGGGTCGATCCTATGCAGGGAGCCGAGCAAGCGGCGGAAGGTAGCGGTTTGGGAACCTGGAAGTATCAAGCCAATCGCATGAAGGAGGATCGCAAGCCAATTCCGAAGCTGGAACTGTTTGATTCTCCCGAAGGCGACGCGTGGACCCGGGGCCTGTTCAAGGCGGACGCACAAAATCTCGCGAGGAGCCTATCCGATGCTCCGGGTAACCAAATCACACCGACATCCTTTGCTCAGGCTGCTGTTGATGCGTTGTGCCCTTGCGGTGTAAGCACTGAGGTCCGAAACATGGATTGGATCGAATCGAAGAGCATGACCAGCTTCTTGTCGGTGGCGAAGAGTTCATGTGAACCACCAATTTTCTTGGAGATCAGTTACTGTGGAGAACATGATGCCGGAAGACCAGTGCTGATCGTTGGTAAGGGCCTAACGTTCAACAGTGGTGGGCTCTGCCTGAAGGTATCCGAAGGAATGTCACAGTACCGGGCAAGTATGGCGGGAGCTGCGTCCGTTATTGCTACCATCCGTGCCGCCGCTGCTCTTTCACTTCCAATCAATTTAGTCGGATTGATACCGTTGTGCGAAAACATGCCCTCCGGGATGGCATTCAAACCTGGCGATGTTATAACAACTCTGAACGGAAAGACAGTTGCTATTCACGTATGTATATAATTTGTCCGAAATCTTCCAGGGGTTTTAATGCTTTCAATTTCAGGATACAAACAACGCAGGTCGTCTGATCATGGCAGATACATTTATCTACGGACAAACCACTTTCAAGCCGAAGATCGTTATGGATGTGGCAACGATGACGGAAGGTGTAACTCATGCTCTAGGCGGAGCAGCCAGCGGTGTGTTCGCCAATTCTGATTTCCTTTGGAAACAAATGCAGAAGGCGGGTGCGATCACAGGTGACCGTGTCTGGAGGATGCCCCTTTGGAAATACTATACCCACAAAGTTACAAGTAATGTTTTATGTTCCTGTCATGGCTTAGAGCAAACACTGATTGATTTTTCCCCGTTTAGATTACACCAACGTTGATTTGAGCAACACCGGCCAGGGTAGAGGAAGCTCCTGTTTGGGTGCGGCCTTTTTGAAAGAGTTCGTCCCATGTGTTGATTGGATTCATCTGGACATCACCGGTGTTGGTATGCTCAAGAAAGGCGTGGGAATACCGTATCTCGCAGATGATCGGATGACTGGACGACCCACACGGACATTAATTCAGTTCCTGTACCAGTTGGCGTGTCCAGATGAACAGGTTAAAAGCCTTTCCAAGGAGTGCGCCAGTAGCGAAAATTAGATTTGAACAACTGGATTGACCATAATTGTTAGTGATTATTTATTTTGTTATTGTTCGATTTAATAAAATTTGAAATACGTTGCTTAAAAACTAAATCAAACATTTTTGCTTACAAACTTAGTCAATCTTTAAAAAAAATCATAAATCCTCTCGTCACGATAGCTATCCTCTCAGTGATATTCGTCACTGTTAATTGGTGATTTACATTTACCTGAAAGTTCATCCAAACATACACTAATGTGATAATTGAGGAAAACAGACGACGTTGTATAGGTTTTTGATGAACTTTGACATGGTTCCGACACTAAGCTTGGTGACTGCTTTGTTGATCAAACTCGTGAACCATTGTTTCATTACCAGTTATTAGGTGTATAATGGCTTCACCGATTTTTTTTTTATAAAACAGGCATTCGTTTGAATCATAAAGCCATGTTCTCACTGCAGCGGGGCGTCAACGTGGCTTGAGCGGGACGTGTACACTTCTAGCCACGATATTTTAATTGACTCACATTGCTCCGTGCCAGCGGCGTGTCTTCGGTGTGTTTCATAAAAATTGGCAATGCGTGTTTTTGAATGGATGAATGAAATTAGCTTTTTTAATATTCCAGCATCGTTGGACGTATCCAGGTCAAAACTCGATCGGTGAAAGACGTAAAAAAAAGAAAACGCAAAAAAAAAATTAAATTATGGCACTACTACAAACAAACATATGCAAGACAGAAGCGGAGAAGTACAAATATCGCCGACGTGAAGTGTTTTCGTTTGCACGCCAGTAACAAGCCAAAATCACATCCACGACATGTCAGCCTGGTGTGAACACATCGGTAAGAACACACACGATTAATCGTAAGCGTCACACACCTCGCCCAAGCCACGCTGACGCCCCGCTGCAGTGAGAACAAGGCCTAAAACTTACTGCTACATATTTAACCCGTTACAGCCCAGGTGTAGGTTAATTTTACTTTGCGACTTTTGCGGGAAACTCGAACTTTGCAAGATTCAATACACAACGAAACAGCAAAAATGACAGATAAAATGACACTGACACAAAAAACACTCTTAAATTGTCATGTGGTATCATTGAAAATGCGCTTAACACTTAAGTTTAATCATAAAACAGTTTTTCAGAAACGGGCATTTTTGCATATTAAATTTCATAAGCTGGGCACTAATGGGTTAAAGTATGCTTCATTGGAAGCCACCCAAATTGTTCTAACTATATCAAGCTATACAGTCCGGTCGTTTTGAAGCGATCCAGTTATCAAGCCAATATTTGATTTCATCATAAGATCGGAATCGCTCTTCAGAAAGCGCCGAAACCATGAACCGGACCAAATACAGTAGTACCCCGATTATCTGCGAAATAGTCGGGCTAGATCACCGCGTATAACGAAAATCGCGGAGAACACAATAAAGGGCTAAAAATGAGGTGCAAGCAGGGAAAAAAGATGTTTTAGGCATGAAAACTATGTTTCATCAATACAGAATCTATTGAACTATCCATCTGTAAGGTCGTGTACATCAGTGATCAGATAATGTTAAAGCCATGACCAAAACAAAAGAGCATGAGTACCACTCACTGGCAAATTTCGGGAAGGTTTATAGATTTAGATTTTTTTATAGATATACATATATATATATATATATATATATATATATATACATATATATATACATATATATATACATATATATATATATACGAACACTATATATATATATATATATATATATATATATATATATATATATATATATATATATATATATATATATATATATATATATATATATATATATATATATATATATATATATATATATATATATATATATATATATATATATATATATATATATATATTGGGCTGTCAAAAAAGTCCTGCGGTATTTTGTTTGAATTTTCATTTGTTCATAAAATTAGTTACAATCATCTGTTTTAAGTCAAATATGCGCCGTTTTGTTCGATGACTTGTTCCCAACGAGATGCCAACTTCATAATACCCCTGTTATAGAAGCTCGCTTCCTTATTGGCAAAAAAACTCGGATAGCCAATTTTCACAGGCCTCTTTTGTGGCTAACTTCTGACTACCTAGCTCGTTCGCCATGGACAAAAACAGGTGGTAGTCACTTGGTGCAAGGTCCGGACTATACGGCGGATGCAATAGAACCTCCCATCCGAGCTCCCGGAGCTTCTGGCGCGTCACCACAGAAGTGTGTGGCCTGGCGTTGTCCTGATGGAAGACAATGCGGCCTCTGTTTATCAAAGATGGCCTCTTCTTCATGAGTGCTACCTTCAAGCGGCCCAGTTGTTGGCAGTACAGGTCCGAATTGAGCGTTTTGCCATAGGGAAGCAGCTCATAATAGATTATTCCTTGACAATCCCACCAAACACACAGCAGAACCTTCCAGGCCGTTAATGAGGGCTTGGCCACCGTCTGAGCCGCTTCAGCGGGCTTCGACCACGACCGTTTGCGCTTCACGTTGTCGTAAGTGACCCACTTTTCATCGCCAGTCACCATCCGCTTCAGAAACGGGTCGATTTTGTTGCGATTCAGCAGCGATTCACATGCGTCGATACGGTCAAAGATGTTTTTTTGCGTCAACGTGTGTGGGACCAATACATCGAGCTTCTTTGTGAATCCAAGTTTCTTCAAATGGTTAATAACGGTTTGATGACTTATCCCCAGCTCTTGGCCGATGCTACGGCTGCTACTATGCCGGTCTATCTCGGCTAATTCAGCAATTTTGTCGCAATTTTCGAAGACAGGCCTTCCGGAGCGTGGCGCATCTTCGACGACCTCTACACCAGAACGAAAACGTTGAAACCATCGTTGTGCGGTGGAAATGGAAACTGTATCGGGTCCATAAACTGTACAAATTTTATTGGCAGCTTGAGATGCATTTTTGCCTTTGTCATAGAAGTACTGTAAAATATGTCAGATTTTCTCTTTATTTTGCTCCATATTTGCGACACTATAACTCACGAACGACTTAACCAAACAAAACACTGTCAATGACTATATTATAGCGCGCAAAAATACCTTTCCAACAAGCTATAGTATGACTCGATACAATGAATACAACTAGAACTACGCGCTTACAACGACACCTCGCGGAAATACCGCAGGACTTTTTTGCCATACAAATGAAACACAAATTTCTGCATTACTCGAAAATTAATCAAGCAAATGAAACGAAATTTGGCATGTGGAGGTTTTAGGGTGCAATAAATGATTCTATGGTGGTTAGTTACTCCTCCCCTCTCTCTTAGGGTGGGCTGTCATACAAATGAAAACAATTTTCAACATAACTCGAAAACTAAGCAAGCAAATGGAGCCAAATTTGTCATGTGAAGATTTTAGTGGACACGAAACGTTTCCATGGTGAATAGACACTCCTCCTCTCTCTCTGAGGGGAGGGGGGGGAAGGATGATCTTCGTCATGCAAATGAAACATACATTTCTGCATAATTCAAGAACTAATCAAGCAAACTGAATCAAATTTGGCATGCGGAGGTTTTAGGGGGCAACAAACATTTCTAAAGTGGTTCAATACTCCTCCCACTTTTCTGAAGGGGGGGGGGGCTGCATGACTCGAGAACTAATCAAGCAAATAAGACCAAATTAGACATATGGAGGTTTTAGGGTGCAATAAATGTTTTTTTTGTTGATTAAACATTCCCCCCCTCATTACAAATGAAGCACAAATTACAGGGGGCGTCTTTATTCTATCATATTTTCTGTATAAAACAATTATTCCATGTAACGGAGAAACATGTTATTTGCAAGTGGTTGAAATATCTTGAACGAGAATTGTGTCTGAAAATAATCTGATATTATGATTATGATATTATGATGAGTTTTGTTAGAAATACTAGGAATTTTATAGTAAAAGGTAAATTCAACGGGGTTGATAAGAAGATCAATCAATGAACAGTTCTGCGATTGGACCCATGAACTTGCTCATAGTAAGAAAACGTGAATGTTTGAAGGTATTGATAACAAAAAACAAATGTTGGGCGAGACGAAGTTTGCCGGGTCAGCTACTAAAAAAATAAAAAGAAAGCGAGAAGAATATTCACATCGATGGAATTTTAATTTTGCGCGGAAGGTTTGTCTCGATTCCGCTCCCGTGCAAAAAATTGTTCGAGATATACCACAAGATAGGTGCGATCTTGATTCCGAGTTTTCGGTGGTAGAATTCTCTCCTGCTCTCCTTTCATATAACAATTCTACTCCAGGATCGGATAGAACTAAGTTCAACTTGCTGAAAAACCTCCCTGATGTGAAACATCGCCTGTTGAATTTATTCAATCGGTTTCTGCAGCATAATATTGTTCCGGATGATTGGAGCCAGGTACGAGTTATAGCTATTCGAAACTCCAGAAAGCACGCGTCCGACTTCAATTCGTACCGCCCAATAGCAATGCTGTCTTGTTTACGGATATTTTTGGTGAAAATGATCTTGTTTCGTGTTGATCGATGGGTTGAAACAAATGGCCTACTCTCAGATACACAATATGGGTTCTGCAGGGGCAAGGGGACGAATGATTGTCTTGTGTTGCTTTCTTCAGAAATTCAAATGGTTTACACCTAAAAAAACAAATGGCTTCAGTATTCTTGGACATAAAGGGGGCCTATGTTTCTGTTTCAATAGAGGTCATGTCAGACAAATTACACTCTCGAGGTCCGTCGCCTCTATTGGATAACATGTTATATAATTTTGAGCAACTGATCGAGCTAAATTTTCACTCTGGATTCATGAGTTCAAATCATGAATTCATCTCCATGCAGGTTGTTCCTTCTTCGTATATTCCAAACCGAGTTTGTTTTCCTGACTACATCAATTCATCTGTGCATTTTGATCTGTCCATGAAGTAGAAATCTCAGATTACAGATTACCGGATTACCAACGATCGAGGATCGTTCCAATGATCTTCGATGCAAAGTATGGGCGTATCAACTGTGAAAATATGTACTTTACTGATGGGTCCTCAATGAACGAGTCCACAGATTCTGAAATTTGCAGGAAGCACTCGCCGTACTTTCTTGAGAGAATACGAGAAATTTAGAGTGTTTTAACCAGACGCTTTTATGTCATCACCTTTGTCTGGGTTCCTTCGCATTGCTCAACTCTGGGTAATGAGAGGGCTCATTAGCAAAGGTAGGTGCGATTGAAGGCGACATTTATCAGCGTCAAATCGCCTTCAATGAATTTCATTCAGTAGTCCGTAAAAATACCATCGCTAACTGACAGCACAAGTGGAACGAAGATGAATTGTGCCGGTAGTTTCACTCGATTATCCCTAAGGTTAGCCTTAAATCGTGGTTCAAAAATCTGGAATTGAGTCGCGACTTTATTCGCACCTTCTCCCGACTCATGTCCAATCACTGTTCGTTAGATGCACTACTCTTCCGTTTCAATCTTGCCAGCAGCAATCTCTGCGTTTGGGGCCAAGGTTATCACGACATCGAGAACGTCGTTTGGTCGTGTGAGAGGTGTATCTGTTGTACCAAATAAGCGAAACGATTATTTTCGACCATTCCTGTGACAGGGTGATCCATTGTAATGTCTTTTATTATATCATTTTTCTTTGAAACAGATGAAATCGGATTCCTTGATGTATAGAACACATATTTTTTATTCTAAGTAATCCCAGTTTAATTCTACACATTTAATCTCTCAGGAAAATTGTGGATTCATTTCCAATAAACCTTTTCTTATTCGACGAAAGCAATTTCCATTTTCCCCCGACACATTTTTTCGACATCTTGCTGCTCTGCAAGTGCATGTTCCATTGAAGCAAAAAGGTGATAATTTGACAGGACCACGTCCGGAGAATACGGCGGGTGTGATAACGATTCCCAGTAAGAGGTTTTAACTATGTCCTTCACGGCTTTAGCGGTGTGTGCCGGAAAACCCGCAACGTCATGCTGTAATATAACTTTGCCTCGTCTTCGGGTTCATTCCGGTTTTTTCATCAATGCAAAGCTTAAATTGATCATTTACTGTTGGTAGTAATTTGTATCCACCCTTTCACTCGTTTTTAGTAGCTCTTGGTACACCATAACCTCCTGGTCTCATCATACATTGGACTATCGGACGAAACCTAGCTTCCCCGGGTAAAGGCAATTTTCTAGGAAATTGCTTAAATTTTTAGAAAAAATACCTAAATATTTTTTTTAAATTACATTGAAAAAAATCGAAAATTTAAATTAATTAATCTTAAAAATGTATTTTTTAAAATCTAAAAAAAATATTTATGAATAGCCCTTAAATTTCCAACAAGTCATCCATACATCGGAAGATGGGCTCTTTTTTCAGGAAAAAGGTTTTCTTACAACAACTTGTTCATGTTTTCTATGACAAATAACTATGTATTAATGTTTAACTTGTAATATTTTTGTGTGTAGATTATTACGATTGACATATTTTGCAAACTTTTTTCTATATAGGAACATGTCAAGAACGTGTCAAACGCGAGATTTCACACACAAAAATGTCATAAGTAAAAATTTATTTTTTCAGTAGTCTCAATATAAAGAAGTCATGTATTCCAGAAACGATAAAAAGATAGGTGAGTTAGGAACAAGTTAACTATCACTCGGTTAACTAGATTGTTCGTTGGAAAAGTTGTATTGCTCTAGAAGAAGGCCATTTTGAAGGCGATAATATAAATTTAGATGATAGATAAAGCATTCTCTTCAAACACGAAAATTCCCGGTTTATATTTGACAGAATGTAATTGAAACAATCTATATAGGCCTTAACAGTGGAGAGCACTTCGAAGAACACAAAAAGCTTATCCGAGTACCATTTCCAAGCCAGACAACCATCTCCAGAGAAAACAACGTAGCAAAGTGTCATAGTTTTAATTAAAGTCCTGCGGTGTTTCCTGAGATGACCGCCTCCTGCCGCCATTCACTGCGATGCATTAAAATGAATTAAAATCCCTGCGGCATGTGAGCGGAAATCAATTTCTGGAAACAACGTTGCATCAGAGCTTGCAGAGATAAAAAAAGTCCAATCCTTTCGCATCGCTACAGCATACCACCAGCAGTGATTTCGCTGGATGACAGGAAATTAATTGAATAATTGTGTGCTACCTCACTTTCAAAAGAATGCTATTTACTTTGGGCAAATTGGCAAATTGAGTGTTTGATTGAATTTGATCATTAATGCTGCATAACGTACTCATCGGGAGATGCATTCGGTTGGCGATTGGTTTGCCCGCTCCGGGCATTTAATTAACACGCACAATATGCGTGTACTAGACAGGCAATTCTGGAGGACGTGATTAAATTTAAAAAATCGCATTGAATTTGGGGGAAACCATAATTGGTAATGTTTATCCGAGCTATCTTCGTGGATTATGGATTCCACTCGCCGTGCACTTCAAATCTCATCATCCATCTGAAAAGTTTTCCATATTTTATAACAAGGGCTTTATTCGCGCTCGAAATGTGGCCGGAAATTTTCATTTGTTTCATTTGTTGTCACTTTCCTTCGAGATTAATGCGATTTTCGGCGTACGCCTACAACTTTCTTATTTATTATAACTCATTCAAAATCCTTCCAACGGCGAACAAAACGTCGGCTTTGGAGAAAAGTTAACCAATTTCGGTTGATTTATTTCCCTGTTTCTAATTCATTAACCGTAAAAGTGTGCGCCTTTCACGGGCGAGAAACTTCATCTGCGCGAGCGAATAGCAGGGGAAGGATCATTGGCCCGCCCGTGAAAGTCATTGGAAACAAAACAAAAGTCACACCCCGAAAACAAATCCCAAACTTTTGAAAGTTCAAAAATCACCATCTTTCGCTAATCTGTTGCCCGAGCCAAAGGTGCGCACTGCGCCGATATTCGTCAACACACCGCTCCACCCCGCCCCACCCACACTCGCAAACAGTCGTCCATTTTCCGCCCATAATCTTTTCCAAAAGCGCGTGGATTTCGATATAATGTTGTATTTTTTATACCTTTCAGCGAAAAGCTTTCCATCAGTATTCCCCTTCTTCCATCTCTGCCGCCGTTCGCTTATCGACACAGCTATACGGAGAATTTTATTGCTTTCCCTCACGGAAGTGCTGAAGGATAATTAATTTCAACACCTGTTACGGTTTAGCACTGAAGTTTTATGGCGGATTTTGGGAGAATTTTCGATTACATTAAAATATGGCATTGTTGTTGGGTAAATGGCGTAGAAAAATATCGAATGGGGTAGCTTGCGAAACCGTGACAGAAACATGTTCGTGTAATTAGTTTCTGTTATGAAGGTCTTCTATTAGTGTAGTATGGAATAATTTTAAAACCAATAGTCAAATATGTCATTGATTTCTGTGACTGATTAGTGGACTCAGTGTCAATCACTCAAGCTTCGTACTGAATGTCTATTCAGACTGAGACATTATTTCGATATTTCTTCCGACTAGCCGAAAGTACTCTATGTTATGGCTGTATAAATGTCCTAAAATTGACCAATAACTTTGTCCAATGTTTAGGTCCTCGTCAACCATTATATAGTAGTTTCATCCACACTTAATTCGCGAATAATGGTCTGCTAATACGATGGGCCCGTGTAGAGTCTGTAGAGCATATTCAGGACCCCGATGTGAGTCTTAATTTTTTGCCTTCCAAAAGGCTGTCCAAAAGTTGCTGCCCCAAAAAGTCGATTCTCGGCCAAATTTTTTTTTCGAGATGTCACCAGATCTTGACGTTTTATGCATTTTTAGGACATTTGGCATCGAAAAAAAAAATTGATTTTCCAAACTTCCTTGGAAGATTTTCGAAGATAAAAAAATCGAAACTTTGAAAGCTTTGAGGCCCCCCTAAATCATGTCCGATCGAGCTGAAATTTTGCACAGGTCATTTTTTTGGAACAATAAACAAATTGGTCGTTTATTGGGACATTAAATATTAATTGGGACAATAAACAAATTGGTCGGTTTTTGAAATTCGATGATGAATTTTTTTCCATATATCCATTGCCACCCTAATGTATAATATATAGATAGAAAATATAAGAGTGCATTATTTCACCTTAAAATCCATTTCCCCTTTTCGAACAAAGATCAATTTATTTAAGACAAAGATCGGATGTACTTATAACGCTTATGACGATATAACTTTAGAACACAATTTTCCGAATTTTTCCATTTTCCTTCAGAGTTTTCCGAAAAATTTCCGATTTTGGGCAGAGAAGATTACATTGACCTCAGAATAAATTTCATTAGGGATAGATAAATTCATAATAAAAATTGCCGGCGGCGTTAATACGTGAGTACTAGTATTTGTAGTAGGTAACTCTAGGTATAAAGTAAGCAAGTGAATATAATATTTTCTAGTAAACAAATGAGTATTTTTTTATATTTCATGATTTTTTCTACAATGAATAATTCCAATGGTACAGATTTTTTGAAGAAAAAGTACAGATGAGAAAGATTTTTTCCCTTCTGGTACAGCTTAAAATGTGGCAACACTGTCCTTAACAAGCACTAGAACAAAACAAGGGCTACTCCGTAAATTTTGCAACTAGTAAAGAAAACACGGTAATCCGTGATTTTAATTTTTTGCATTCACTCAAACCATTCATAATAGCATACATGGGACCCCGAAAGTGGTACCTGCCAAACATGTGTTTTAAACGCATCAATCATCCTGCTGGTATCGAAACTCGTTGACCAAGCAGTTTATCCCAATGAGAGAAATAGTAATTGGATTGGTGAGGTAATCACAATGCTTTGCCTAGTTTTACAAAAGGGGAGTGAGAAAAAAGGGAATATAATTTGTGCTGCATATTTTCGAAGAGGAATTCCTGCACCGGAGATTTTATCAGATCGCTGGTTTGCACAGAAGAGGATCATGTTGGTTTGTACATTAACGTTATCGAAACCTTCGAGTGATCCGCTTCTATGGATTCTGGAGTTTTAGAAACATTGTCATCATGGCTTATCCTGTTAGTATCAGTAAATTATACATATTTGTGGGACCGACACAGTGCGGTGAGATTTTATCTAGAGTCAAACATTTCATTCGAAAGTTAAATGGTCTATGAGTGATGTTTGTTACATACATATCCAACAATTCGTTTCAATAATTCAAAAATGGCTTTGTAAATAAAGTATTGAAATCAAAAAATCTATTCTGCTTTGATGGGCGCATCACTGAAACTTGCACAATGCGAATGGTTTGCTGCTCCCATGCATCATTCGGTGTCTTCTTTTTGAAATTTCGCTGGTTCAGGTCAATCACGGAGACCATTTACGAAATGTACAGTCTATCCAAGCTCAAGCTCAGTATATTTTGCTTTGACGGGATCGCTAGGTTTTTCCACACATCAGATAACGATTCCCCTGCACACTCAAAATGTTTCATTTCCAGTGCCGGGTTCCTTGTTATGGGTCTTACACCCAAGTGAGATCCATCAATATCATGAGGAAGTATTGAACCTGCCAACTCCGACATTCAACTCGGTTGAAAAAACTACAAACTAGCATTTGTCGCAACGATTAGTGCAACGAGGTTCAATCGAAAATATGTATGATCTTTTTATAACGAGGGCTCTCGTCCTCCATCCATATTCACATTAAATATGAATTATGAGCTGGCTTGATTATTCCTTGTTGCCGAATAATCTCAAATTCAGGCAGCTCTCAAACCCTTTTTAAAATCAAGCCCTTGAGAAAACGCGTTCGCAGAACAGTGCCTTCCTGAACGAACTGCAACTTAAATTGTACCACTGTTTCCAACTGCTTCAGCATGACCAAGGTGTCCTAGCTTCATTTTGCATCCTACGAAAACGCTGGAATAAGCTGGCTGCTAAGCGCCATAAAAAAGTCATGATTTTGGTAGATTAACACGATATTCGAGGTTCATGATTCGGTGCATGCTTACTGGCTGCTGTTAAGCCCATTACAACACGTGGTTTATCATCTTGGCTCAGGAAACAAAATGACAAAAACCGAAAAATCGTCAAACAAAAACATTGGCCCAAACCTACATTTTTGTTCATGTAGGAGGTTCAATCCAACGATTTATTCCTGCATCACAATATAGGATCTTTTATCAAAGTAATACTGTAGGAAGGTTCACATATTTTTGAATTTTATAAGGTTTTGTTTTTTGTTAGATTATTTGAAGTTATGTACTTTCCGCACATAGTTGCTTTAAACCAATTTTATTGCCCAATAAAGTAATAAAAAATTGAATGAAATTGATAGTAAGTGGTAGCAAATATATTAAGTTATCATTTGATGCCAAAACCTTACCGTATGATTGTTTTCCAAAGCCATGAAAAATCATCAAAGTTGCTGTTCGATTTTTCGAAAGCTTGGCATAAAATGGATTAAAATACATTAAGTTCCGTTGCTGATTGATTGTTGGCCACATCCCAATAGAAAGCGCTCCGGGTTGGATACGGACAGGAAACTATTAATTGTGAATATATGTTTGTGTTGTGTGCTGTGTATCATGTGTTTGTGTCTATATGTGGGAATGCGTACGTATATGTGTATCATCACTCCTTGCAATTCTCAAATTCATAAACATATGGAAACTTGGCTAAACGTATCAATATGAAACGTACATAGGGATTTTGGGGATATACTATGGTGAATTTTTTCCTGCTAACATTAGAAATTACTGAAAAACTTGAATGAAGCTTCAAAATGATGTATATCTTATCTCCATGCGTTGATTATTCACAAATTTACAGTGTTTCAAAAATTATCAAAAAATATTTCGATTTCGCACCCTGTTCCTCTATTTTTTTGTCGAGCAACTAAACTCACGAACCAGTCAGGCGAACGCCAACTGAACCTAAATAAAATATAGAAAACGATCATGATTCTTTACTAAACTACTTAATAAGTTCTGGTTAATTGTCAGGGTGATGCTAATTAAATTGATTGTTGTTACTTTGAGGACGTTTCTCATTTTTCAAACAATAGTGCGAGATAACTTAGTTTCTCGTCAGGCTTTTTTGTATGATTCAACGAATCAACGATCCTGGAAGGTATATATGGGATCAACCAGGACAAATAGGGGAACCGCAGGTAATACGGACAGTGGGGGTAAAATGGACAGGTGTTTGATTTGTATAGTTACATTTTGAATTTCAGATTTCTGTTAATCAGAACACCTTCAACATGTAGATTCTATAATATTTAAGCCACTCTATGGCAATAAATACTGATCCAAAGTGGAAAAGGGAAACAAAAACTGAAAATCATACATGATTAAGCATTTTGAGTGGTTTAATATCAAAATTCAATTCGCTAATGGTTGTGAGTTAACAGAGAAGCGATATTTGGTCTGTACGGAAAAGTAAATCCATTTTTGAGTGCAAAATTGAAATTATTAAAATAATTGTGCTGGTGGGGTAAAACGGACAGTTGCCAGTGGGAGTGAGATGAACTGTGTTCAATCTGTTCAATCTATTCCTAAGGAATGTCCTGCGTCTATAAATGGAAATTAAATCGCCAAATGTATACTGTTTAGAAGCTGACTGGAACCAAAAGTAAAATAGTTGAGAGCCTGTCCATCATTATGTGTTCATCATTTAACGGACATTCTTGACGAGTTCAGACCTTGTTTGAATCAAATTATTCCTCTCGCGATCAATAAACCTCTATGCTTCATATATTACAAACCTGTTCATGTTACCCCCACTATATGTCCATATTACCTCCACTATATGTCCATATTACCCGCATCGAAAAAAATGTTGTACTTTTCGGTCTGTTTTAATGTCAGTAAAAACATTTTAAAACACTTTTTTGTAAAATATTCGGCCAATTAGGTAGAAAAACAGCATATTGAATAGCAAGAAACTGCCTCAAAGTTTTGGGAAACATGAATTTCCAAAGATATAATTGAAATTCTTTTTAACATGTCCGTTTTAACCCCACCTCCCCTACAGAAGAAGCCGTGTATAATGACTCCGCTTATTATGACGTTTTGGTCAATTTCGATGTCATTATTAACGGATTCCATTGTACGCCAAGGAGAAACATCTGCTGTCTTTCTTGAACATACACATTTTGTTTTGGCCGAATTTGGTATCCTGTCAATATGGCAATGGAATGATATGACGAGAGTAATGTAATAGTGCTTTCCAAAAATCTCAACCATCTCCATACTTCAGAGATCTTGGGTCACCATCAAGTAGAACTTGAAGAAGACGCAAAAAAAAACTGGGGTAAGCGACGGCGAATAAAGTCGACATGGCCGCTGTGAAAAACATAATAGCGGTTGTATGAGCATATCGCACGACTGGATTTGGAAAAGCGGAAGCCTGAATAAATTTTTTTTTGACGTGGGACTACGTCTAACCGGAATATATGGAGGGTAAAATGAAAACCTAAACACAGAACATGCAGGAAAAAATGAAAGATTTCGAATGCTTATAGCTCGAACATTTCGTACTGGATAGGAGAGATGTTTGCATCACTTGTTAGGGAATATTTCTACGCATCTATCGCAACTAACAAAATGTTGTTTTTCATTAGATGAACAATTGAATAACTGTAAAATATTAGGCAGCCTTGGGGAAATCGGCATTGCAAATACATGAAAGTAGGGGGACTTTTGTTATCATCGAAAAATGTTCCCTAACACAGACTTTAAAACCAAGCAGCGAAATCGGCATTGCAAACACACGAAAGAGCCTAGAGGCGAGTGAACTGAAAAGTTTAAACCCTCTTAAAGCCAAAAAGAAGAAAAAGAACACACGAAAGTAGGGGGAGCTTTTGTTCCCACCGAAATGTGTTCCCTAATAGAGATTTCTAAACCAAGGTGCCTGGAGAAATCGGTATTTCAAATTCATGCAAGTCGGGGGTATTTTTGTTCCGACTGGAATGTGTTTCCCTAACACAGACTTCAAATCCATGAAGCGTGGGGAAATCGGCATTGCGAATTCATACAAATCGGGGGTATTTTTGTTCCGATTGAAATGTGTTTCCCTAACACAGACTTCAAAACCGAGGTTTCTGGGGAAATCGGCTCTGCAAATAAATGCAAACTGCGAGTACTTTTGTCCTCGCTTGCCATTGTGCAGAGTGGAATATGTCTGTCCTAACATGATCTTCTAAACTTAGGAACCTGGGAAAATCGTGCAGCCACTAGAAGCGAATGAACTTCCCAGTTTCAAGCAAATTCGAGATTCGAGAAGTATGTACACTTTTGGGTTGTAAACTTCAGAGGGAAATGTAAAATAAAATAATCGTTTGATAATTTTTTTTTGTCTTTATTGGAAAGATTTTCAGCCTTAGGCTGGTTCATCAAACGTTTGATAATTCTTCCGTACATATATTTTGTTCTAGTCATCATACCAAACGTAAAAGGTCCGTCATGAAATTTACTTGTAACGAAGAACAATCAATCACAATAAATGAATTGACTTTACACGGCATTTGTTCATTTCTTTCACTCACAGAGCAAATATATTGAACTCAATTGAATTTGGAAACTGTTTCATTCAATCAAGAATTTAATCAATACAAACGAATGATTGCTAAGCTAAGGTAGTTCCACGTGAACCTTGCGGTTATATCATATATATAATCAACTCATTTTTTTTTTTGACGTAGAACTACGTCTTTCAAGAAGGGTGCCAAATCAGAAAACAGGTCACATTTTTATGAAATAAAGTTAACCCTTATAACTATTTTCACTGTGAACGAATTCTCATGATGTGCATACCAATCGAATCGGAAATTCTCTAAGATTTGTTTGATATGCTATACATCACAATTCGCTAATCTCTAAACGGTTTGAATTCATGAAAACTGGAAGAACTTCCTTTTTTCCCATACATTCGTTTTGCCGATTTGTGTGCTAACCCTACCCGTATTTCGAATGCTTATAACTCGAACATTTCTTTACAGATCGGAAAGATGTGTCCATCAATTGATAGGAAATATTTCTACGCGTCTATCACAATTAATAAAATGTTATTTTTCATGAGATGAACAATAGAATAACTGTAAAATGTTAAGCGTTATCTAAACGCCCTAACTGCCAAGTTTTGATTGGCCCGATTTACGGTTTCCCCAAACAAAGACTTCAAAATCGGTGTACCTGTGGAAATCCGCATTGCAAATATACATGCAAGTCGGGGGTATTTTTGTTCCCACTGAGCTGTGTTCCCTAACACCGACTTCTAAATCAATTTGCCTGGGGGAATCCGCTTTGTCAAAACATGCAAGTCGGGAGTATTTTCCACACTGAGATGTGTTTCTCTAACACGGACTTCAAAACTAATGTGCCTGAGGGAATCCGCTTTGCAAATACATGCAAATCGAGAGTAATTTTTGGTGTTGAGTATAATTTCAGAGGGAAATGTAAAACACAATGATCGTTTTACAATTTTTCCGTTCAAATATTTTGGTAGTCCTAGGCATCATATCAAACGTAAAAGGACGTTCATCAAATTTATTTGTAACGAAGAACATAATCTATTACAAAAATGTCGATGCATTATAAAATAATATTCGAAGTGTTAAACATGTGGGTTGCATAATATAATTGCGTAGTTCTACGTCAAAAATATGCGGTCGTGTCCTATATACAACCCCTTACAGTTTTTCTCATTTTGATTGAACCACTAGGAGAAAAAAATTAAAAAAACTCAAACAACACGGATTTTTCTTCGCCCAATTTTGATCGTTGCACCCTTTATTCGTTTTCCGAATCGATAAAATAAACTGGAGCAAATAAAAAATGAAATAAATGTAAACAATTAAAGTTGTGTGTGATGGAAGTCGAGGGAAGAAATTGAATTGGAATATCCACGTCGAAAATCCGACTTGGTCAGGTACAAAATTCCGTTGAAATTATCTAGTTTGTGCATCGTCCTATAACGTTTTCTGAAACTATCATTAGAAGAAGAAGGTTTTCAAGACCAGAGTACTACCTATTTGCATCGATGAAACGCGCGCTTGTTGAGCTTCATGAATAGTTTGTTTCTAATGAGGAACCGTTTTTCTCACAAATTCTTTTCACCTTTAAAGCGCAATAAATAATCATTAATTTCACTCCAAAACCCGTGGATGTTACGATTCTGGACTCTAAGCGATTAGATATTATTTCATGGATTTCCCATATTTCATTAGCGTCTATCGGAAGCTTTAACATTCGATGAGTATAATAATCAAAATTATGATATATTTCAAATTAAAACCAAGTCAAACTATTATCTGACTGTCTATAGTTTTATCATTATTTTTGGTTTGAAATATTAGTTGTGCTTTTGTGATTAGTATCATCAGCCTGACAATTATTTTCAACCGCTCGACCGCGAACAACGGCTATTAGTACACACCCCCGTATTCATTGGATCGTTTGGGAAATAAACGATCGCATTCAATTATATCCTAATTCTCGCTTTCGTTTCAAATGCATTGCCCATGAAACGCTTGACACATCAAAGCACTCCGAAACACCCCGGCCCCGCAACATGGAATCATGGTTGGGTACAAGCGCTCGAAACAGTAGTAAGAGCGCACCCGCTACAATACCACCGGTGATCGCCGCCCCCCGGTATTCCATTGGTGAAAACTCCCGGAACCGGGGCAGATTGGTTGGTGGAACGCAATTCAATTCAAAAGTACCACAATTAATGACGTTTATGATAAATGTGAAACGACTGCCCATGTATATAATCACCCGGACCGACCAATTCGGTACAGTCATTGGGAATGCAGTAGCTAGTGGCTGAGTCGGGTTTGATCACCAGTTGTGCGTCGCTTGCAACATTCATTGTTGTGAAGAGAGAAAACTGCTCCACTCGGGTAGGTATGTTGAAGTTTTGAGCTTACAAATATAACAATGAAGATGATTCAAACAATAAGTTATTATCATTATCCGTTCCTCCCGTTCCTCTCTCTCTCTCCCCCTTCATATCGATTTGCACATCCCTAGCTCTTGGTAAACAGTATGTCATATGAGCTGCAGTTGTGAAGTGTGTGTGCATATGCCATACTTGCAGAACACAGTGCGATAAGAGCCCACAACTGCTGCCAGCCAGCCTGCGTGGCCTACATGATTGGAGAACACATATGCTCGATCATAGCCCCCACCGAGCGAGAGGGGGGTGGAGTTGTAATATCACGACAATAAATATCGTGCAAATTCATTACTTATGTGACGTGTGGAAAGCCAGGGCTTCGAATGAAATATGTTCAATAATGGAACATTCGTTCCGACGGAAGTACCGAGCATTCATATTTATTTCTTCCTTTGTCTCGGAACAGCAACAGCTTTCTTCCAGAAACTAGATGAAAATAATCTAATTCACCGGCCAGGGTGACCTTTACCATCTCATGATAGATTGCCACTCCCACCCAGACGGAACACCGAATGTAGATTACCCGGATCGTCACAAAAATGAACCATATCTCCGGAGGGCCGTTGATGGGGGGAGAGGAGCGGGCAAATGGAGACATTTTTCAGGAGCAAACATCCATCGGAACGGAACTTTTCGGGATTAGAAAGGAGCAAAGTTCAGAGGTAAATTTTAATGATGGCACGAAGATCAAATTATATATCCGCCCGAGGGTGCTCTTCATCACTGTTTATGCCACGTCTCGTCCCGGTGTTATGTTCAATATTACGTGCTGATATTTGTGTATGTATGAGCTATTTGACACTTTCGGTCGGAGCTCATATCGGTTCTTTCCGTTTTCACCGACAACATTGTTTGGTGAGGAGGTGGAAGTTTACTGGAGTGTGCTTGAGGTGCCGGAAAGGTGGCAGAATCACACATTTGTTCATCGGTGCCATTCAGATACGGGCTTTACACGCCGTGAAGCCCGGCTCTGCGTCGAGTCCCGATGGTTGAGTGATGATTTGGTAAATTCTCGATTTTTTTGTTGTTTTGATTTTACAAGCCTAAAAAGTCTATGAGCTGCACAATGGGACTAACTGATGAAAGCAATCGTTCAAAAGCGGCCAGCCAACCGAATGGAAATTTGTTTTTTATGATGACAATGTCAGGCCGCACAAACACGCATAGCGACGACCGAGAAGCTCCGGGAGTATGGTTATGAGGTTTTTATGCATCTATCTTATAGTCCGGCCATGTCACCAAGTGATTACCATCTGCTGTATAAGGTGAATTGCTTTACTGGTGAAAAATTCGCTTCAAGAACATCTTGTAAAAAATGACTCTTTTAGTTTCTTGTTAACAGGGATGATGGCTTCTACAAAAAAGAGGCACAATGGGATCATCTTCAGAACGGCAGCAAGTTAGTGAACAAAACGGTGACCTCAATTGGATCATTTTAAGTATGCCAAACAAAGTATAGGAATTTACATAAAACATCCTCTTCTGAACTTAACAATAGGAATTATACACACTCTATTCCATCTTGCATATGAATAGATATGTCACTGAGAGACTACTTAGATAACAATTAAGCATTGGCATTTGCAGTAAGCCAATTTTATATTTGCATTTTTGTTGCTTAGTTGCGGCGTTTCAATTAATTTTGTGAGCTTTGACGTAGGACTACCGGTAGCAGGTAATAGGAAGACATGGGAGATGAAATGAAAATCTAAACATTGATGAAAGATTTCGATCGCTTATAACTCGACCTTTTCTTAATATATCGCAATGATGTTTGCATCAATTGATTAGAAATATATGTACGCGTCTAAAACAACAAAAACATTTTTTTTAGATACACAGATTAGATAATGAGCAACAACTAAATAGTTGTAAAATGTCAAGCACTATCCGAACGCACCAAATCCCACGTTCTGATTGGCCCAATTTGTGATACTCAAATGACAACTACCAAAAGGGGCGACTAGAGTAACAGCGGAATACAACTTGAATACATCAAAACCACTCTGAAAACAAACGTAGCTATCCATCGTGTATATCATTCTATCCAAGGGGAATCAGAGAAAAACACAATCAAGCTAACACATGCACAAGCTAGCGACTTGTTGTATGCTTTTCTTTTATTTCCTAATGCTGCTGGTACATTCAACGGTTTTACTCGATACAATTGGAACTTGAAAAGACGCGAAACATTGTGTCGCTAGACCCACTTCTGTGTGATTCTCCATTTTGCCAATACGGAATAATTCGCTCCTAAGCGATCATTCATCTTATAACCGAGAAGCAGTGCAGGATAAGCGATAGCATAACAGCAACATCAACGGACATATTCTCAGCAGCAGCAGCAGAAGCAAAGAATTCTAATTGCAATCTGCACAGTCTGATTCGCTTCTGTTACAACACATCATCACGATTTCGGTAGCCTTCCAGCTAGTGACTAGACGTCGGGAACAGCGAGGGAATTCGAAATGGTTTTTTTAAGGTCGTGAGGTTAGATTAAGTTTTATAAATTGGCCTTTTTCAAGGCTAGAATCGTTTAAAGTCTATGGTGCGTGGCCAGCTATTTGAATGCAATTCAATGCTTCGATGAATTTTCAAGGTTATTTCGAAATAATAAAAAATAATTGATTTTTACAACTTGTTTGCTGGGGAAGAGCTTGTGTGAATTTAGGACTGTTTTTGGGCTTATTGTTTAGTGACTTTTCAATTGATTAATTTTCGTGAAATCATGCATGGTTTCCTGGATGAAAGGGTTGTCAAAGTACAACACATTACGAACTGGATGGAAAAACGGAATTTTCGAGCAGTGAGAGATGTGTTCTTCGGTTAGAAACAGAAGGTTAAAATACGTTCCAATGCGCTTGCTATAGCCGCCGCGACCACAACCTAATCGATTTCGGATGTTCTATTGTCGTGCTGCTGCTTGGTATATTTTGGGGATTATTTCATTTGGAATTATCGCGCACAACAGATCAGAATTATCAGTTACTTGAAAGGAAAACAGGATTTTTAGTTTAAGAAAATATTCTTCTCCTTCTCCTTCTCCTTCTCCTTCTCCTTCTCCTTCTCCTTCTCCTTCTCCTTCTCCTTCTCCTTCTCCTTCTCCTTCTCCTTCTCCTTCTCCTTCTCCTTCTCCTTCTCCTTCTCCTTCTCCTTCTCCTTCTCCTTCTCCTTCTCCTTCTCCTTCTCCTTCTCCTTCTCCTTCTCCTTCTCCTTCTCCTTCTCCTTCTCCTTCTCCTTCTCCTTCTCCTTCTCCTTCTCCTTCTCCTTCTCCTTCTCCTTCTCCTTCTCCTTCTCCTTCTCCTTCTCCTTCTCCTTCTCCTTCTCCTTCTCCTTCTCCTTCTCCTTCTCCTTCTCCTTCTCCTTCTCCTTCTCCTTCTCCTTCTCCTTCTCCTTCTCCTTCTCTTCTTCATAATGATTTTCGTTTTCATCTTTTTCTTTTGATTCTTTTTTTCTTCTCTTCAATGACGTTTCTTGAAGACTTTCGGTTCAAAAAGATTAGTCTAGCACATTGGACTAATTATAATTTTCGAGAAAAAAATTATAAGAGGTTGTGTCCAAGACACGACCATTTTGTTGATGTAGAACTACGCTGTTATTTTGTTCAAGTCACTTGTTAATAACTTAGGATGCTATTTTACACATACACACTTATCTCCGCTTTGCACTCTTCTCAACAGAAGCACTTTCTATTGATATTTCCGGTCTCGATTAGCTTAGTCATCCTTGGTGGAGATAGTTTTGCTACTGTCATGCGAAACCAAATCACACACAAAAATCCTGAACAATTATTTTCTTGGTGAGCCGATGATAGCCTAGTTTGATGATTCCCCACACAATTGTGTAGTTCTTAACGGAATGGCGTCAGTTTGATGTAATGATTGCATTGCCAGAGACATCAGCGAGTAAGTAATTTGGTCGCGTCCATAGCACAATCCGAAACAAAGACATGTGATGACGCAAAACAAGGAAGAACAAGCGATGTTCAGTTCATTACTTCGTATCCTGAACGATACTGAAAGTTTGCTTCAGCGAGATCCAACATTTATGCTCCAGGTAAATATTCTTCTTTGTTCGTTCTTCTTCTTCTTTTCTTCATTCACGGTGACCTTAAATCATTCCCCTGATCACGGATATGTTGCTCGTTATTGACGACATGGGTAGGGAAGCTCACAAATGAGCAGAACAAATGTATGGAAAAATGGAAATGCTTCTAATTTTCAACCATTTAAACCATTTACAAATCAAGGGATTGTAATATATAGCATAAAAAACAAATCTTAGGGAATTTCCGATTCATTTGGTATGTAAATTGTCTAACTCCGTTCGAAGCAAAAATAGTTATTAACGTTAGCTTTATTTCATAAAAACGTGACCTGTTATCTGATTTGGCACCCTTAATGAAAGACATAGTTCTACGTCAACATATTTAACTGTGTGCGTGCGTTTGTCAGAAAACATTTGTTATTAGATAACATTTATTTTGTGTAAGAGAATTCTTCGTTCATTATGCAATATTTTTACGGTGTTATAAATTATTTCTATAATCCGCTTATTAGCCCTTTGCTCCCAGGCCCTTTTTGCTCGAACCAGTAACACGAGACGGTTTAGACCAAATTAGACAAACATTTTACAAGCACTTTTTTGAAACATTTTAAACAATTTTATGCATCCATAAACAAACGTTATAAAAAAAATTGTAAACTTAATATGTGAAATTTTATGAATTATATTTTTTTCATATCACATCAGTAGGGCCCCGCAGTTGCGCCGCTCGAGGGCAAAAGATTTAATATTGCTTACTATAGAATCAAGTCTAGCTATAATCAGAGAAAATGCTTTCGAAATAAGAAGTAAGAAATATCAAGTCAAAGTTATAATTCCTCCTGAATTGTAATTTGAACCACTGTACACATATTCAAAACAATAAATAAATAAACACACTTGGTCACATAAGAGTAAACATTTGGAAATGGAACCAGCTTCAGTTCTACGGAGGGATTTCTCTAGAGATAGGCGATAAGCCAAAATCGACGAACCAAAAAACGTGTAAGAAAAGCAGTTGTCAAAAATTAAATGAACATTCAAAATAGTCGTACTTGTCAGCATGAGACATGAGTACCAACATAATGCCACAATAGAAATCTAGAATCGAATATACGTGACCCGCGTAAATTCGAAAATCGCGATACGTTTTGAACAGACCTCGTATATGTAATTTTTTGTCATTTCCCAAATAACTTCATAAATATATTAGTGTCATTCTGCAGAAAAAAATGGAGAGACTTAGTTGTTCAGCCTATTAAAATGTCGAGGTTCGTTCTGAATGGAGAGCATTTGCGACATTCGTTACTTTTTTACATTTGAAGAAAAAAGCGGTCTAAGCACATGAAAAACATGTCCCAACAGAGAACATATGTGAACAATGGTTTTAGCAATTCAAAAGTGGTGATTTCCGTCTGATGGACAATGAGCATCCTGGCGAAGTAAAACGATTTGAAAACGAGGAATTGCAAGCGATTTGGATGGGGCATCGAAAAACCATTTGTGAAAAGTTTCTTCAACGAAAGTTGTTTTTTGCATCGAATTGTCATTGGTGACGAAAATGGATTTGTTTCGTGAACCCTAAGCGCAAAAAAGCTGGTGGAAACCTGGTTGAGCCGGCACCTATACGGCAAAACCAAATCGTTTCGATGGAAAAACGATGCTCTGAGTGGTGGGATCAGGATGGTGTGCTGTATGCCACTAAAACTGGGTGAAGCGATGAAAACAGATCGCTACCGACAAGAAATGGTAAATTGAAATTTTGATTGACGAAAAAAACACCGGAATGGGCCCGAAGACACGGTAAAGTGATATTACAGCATGACAACGCATCGGCGCGCATCGACAAAGCCTCAAAGGACGCAACAAAAACTCTTAATATCTTATCGAACCCGCCGTATTTTCCAGACCTTTTTGATTCGATGGGACTTGCACTTGCAGAGCAGCATTTCGCCGTATAGAAAGATGTCGAAAATAGTTTCCGTCGTCGAGAACACAGAAATTACTGGAAAGGATCCACAATTTGTCTGAGAGATGGGCAAAATGTGTAGAATCAAACGGAGATTACTTCGAATGAAAAGATTCAGTAGTTTTTTTTCTGAAAATTATGTGTTTTCTTCATCGAAAACAAAACCCGCTATCTCGCTATCCGTGCATCATTCTATCCTACGGAAAAAATAAACCGAAGTAACACAACAAATAGCGGACTTCCGTTATGGACAACCGTCGGTTACAATGCATATCAGCAAATCTATGCAATTCAGGTGTTTGTGTATGATTGAATCACAATTTCATATTGTTGATTTTATGCGTTGTCAGGGGAAGAGCGGAACAAATATATAATCGCCTTTGGCCGTATTATTTGTACCTGTTTTGTATACTGTCTGTTGCTAACGCAAAATTCTCGAATTATTGGGTGTGTAACCAAATTCGGTCCGTTTCCACAAGATGGCTAAAGGTGCTATAAATAATCGACGACGACAGCTGATTTTTGCAGAACCGTGGAGTGTCGACATGTATCAACCAAATATTGTTTCATAGCTCTTGAGTTTTGAACAACAAGTTCAATTTTTACTGCGTTGAAAATGTTGTGTTTCGTTGCACGTAAGCACCATTTGCGGGAAGATTTGATTTTCTGTTTCCATAAACAGAGTTTTCAGAATCATTGAGAGCAACCCGACAAGTTATATCTAAACGACTTAAGTCGCGAGATACATTCAAAAGCACGAAAATTACGTTCCATACGAATTGAAGGCGAGATGTCGAACGGCGATTTTGGATGTCCAAAATGTACATCCGAAAAACACAAAAAAATGTGTTTTTTGCATCGAATCAGTACCGAGAACAAAAAATGGGCTCACTACTACAATCCATGGTGCACCCGTGGCCGAGTGGTTAGCGTCTCACATTATCATGCCGGGTGTTCGGGTTCGATTCCCGTTCTGGCCGGGGGATTTTTTCGTCAAAAGAAATTTCCTTCGACTTGCACTGTGATCACGCGTATTCTAGAGCTTGCCCCTCGGAATACATTCAAGGTGTGTTATTTGGCTTAGAAAATCTCAACTAAGTATTAATAAATGACACTAGTTAATGCATACGTTGAGACGGCAAAAGTTCCACAGGGAACGTTAACGCCATTCAAGAAGAAGAACTACAATCCAAAACGAAAAAAAAAACTATATGAAGCCAGGGAAACCAGGAACATCAACGCCCAAGCCGAATATCCATGACACCAAAGTATTGCACTGTATTTGATTGGATGAAAGGGATGTGATTCACTATGAATTGCTGAATTCTGGTCAAACCATCATGGAGACTTCTACAAGCAACGATTGATCCGTTTAAAGGAAGCTATTGCCGAAAAACGTTCAGATTATGTCAATAAAGACGAGTCGATAATATTTCATGACATCGCTATTTCAAAAATAGTGGATGAGAAATTCTCGATTGACCGTCTTTTAGCCCATCTTTGGCCCCTTCCAGCTATCATTTGTTTCGATCGATGCAAAATGCTTTGAGTGGAAAACACTTTACTTCAAAACAGAGTAAGGTACACCGGGGCAAGTTGAAATGCGGGATAAGTAAAAACGGAAATCATAACTTTTACTAGGAATGATGGATTGATGTGATAAAAATATATAAAGTAAACATTATCTTTCAGCCCACCTTATGACTGCCATAAACCGAATATTGGAATGCATTAACGCAATCCGCGCCTTTGTTTACTCTTGCTTGACCCGTGGAATCAGAACAAAAATTTTTGCGCGCTGACTGAATCGGTCCAAAATCACTGATTTTTCCAAAAATACCGCCAGAATCGCACGTCAGGTAATCAAATAGGGATAATCAAGTGTAGTGATTGTGAAAACCAAACTGAAAAATCTTTTTCCGTATAGCTCTGAGCATTTAAACCCACCCCATGTTCTTTACAACCCTGGGGTAAGTTGAAACCAGAGAAAATCGACTATTTTAAAAACATGCCGGACGTTATTTGTCGATGATTGCTGTATGAATGAAAGATAATAAATTTAAAAAATATGAATCATTTATATTTCGTTCCTCAGTATGTTCTACATAATTTATGAATACACAGGCATAACACAAGTAAAATTTATTAGTTTTGCAACTAGGGGTCGTTCAAATATTACGTAACGCAATTTTTTTACTATTTTAGACTCCTTCTTCCCTACACAACATGAAACAAATCGTCATTTGCATAAAAATGTTTAGATTTAGTTGGACTTATTCCTAAATAATTTTCAACAAGCCATCCCCTCCTCCCTTTTTGAGTGCGTTACGTAATATTTGAATATTTGAATGATCCCATAAACCTCAATAGTGGCCGTTTCGAGTGGCTCTACTCTGACATGGCCGTCTAAAAAATTATGTTATTGTTTCGTATATTAATTCCTAGTATGTTGTGTCCATTTTGTGTGTATGAGACTACTTCCCCACATCTCACGTGTACCAAAACCCTTTTTTTCCAAATGTTTATATGTAATTATTTCAATTTAGTGTTTCATAAATCAGTTTTAGATAGTACGAGAAGCAAAACCGTACATTAAACTCATGATAATTCCGCGTTTCAACAAATCCCGCTCTACGAGAAAACGGGAAATAATGCATATGAAAACTAAACATTTTCAAAATTGATATTTTTCAAAGCATCCAGTGTGAATCCCTTTTTTTATCGAAAGTCATCTGTTATACCTTGTATATGCTGCAAACAGATTTCAATTTAGTGATCTAGTGATTTTTTAGGATAACTTTCATGTTGAACTTCGAAAAAATCGTTCCAACTTGCCCCGGTGTACCTTATCAAAAATTGGTTGGATTCATGCTTGGCTTCAAAAGGTGAACGCTATTTTAGTGAGGGAATTCTTAAATATTAATATAAGAAAATGTAATGGCTAATGAAGGCCAATACTTTAAATAATGTATTAATTAATTCTATTATTCAAATAAATGTGCAATTTGTGAAAAAAAAAACGAAACAAATTAAGTTGCACACCAAGTAATTTTAGCAAGGGAAAAATTTACAGTACAAAAACTGAAAATCGAATCATATATAATTCTGACAACCAAAACATCCAAAACAAAACGTTATCTTATTCGAAGGCCCAATCTGCCATTCTACCGAATCGCACTCAACGATCGACACCCCCACTGTCGATGTTCCATCTGCACTACGAAGGATCATGTTCGTTTCCTAGCTGGCGGCGGGTTTTTCATACGCCCTTGGAATCATTTCTCACACATTATATCAGATTTCTTTCTCTCCGGAGGCGAACCGCTCCGTTCCGCGGAACCCATCGGTTTCGCGAAATTTTCCAACATCCATAATATGAACTTCGTTCCGGATCGGTTGT